>NC_143142.1:61967424-62270454 GCF_059928025.1 Delphinapterus leucas | reverse complement strand
ATAGTTGATACAATATTGTGTTAGTTTCAGGTATACAGCAGAGTGATTCAGTTTTTTTTTTTCAGATTTTTCCATTATAGGTTTTTAAAAGATACTGAATATAGTTTCCTATGCTATACAGTAAATCCTTGTTTATATACAGTAGTATATATCTATTAATCCCATACTCCTAATTAATTCTCCTCCCTTTCCCCTTTGGTAGCCATAAGTTTGTTCTGTGAGTCTGTTTTGTAAATAAATTGATTTGTGTTATTTTTTAGATTCCACATATAAGTGATGATCATATAATATTTGTCTTTCTCTGACTATTTTTTTAAAATTTATTTTATTTTTTATTTTTGGCTGTGTTGGGTCTTTGTTGCTGCGTGCACGCCTTCTCTAGTTGCGGCGAGCCGGGGCTACTCTGTGGTGGTGCACGGGCTTCTCATTGCAGTGGCTTCTCGTTGCGGAGCAGGGGCTCTAGGTGCCTGGGCTTCAGTAGCAGCACGCGGGCGCAATAGTTGTGGCTCACGGGCTCTAGAGCGCAGGCTCAGTAGTTGGTGGTGCACGGGCTTAGTTGTTCCTCGGCATGTGGGACCTTCCTGGACCAGGGCTTGAACCTGTGTCCCCTGATTGGCAGGTGGATTCTTAACCACTGTGCCACCAGGGAAGTCCCCTCTTTACTTTCTTTTTAAATTATGAAGACCTAAGAAAAGTTGAAAAAATAGTACAATTAACACCCATTTACTCTTTATCCATATACACCAGTTGTTAATATTTTGATGCATTTGCTTTATTCATTCATTACTTCGTTTATTCATTTTTCTGGTGAACCATTTGAGAGTAAGTTGCAGGCATCCTGACAGTTTGGACGCTTGAGCTAAAACATTTCAGCATCTATATCCTAAGAATAAAGATATTCATCTTTATAACCACAATACCACTATTACACCTAAGAAAACAAACATTGATTCACTAATATGCAGTCCTTAATAAAATTTCCCTAATTATCTCCCCAGCATCTTTCACTGAATGGTTTTGGGATCTGTTGATTCTTGCCTGAAATAGTTACAACATTGGGAGTTGTAAAGTGGTGGTTTTGTAATTCTTTTCTACATTGACTAGCTGGCATTTTCTCAAGGAAAGCATTCCATCTCATATCAGTATGAACCAGAGATTGCAAAATCAGCAATGGGAAGATGCTCCTGGAGTAATGTATGGAGGAAACCAGGTGTAAGCAAGCTTTCTAGTCCTCTCCCCGTCCAAGGGTTTTATTGGGGCTAGTCACATGGGTACCTTCTGCCTAGCATGTACTAAAATTCCAGACTCCTGGAAGGAAACAGGTATTCAGCATAAGTCACATTGTACAAACAGTTTAGGCACAAAATTTTTATATCTGTGTTGGAACTGAATACCAGTCAGGTTCCTAGATGTTAGTCAAGGGCTAATCTTGCAAGCAGGCTTTTCTCAGGATAGCAGCAGTCCCAGGCCTGCCTCTTCCGTACAGGCATCTTTAAAACAATAATTATCAGCAAGACCAACCTGCAATATTGACCTCACTTGTGCTCTCCAGGGGTCCTGCATTTAGCCAGTTAAAACAAATCCTGTTAACCATAAAGATGTATTTTAGAAAGGTGGTTTATACAAGTTTCTGTCTGAACCTATTTTATTTGGCCAAGGTATCAACTCGAGCCCAGCACAGCTCTGGCCCCTGAACTGGAGCTGACCTGAATGCCTTTCTGAGCTGAGGCAGCATCATGATAGTACAGGAGTATGGTGTATTGTCACAACTAATGAACCAATATTGATACATCGTAATTGACTAAAGTTCATCCTTTATTCAGATTTCCTTAGGTGTTTTGTTTTTTACTCCCCCCCCCGCCCACACCATGAATTTCTTTAGTTTTTACTTAATGTCCTTTTTCTGTTCCAGTTTCACATCCAGGATACTACATTGGTCATCATGCCTCCTTAGGTTCCTCTGGGCTGTGAGTTTCTTAGATTTCCTTGTTTGTAATGACCTTGAAAGTCTTGAGGGATAGTAATTAGGTATTTTATAGAATGTCTTTCACTTTGATATTTTCCTCATGATTAGACTAGGGTTATAGGTTTTTAGGTGAAAGACCACAGAGGTAGATTACCAGTCTTATCACCTGATGTCAAGGGTACATACTGTCAATGTGAGTTATGACTGTTCATGTTAATCTTGATCTCCTGCCTGAGGTTTTGTTTATCAGGCTTCTCCACTGTAAGGTTACTCTCCCCCCACCTCCTTCCATATTGTATTCTTTGGGAGGAAGTGACTATTCATCGCTTCCACTGAAGGGATGGGAAGTTTTACTCACCTCCTTGAAGGTGGAGCATCAACATAAATTATTTGGAATTATGCACAGAAGATTTATATATCCTTTATGTATTCAGTCACCTATTTATATCAGTACGAATTCCTGGTTAATTATTTTATACTTTGGGTTATAATGCAGTATTACATTACTTTTGTTCAAATTGTTCCAGCTTTGGCCATTGTGGCCTCTTTCAGTTGGCTCCGGTGCCCCTTTGTAATGCCCTCAATTGTGTATGTGTACGTGTGGGCTTTCTGGTACTGCAAAATGCTCCATGCTTACCTTATATTGTATATTTCCTACCCCAGCCCTGGAAACAGTCCTGGTATTTTGGTTTTAGTTTTACAAGTTTTATATATATATGTATATACATACACATATATATAAAAGCACACACACATATACATGTATATATACACATACTGGATATGAGTTCATTGTAGGATAAATGTATTAGAAATTTCATCTCCTATTCTTTAGCTTGCTTTTCACTCTTAAATGGTGGCTTTTGATGAAAAAGCCCCACATGCAGTAGGTTGTCTTTTGTGACAGTGAATATCAAAGTTTTTCCATCTTTACTTGGACCAGGAACAGATCCTCTGAGTTCCTTACCTCACTCACTTATGAAAATTCCAATCTTAAAAGGTGTTGAGGAGGGGGAATTTTCCCCTCCCCCACTTTGACTGGCCTACTAATAAAATTGACACCTGACAGATTAACAAGAGAAAAAGTAACAAATTTTAATTCGTGCACATGGAAGTCTCAGAAATGGGATATAAGAAGTGGCTAAAGCAGGCAACTTTTATACTTTTTATTTTAAAATATATTTATTTTTATATTTGGCTGCATTGGGTCTTTGTTGCTGCGCGCGGGCTTTCTCAAGCTGCAGTGAGTGGGGGCTACTCTTCATTGCAGTATGCGGACTTCTTGTAGTAGCTTCTCCTGTTGCGGAGCACGGGCTCTAGGCATGGGGGCTTCAGTAGTTGTGGCACACAGGCTCAGCAGTTGTGGCTCATGGGCTCTAGAGCGCAGGCTCAGTATTTGTGGCACACGGGCTTAGTTGCTCTACGGCATGTGGGATCTTCCTCGACCAGGGCTCGAACCCGTGTCCCCGCATTGGCAGGTGGATTCTTAACCACTGCACCACCAGGGGTGGTGTCTGTACTTTTTAGACAAAGAATAAATTTGATAGGAATTGTCAGGACAAAGAAACTTAGGCTTTGGGTGCTTAATAAGTGAGTCTAAACAGAGTTTGGGCTTGGGGTAGTAGATGAAAGAATTACAGTAACAAGTTTTGTTTATACAGGCTTCTTGGCCCTGAATTCCATATCTCTGGTGATAAGGATGTATTTCAACCTCCTAGTACAGGGAGGGCACCTTTCAAATGGGAGATTTATTTCCTGCTTTCAGGGAGACAGGATGGTCAAGTGTCCCTCTTCCATTTGCAATTTAAATAACTTTAACTCAAAATCAGTATGCCACTGAGGCATATTTTGCGGGTGGTCTGCCTTGGGCCCCAACAATGGTATTCACCCTAACCCTTGCTTTGATCCATGCAGCTAGTAGCCCTTGGGCACTGAAGCCTCCTCCTGGAAGTTTTCCCTTTGTATTCTACTCCTGTCCTGTTCTGACCCTCTGTTCCATTCCTCAATCTACTCAGCTTCTAATCCTGGTGACGAATTCCATCCTCTCTGCTTTTGACATTGACTTGGCAGACCTAATAACACAGCTTACTCCTGCCCTCTGTTGCTTTTGTACCATGGCCTCTGCTTGGCCAGGTCCTGGTCCTCAGATCCTGGCTTTACCTCCTTGGCCAGGTTTGCTCCCGTCTCCTGGAAGGAAGGGATCGGACTATGGGAACTGAAGTAAAAATTGGTTCTGCTGTTGCTGATCAGAAAGAGCTTATTGAATTCGCTGGCTGGCTCCATCATTGTCTAATCCATGAGAGTACTTGAGAAAATATCCTTATCTTGAAGTGCTTTTCAGTGTTCTTGGGGAGGTAAGCTATCCAAGAGGAACAGAAATTAGAGAAGAACATAGGATATAAATTATATTTCATTAAGGGCTAGTTTGTGTGACAAGGATGACAATTTCTAGAAATGCAAGAAGTGAGAAGACACTGAGGGCTGGAGAATGTGGGGAAGTGGTGCTGAGATGGAACTTGAGCAGAAAGAGGAGCAGCACCCAGGCAGCCTGCAAAAGAGGAGCAAAGTTGGGACGGCAGAAAAGCCTGACTGGCCTGGGGTGAGGAGAGTGGAGGAAGCCGGGGAGTGAAGTGGGAAAGATCAGGGTAGGGAGGGTCTTGACCACACAGGGGCATTTGGGACTTAATTGTGATAGGGAAATGTGGCTTTGTGAGGAGAGCAGAGACGAGAAGAAAGCAGTGTTTCAAGAAGGAACAGCTAAGAGGAATTGGTGGAGGGGAGGAAGAGGAGGAAGAGGAATGCAGACCGGTTTTTTTAAAGTGTGAAGGAAAATTGGTGATTTTAGTGGGCTTTTGTTATTTTTGCTGCTCACCATCCATTTATCCTATTTCAGGGAAAAGACCCCTATTTCCTTCTGGGGAAGCCTCCTTTTTCTCCATAACTTCTGGAAAACAATTTGACAGTTTTATTTCAAAACCTTAAAAATGTTTATATTATTTAACCTGTAATGCAACTATGAGGAATTTTTTTGAGTTATAGTTGATTTTCAGTGCTACTTTCTGCTGTACAGCAAAGTGATTCAGTTATACGTATATATACATTCTTTTTTAAAATATTCTTTTCCATTATGGTTTATCATAGGATATTGAATATAGTTCCCTGTGCTACACAGTAGGACCTTGTTGTTTATCCATTCCATATATAACAGCTTACATCCACTAGCCCCAGCCTCCCACTCCATCCCTCCCCCAAACCCCTCCCCCTTGGCAACCACAAGTCTGTTCTCTATGTCCATGAGTCTGTTTCTGTTTCGTAGATAGGTTCATTTGTGTCATTTAGATTCCACATATAAGTGATATCATATATTTGTCTTTTTCTGACGTATTTCACTTAGTATGATAATCTCTAGTTAGATCCACGTTGCCGAAAATGGCATTTATTTCATTCTTTTTTATGGCTGAGTCATATTCCATTGTATATGTGTACCACATCTTCTTTATCCATTCATCTGTCCATGGACATTTAGGTTGTTTCCATATCTTGGCTATTGTGAACAGTGCTGCTATGAACATTCCATTATGAAGAATTTTAACAAAAATTTATATGAAAGGTATTTATCACAGTAATATTTCTAAAAGCATTAAGAAAATGCTAAGGAAGTATTGATATATCCACTTGACAGGAAATTACGCAAAAGTTAAAAAATGACACTGAAGATTTTTCTTTTTAATTTTGGGGGGATTTGAAATAAACTCACCTTGTATAAATTCAGAGGTCCAGAGGGCATGAAGAAAAGTAGGTCTTCCCGCCTATGCCCCTCTGCCCCATCCCCCTATCAAAGAAACCCATTTAAAACGTGTGTCTATTCTTTTTCCTCCTCACCCAATGGCAGTTTGTTTTGCCTTTTTTTTCCCACTTAATAGCTATTGATTGTCCCATATCAAAACACAGCTTCCTCACTTTTTTAATGCTTGAATATGATTTCATTGTATAGCAGTATCACAATCTATTGAGCTAGTTCTCCACTGATGACGTTTAGTTCTTTAAAATCTTTGGCAGAATAAACCATGCTGTTATAAATAACTGTACATACTTCACTTGGCACACATAAGGATATTTGGAGGGTAAATTCTTCAACATGGAATTGTTGGGTCAAAACACAGGAGCATTTAGGGAATTCCCTGGCACTCCAGTGGTTAGGACTCTGCTTTCACTGCTGAGGGTGTAGGTTCAATTCCTGGTCAGGAACAATCCCACAAGATCCTGCAAGCCTCGCGGCCCAAAAATATACATACATACATACATACATACATACATACATACATACATTTAAAAATTTGATCACATGGCCAAATTTCTCTTCACAGAGACTTTCAATTTTTACATGAAAGAGTATGTTTGGCCCGCACCAGGTGCTATCAAACTTTTTGTTAGGAAAAGTGTGTTAAAGGACTTTAGAAAATACTAATGAAATGTTGTTAAGTTACAAAAGCAAAACTCAAAATTTTATGTACAGTAAGAGCTCAATCATGGAAATGTATATTATTGGAAGAGATGCCAAAACATTAATAGTGGTTTTTCTTAAATGTATTGATCATTAAAGTTCATCATTCCATTGTTGCTGTAGTAGTGTTATTTAATTTCATTAGTAAAATGTCCCCAAGTTGTTATAGACCCTTGGATATAGTACAGATATTACTTGTCTTTTTACTCCCAACACCTGTCCAGGTGATGAGGTTATTAATAAATGAGGAATGAATGAGGAATATTTTCTGGCAGCGCGGACAACCATTTGCAATTTGCAATCTTGCCACCGGGTGGTGGAAGAGAGTTAAAATCCAGGGGACTGGGTTTGAGCCATGAAAATCAAGTACAATGTTCTGTGAGATGTTTAAAAAAATGTTAAAAATGAAAACTTAGACAATTAGAATTGTATTTAAAATATTTGTTGCAAAATATTCAAAACTCCCAGGAAAAAGCTTTGATGCTGCCTGTGGCACTGCAGCGTCTTTCATTTCCCTAGTTGTCACTATTTCTTACCCCTCCTGCTGTTTAGCCTGTCCCCCTGGTGCCCTCTGTGGCCTCTGCTGCCCTTTATGATGCTGTCAGGCTTCCCTTTCTTCCTTCTAACCTAACTGCTTTACAAAGAGATGAATGAATGCATGTCCTCGGAGTGACCCAGGGTTGGAGGCTACCTCTCTATCCTTGTTGCGATGACTCTACTGGTGGGATTTCATCACAGGGGAGGGGGCTAGGTATTACCAGGCAGAATCTTCCAGCTGTCCTTCATATCACCCCAGCAATTGTCCTTTCGTTCTGGACCAAGCTAGAACCTGCTCAGAGGCAAAGCTTGCCTCTCCAGGCGTGAGGTTCTGGGCTGGCACTCTTGACCTTCATCCTCCCCTCCTTGAATGGATCTGTCCCAGAAATGGCCTCTATCCTGGGCTCTGATTCTGTTTGGAAGAGCTGTAACCGAGCTCTTCATACCTTAAATACGCTGTGATCTTGGTCAAGTCAATCAGCCTCTGGGCTTCAGTTTTGGTTCAGGGCATGTAGCACAGGGCAGTACTTTGTCCCAGAGTGCCGCATTACTACAAAGCCCGGATGGGTCTGACTTGCCCTGGGTTATGTTTATGAGTGTGTTATGTTACAAAAGTGGAGGGAGAGGAAGGAAGTTCGGTCTCCTGCTTCTGGAATGGGATTGGTGGAAAAGGGTATTGGGTCTGGGTCCTAAGATGCGGAAGGGTCGCGAGGAGCTGAGTTCCCGGATGCCTTGTAAGGACCCCACTGAGGGACCTAGAGTCAAGGGGAAACAGTATCAGTGATGTTTCCATGACTTTGAGACTAAACCGTGCTTGTCTGTCTGTGGCGGGCGCCTCTGGGGTCCTGCACTTGACTAGATGAAGCGTCCACACCTGACGCGGCAGCTAGCATTGTCAGTGCTCAGGCTTCACAGAGCCGACGCGCTGTCCCCGCGACCACCTCCGATCCGGCGGGGGCTTCTTCCACCACCGCGCAAGCCTGGATTTCTCCGTGAGGAATTGGGTCGAGGGAGGAGGGGGCTTGTGGGCAGGAACGGAGCCAAATTTGGGGAGGCGACAGGACCGGTTCCTTCCAATCCTTAAAGGCCTCCCGAAGGAGGGGGACTGTAGGGCTGACTAACTGAAGGCTGACGCCGCAGGGCTCTAACCCGCGGGCAGCCCCTCCGTTACGCGCGGGACGAGTGCGGCGTGCCTGGTGCTAGCGGCGCGGGGCGGGGCTGCGCGGGGCAGGCGCGGGGGCGGGACGCGCCGCTGGCCCTGACAGTCAGCGTTGCAGCGCGCCTGCTCTGGCTTTCTCCTCTCCTCGCGCGCCGGACATGACGGGCTCACTGTTCAAGGGGAACTTTTGGGTAAGTCGGCGGGGTAAGCGACCCATCGCCGGGCTCGGGAACGGAGGCTCCGAGGGGACACGTGGGCCCCTGCCCAGTGCTCCGGGGCAGAACGCGAAGGGAGGCACCACCGCCGGCCCCTCTCTGCGCTTCCCCCAGCCCACCGCGCGCCCGCGGGTCCCCGGGATCCGGTTCCTAGGCTCCCCCTCGGCCGCCCGCGCCCCCGGACACTGCTGACGGGTGTAGTCTTAGAGTCGGGACATTACCCCCTCATCTCATGGGGAAACCGAGACCCAAAAGGAGGAGTCACCCGTCCGGGGAGAGTCGCCGGTGGCCCCTGAGGCTGCGCTGTGAGCGGATTTGGGGGGACGTGAGGCGCAGAACGTGGGGTGAACTTCGCCAGGCTGATCGGCTTTTCCAGGTCCGCGGAAACGTACAGCCTGTCCGAGCCCCATTAGCTCCCGGCTCGCCCCGGCAGACAACCCTAGAGGTGTTATCTAGCAGAAGCTTTGCCGGGTTCTGCAGCTCCGCTTCCTGAGCCTCTCCCTGCCTTTGCCCCCGCCCAGGGGGAGGTCGGTGCGTGTGTGAGACCCTGCGAGGTGGTGGGGACATCTGAGCCCGAGGACGGGCCCAACCAGGAGGCAGCAGTTCTGCCTGCCCCTCTCCCTCTGTCCAGTCGTCTTCCCCCCGTCATCTGACTGCGCAGGTGCCCCTCAAGGGTCTGTACCCCCACATTCGGAGGAACCGCCCTCATCCCTTTAAGGCAGGAGCAGAAAGTCAGCACGTCTCCAGACTGACCCAGTGCTGCCAAGCCGCCCCAGCTCCTTACTTGAGACCCTGATTGTCCCCCATTCAGCCTCATAGCTGCTTAGCAGGTTCCTGGCCCCTATCTAGAGCTGCTGGGTAGAGAAACCTGGCCCTGTAACCTTCGGGACCCAGTTTAGACCCTGCTTTGTGAAGTCCCTTTTCCTGGAGATTTTGAGGTTCTCCTGGGGCACTGCCCACCTGTAGGGTGCAGCTCACTGCCCCCACCCCCCACCCCCCTCAGCTTCACAGAGAAGGTGAACAACCTCGCAGCTGTCCCCTTGAAGAGGCCTGGGAGTTCTTTGGGTAGAATAAAGGACTTCTGGGTCCCATGACAGGCATTGTGGGAAAAAGCAGGGTACAGAGACCTGCCTTACTTCCCCTCAAAGTGTAACACTCTCCCGATTTGGATTCCTTTTATTTCCTTTTCTTCTCTGATGGCTGTGGCTAAAACTTCCAAAACTATGTTGAATAAGAGTGGTGAGAGTGGGTAACCTTGTCTTGTTCCTGATCTTAGTGGAAATGCTTTCACTTTTTCACCATTGAGGATGATGTTGGCTGCGGGTTTGTCGTATATGGCCTTTATTATGTTGAGGAAAGTTCCCTCTATGCCTACTTTCTGCAGGGTTTTTATCATAAATGGGTGTTGAATTTTGTCGAAAGCTTTCTCTGCATCTATTGAGATGATCATATGGTTTTTCTCCTTCAATTTGTTAATATGGTTTATCACATTGATTGATTTGCATATATTGAAGAATCCTTGCATTCCTGGAATAAACCCCACTTGATCATGGTGTATGATCCTTTTAATGTGCTGTTGGATTCTGTTTGCTAGTATTTTGTTGAGGATTTTTGCATCTATGTTCATCAGTGATATTGGCCTGTAGTTTTCTTTCTTTGTGACATCCTTGTCTGGTTTTGGCATCAAGGTGATGGTGGCCTCGTAGAATGAGTTTGGGAGTGTTCCTCCCTCTGCTATATTTTGGAAGAGTTTGAGAAGGATAGGTGTTAGCTCTTACAAAAAAACAAACAACCCAATCCAAAAATGGGCAGGAGACCTAAATAGACATTTCTCCAAAGAAGATATACAGACTGCCAACAAACACATGAAAGAATGCTCAACATCATTAATCATTAGAGAAATGCAAATCAAAACTACAATGAGATATCATCTCACACCAGTCAGAATGACCATCATCAAAAAATCTAGAAACAATAAATGCTGGAGAGGGTGTGGAGAAAAGGGAACACTCTTGCACTGCTGGTGGGAATGTGAATTGGCACAGCCACTATGGAGAACAGTATGGAGGTTCCTTAAAAAACTACAAACAGAACTACCATATGACCCAGCAGTCCCACTACTGGGCATATACCCTGAGAAAACCATAATTCAAAAAGAGTCATGTACCAAAATGTTCATTGCAGCTCTATTTACAATAGCCTGGAGATGGAAACAACCTAAGTGTCCATCATCGGATGAATGGATAAAGAAGATGTGGCACATATATACAATGGAATATAACTCAGCCATAAAAAGAAACGAAATTGAGCTATTTGTAATGAGGTGGATAGACCTAGAGTCTGTCATACAGAGTGAAGTAAGTTAGAAAGAGAAAGACAAATACCGTATGCTAACACATATATATGGAATTTAAGAAAAAAGAAATGTCATGAAGAACCTAGGGGTAAGACAGGAATAAAGACACAGACCTACTAGAGAATGGACATGAGGATATGGGGAGGGGGAAGGGTAAGCTGTGACAAAGTGAGAGAGAGGCATGGACATATATACACCACCAAACGTAAGGTAGATAGCTAGTGGGAAGCAGCCGCATAGCACAGGGAGATCAGCTCGGTGCTTTGTGACTGCCTGAAGGGGTGGGATAGGGAGGGTGGGAGGGAGGGAGACGCAAGCGGGAAGAGATATGGGAACATATGTACATGTATAACTGATTCACTTTGTTATAAAGTAGAAACTAACTCACCATTGTAAAGCAATTATACTCCAATAAAGATGTAAGAAAAAATTAAAAATTGAAAATTAAAAAAAAACTAGTGTAGCACTCAGTTTTCAGATCTCTGCTCAGTGCCTTCTCTCGCGGGAAGCCTTTCCTGACTGCACCCAGTAGCACATGTCCTGTTCCTTCACAGCATCTGTCAGCTTATGGTTTTGAGTTTGGGGGCCTACAAGCATGTGAGCGCCTTGTGGACAGCTATCGTGCCGGCTTTCAGTGCCACTGCCCCTTGCACAGGCTGACGCCAGTAGGTTCCCAGCAAACAGTGGCTGAGTGAGTACAGTGGGTCTGTAAGGCTGACAGGGCGTGTAGCGGGGTGAGAGCTGTGGCCTCCATCCTCAGAGGTCTCCTAGGCCATAGGAAGGCAGCCCCCCAGCTGCTCCCAGCGCAGACTTGCAGGAGTGGTTAGGGAAGGGGGGAGACGTGAGATCTGTGTTGGGAGTTAGAGGTAGGGTGAAGGTCCAAGGCAGAGAAATTTCTGGGTTTTTACTTTCTTTTTTTTCCCTCTGAGCTTTTACTTTCAGAAGATATGAGATCCTGAGAGATAGTTTGCAAAGATATCTTCCATCTCTAATTTCCTATACTTTATGTCAAATAATAAAAACAGTAATAGCTAATATTACTGTGTATAGAGTCTGTGGCAAGCACTGTTCTAAACACTTTACACATCCACTCATTAAGTCTCACGACTACCCTTACTGAGTGTCCCATTTTACAGATGAGGAAACTGAGAGGCAGACAGGTTAAGCAACATTCCCCGCGTTTGTAGAGCTATTAAATAGTGGAGCAGGACTCTGCCTAGACCTGCTCAGTGAACGCCTTCAACGAGGCTGGTGCTCAGCGAGAGTGTCCCTTTGGCACTGCCAGAGGTAGATGATGGGACATCATTTGACTCTTCATGTGGATATCTTTCTCCTTCATCTCCAACCATGAGCTCCTGGGAGGTTTGCACTGGCTCCCACCATCCACTGAGCCCCCAGAACTGCGATGGTGCTTTGCATGTGGATGCTCAGGAATCAGGGAGATGGGACAGTCAGCCTGGATTTGGGAGAAAAGGGGCAGAAGGGAAACTGTTGGAGACCTCAGGGGCTGCCTGCGATGCTCTCACACTCTCAGGGGTGGGGGTGGGGAGCAAGGCTGTTGTTATCACTGAGGAGATGGCAATAACTTTCATGCTTCAAGCACAAGAAGGTTGTGATTACCTAAGGTAGAAAACTTTGGAAACAAGGTGGGTATCAGTTGAGTGAATTTAATACATATTTAGGAAAATACCTTCTCTGTATAGAGGTGGCATTTGCAGTGGTTAAGACCATACTCTTGGGTTGAAGGTAGATTCCTCATTAGGAAGCCGTCAGGGAGGGCGGGCTTTGGTCTTGAATGCGTGTCCTCAGGGATGTAGAGGGCAAAGGGGTCAGGGGATGGGAGAGTCTAGCAGGAGTGAAGAAAACTGGGCCAGGGGTAGAAAGGGTCTGTTCCAGGATGGAAATCATAGAGAAGGGACAGGAGACAGATGAGAGGAATGGCAGAGGGTAGAAGAAGTCAGAGCCACAGGACAGGGTCACCAACTGAAGCTGGGCAGTGGGAGAGAGGAAAGGAGAGCTTGAAGGAAGCTGTGTGTAAGGTGAACAGGAAAATGAGGTGCGGACCCCAGAAATAAGGAAGTCAGATGAGGAACTGGTTTGTGGGGAGGGAAGGAAGAGGAAGCAGAAGCGGTATTGACAATAGGCAGGCCAGGAGCATCCTGAACCCCCCATCCGGCCCCCACCCCCAGAACCATTCCAGGGTTGCTGGATATGGGGAGGTCTTGAGGAAGGAACAGGGTGCCAGACAGCAAGGTTTGGGGGTATTTTAATATTTTAACAACCAGTACAAACACGTCAGTGAGTGTGCTCTGATGTCGACATTCTGGGTTTGAGGGGCTGGTGGAGATGGCCCCAGTACCTTGGAAAGGGTGTCCAAGCAAGACAGTGCACGGAACAGCATAACGTGCAGAAGCAGAGATTATGAGGTGGCCTGGCCAGGTTTGAATCCCGGGTCTGCCCCTTGTAGCTGGGTGACCTTGGGCAGATTACTTCAACTCCCATACTCAGTTTTTCCATGTAGAAAAATGAGGACAATATCAATGTCTACGCTCGAGGACAATACCAATGTCTACGCTCTAGGACTGTTGTGAGGATTAAATCAGAGTTTAGTACGTGCCTGGCGCATAGTGAGCACTTGTGATTGTCAACTATTATCAGCACAGAGGTGACAAAGGAAATGGGTGACAGTTACTCGAGAAAGAATCAAGAGATAAGAGGTCCCCAGAGAAGCACTCTTGGTGACTACCTGTATTTTGGCAGGAAGAGAGAGGGGTCAGAGAAAGAGAGGCAGAGATGTAGGGATTCAACCCTCACAGGAGCCATCACAGGGCCAGGAGAGGAATGTTCCATGAAAGTTGAGAGACCCATGGTTAAATTACGTAGATGTTCCTGAAAAGGTATAAGTCAGCGCATACTTTACAAATAATCTTATTCAAATGCCCCATGGAGAGCTTAGTTAAAGGAACCTTTCGGTGGATTTGTTTGAAAAGAGAATACTCAAGTGTTCTTTAAAACTGGGATCGTCCCCAACCAAGTTTGCCTGACTCGGACACAACGCCTGTGTGCTGTTTCCCTCCCAGCAGTCATGTGGCTAAGCGGTGCTGTTATTTATTCTGGTTAATGTTGGTGGTACCTTGTCGGAATAAGACGGGGACCATGGATGTGGTTTCCAGGGCTCCAGGGAAGGAGGCCACAGAGGGAAAGTCCCAGCCTTTGGCCTGTGATCCATGTAGCCCTGCACAGGTGACTGTAGAACCTGCTCCAGAAGAGCAAGATGTCCTGCCACAGGAGAGCCCCACATTCCTCACAAGGGTGTGAGGCCCAGCCTGACCCTGTATGTCCTCTAGACACTTATATTTTGACCTGGTCTTCCTGATTCTTACGGCTCTTGGCCCAGACCAGCTTCCTACTGTCTGTCCTGCACTCTTCCCACCCCAACACCTGCAGTGGGTGCGGCCTCTCTGCTCTGCCTGGTGAGTGACCAGGGGAAGGAGCTTGCTTATTGCCCCTGGCCACCCAGGGCTGTCCCTCTGCTTCAAACCTCTGGCCACTTTGGAATCTGGTCATTCTGGGTATTACCAGAGCTTGAGCTGGTGCTGCATCTGGCTTTGCTCCTTGACTTTTCTCTATACAGTATGGGAGGGTGCTTTTTTTCTTAAATAAACAAAGAAGAAAACAGGTTATCACACAGACCCTTCATGCTCACCCCATGTGGTTTTTTTTTTTTTTTTTTGCTGTACGCGGGCCTCTCACTGTTGTGGCCTCTCCCATTGCAGAGCACAGGCTCCAGACGCGCAGGCTCAGCGGCCATGGCTCACGGGCCCAGCCGCTCCGCGGCATGTGGGATCCTCCTGGACTGGGGCACGAACCCGTGTCCCCTGCATCGGCAGGCGGACTCTCAACCACTGCGCCACCAGGGAAGCCGCCCATTTGCTTTGCTTTTTTTTTTTTTTTTCCCATGTGCTATTTCATACAATGTATAGGCTGTTGCTTTTCTTTTTTAATCCTCTCCCTTGGAAACCAGTCCCTAGAAACACACCAGGAGGGCTGTTGTCCTGCCTGGTGGCAAAATGCAAGGCAAAGTCATTGACGATTGCCCCCTCCAGTTCATTCTTCCTAGAGCAGCCACTGGGGTCTATCTTTAAAATAATTATCAAAATCCTTTTTTCTTGTTTTGGCTTCTTTAAAATTTAATAAGAGGCATGGGACCTACCTTCTAAGGAAAATACGAAATTCTTATTGAAATATATAAAACAAAATCTGAACAAGTAAAGAGGAAACAAAAGTTTGTTAACAAGCCTTAAAAAAATCTAGATGATGCAAGCACATTCCTTAAATATCCAAATATTTCCAAAAGGCTTATAATGAAAAACAATATAGACATTATTTATGTTGTCACAGCATGTAAAGATTGCTTTATTTTGTTTGTTTTTTGGCCGCACGGCTTGTGGGATCTTAGTTCCCCCCACCAGGGATTGAACCCTGGCCCACAGCAGTGAAAGCATGGAGTCCTAACCACTGGACCACCAGGGAATTCCCACAGCATGTAAAGATTGTTTAGTTTAAAGCTAAGTAGTATATTATGATTAGACCTCCATTCTTATCCTTCCTGGACTTTTTTTTTTTTTAATTTAATTTAATTTATTTTTTTATAGAGCATGTTCTTATTAGTCATCAATTTTATACACATCAGTGTATACATGTCAATCCCAATCGCCCAATTCAGCACACCACCATCCCCACCCACCCGCAGCTTTCCCCACTTGGTGTCCATACGTTTGTTCTCTACATCTGTGTCTCAGCTTCTGTCCTGTAAACTGGTTCATCTGTACCATTGTTCTAGGTTCCACATACATGCGTTAATATATGATATTTGTTTTTCTCTTTCTGACTTCCTTCACTGTGTATGACAGTCTCTAGATCCATCCACATCTCAACAAATGACTCGATTTCATTCCTTTTTCTGGCTGAGTAATATTCCATTGTATATACGTACCACAAGTTCTTTATCCATTCATCTGTCGATGGGCATTAAGGTTGCTTCCATGACCTGGCTGTTGTAAATAGTGCTGCAATGAACATTGGGGTGCATGCGTCTTTTCATATTATGGTTTTCTCTGGGCATATGCCCAGTAGTGGGATTGCTGGATCATATGGTAATTCCATTTTTAGTTTTTTAAGGAACCTCCATACTGCTCTCCATAGTGGCTGTATCAATTTATATTCCTACCAGCAGTGCAAGAGGGTTCCCTTTTCTCCACACCCTCTCCAGCATTTGTTGTTTGTCGATTTTCTGATGATACCCATTCTAACTGGTGTGAGGTGATACCTCATTGTAGTTTTGATTTGCATTTCTCTAGTAATTAGTGATGTTGAGCAGCTTTTCATGTGCTTCTTAGCCATCTGTATGTCTTCTTTGGAGAAATGCCTATTTAGGTCTTCTGCCCATTTTTGGATTGGGTTGTTTGTTTCTTTAGTATTGAGCTGCATGAGCTGTTTATATATTTTGGAGATTAATCCGTAGTCCGTTGATTCGTTTGCAACTATTTTCTCCCATTCTGAGGGTTGTCTTTTTATCTTGTTTATGGTTTCCTTTGCTGTACAAAAGTTTTTAAGTTTCATTAGGTCCCATTTGTTTATTTTTGTTTTTATTTTCATTACTCTAGGAGGTGGATCATAAAAGATCTTGCTGTGATTTATGTCAAAGAGTGTTCTTCCTATGTTTTCCTCTAAGAGTTTTGTAGTGTCCAATCTTACATTTAGGTCTCGAATCCATTTTGAGTTTATTTTTGTGTATGGTGTTATGGAGTGTTCTAATTTCATTCTTTTCCATGTAGCCGTCCAGTTTTCCCAGCACCACTTATTGAAGAGACTGTCTTTTCTCCATTGTATATCCTTGCCTCCTTTGTCATAGATTAGCTGACCATAGGTAAGTGGGTTCATCTCTGGGTTTTCTATCTTGTTCCACTGATCTATCCTTCTGTTTTTGTGCCAGTACCATATTGTCTTGATTACTGTAGCTTTGTAGTATAGTCTGAAGTCAGGGAGTCTGATTCCTCCAGCTCTGTTTTTTTCCCTCAAGACTGCTTTGGCTATTCAGGGTCTTTTGTGTCTCCATAAAAATTTTAAGATTTTTTGTTCTACTTCCGTAAAAAATGCCATTGGTAATTTGATAGGGATTGCATTGACTCTGTAGATTGCTTTGGGTAGTATAGTCATTATCACAGTATTGATTCTTCCAATCCAAGAACATGGTATATCTCTCCATCTGTTGGTATCATCTTTAATTTCTTTCATCAGTGTCTTATAGTTTTCTGCATACAGGTCTTTTGTTTCCCTAGGTAGGTTTATTCCTAGGTATTATATTCTTTTTGTTGCAGTGGTAAATGGGAGTGTTTCCTTAATTTCTCTGTCAGATTTTTCATCATTAGTGTATAGGAATGCAAGAGATTTCTGTGCATTAATTTTGTATCCTGCAACTTTACCAAATCATTGATTAGCTCTAGTAGTTTTCTGGTGGCATTTTTAGGATTCTCTATGTATAGTATCATGTCATCTGCAAACAGTGACAGTTTTACTTCTTTTCCAATTTGTATTCCTTTTATGTCTTTTTCTTCTCTGATTGCCGTGGCTCGGACTTCCAAAACTATGTTGAATACTAGTGGTGAGAGTGGACATCCTTGTCTTGCTCCTGATCTTAGAGGAAATGCTTTCAGTTTTTCACCATTGAGAATGATGTTTGCTGTGGGTTTGTCGTATATGGCCTTTATTATGTTGAGGTAGGTTCCCTCTATGCCCACTTTCTGTAGAGCTTTTATCATAGATGGGTGTTGAATTTTGTCAAAAGCTTTTTCTGCATCTATTGAGATGATCATATGGATTTTATTCTTCAATTTGTTAATATGGTATAGCACATTGATTGATTTGCACATATTGAAGAATCCCTGGGATAAATCCCACTTGATCATGGTGTATGATCCTTTTAATGTGTTGTTGGATTTTGTTTGCTAGTATTCTGTTGAGGATTTTTGCATCTATATTCATCAGTGATATTGGTCTGTAATTTTCTTTTTTTGTAGTATCTTTGTCTGGTTTTGGTATCAGGGTGATGGTGGCCTCATAGAATGAATTTGGGAGTGTTCCTGCCTCTGCAATTTTTTGGCAGAGTTTGAGAAGGATGGGTGTTAGCTCTTCTCTAAGTGTTTGATAGAATTCACCTGTGAAGCTATGTGGTCATGGACTTTTTGTTGCAAGATTTTTAATCACAGTTTCAATTTCAGTGCTTGTGATTGGTCTGTTCATATTTTCTGTTTCTTCCTGGTTCAGTCTTGGAAGACTTACCTTTCTTAAGAATTTGTCCATTTCTTCTAGGTTGTCCAATTTATTGGCATAGAGTTGCTTGTAGTCATCTCTTAGGATGCTTTGTATTTCTGTAGTGTCTGTTGTAACTTCTCCTTTTTCATTTCTAATTTTATTGATTTGAGTCCTCTCCCTCTTTTTCTTGATGAGTCTGGCTAATGGTGTATCAATTTTGTTTATCTTCTCAAAGAACCAGCTTTTAGTTTTACTGATCATTGCTATTGTTTTCTTTGTTTCTATTTCATTTATTTCTGCTCTGATCTTTATGATTTCTTTCCTTCTACTAACTTTGGGTTTTGTTTGTTCTTCTTTCTCTAGTCCCTTTAAGTGTAAGGTTAGATTGTTTATTTGAGATTTTTCTTGTTTCTTGAGGTAGGCTTGTATAGCTGTAAACTTCCCTCTTAGAACTGCTTTGCTGCATCCCATAGGTTTTGGATCATCGTGTTTTCATTGTCATTTGTCTCTAGGTATTTTTTGATTTCCCCTTTGATTTCTTCAGTGATCTCTTGGTTATTTAGTAACGTATTGTTTAGCCTCCATGTGTTTGTGTTTTTTACGTTGTTTTCCTTGTAATTCATTTCTAATCTCATAGTGTTGTGGTCAGAAAAGATGCTTGATATGATTTCAATTTTCTTAAATTTACTGAGGGTTGATTTGTGACCCAAGATATGATCTATCCTGGAGAATGTTCCATGTGCACTTGAGAAGAAAGTGTAATCTGTTTTTGGATGGAATGTCCTATAAATATCAGTTAAATCTATCTGGCCTATTGTGTCATTTAAAGCTTCTGTTTCCTTATATATTTTCATTTTGGTTGATCTGTCCATTGGTGTAAGTGAGGTGTTAAAATCCCCCACTATGGGCTTCCCTGATGGCGCAGTGGTTGAGAGTCCGCCTGCCGATGCAGGGGACACAGGTTCGTGCTCCGGTCCGGGAGGATCCCACATGCCGCAGAGCGGCTGGGCCCGTGAGCCATGGCTGCTGAGCCGGTGTGTCCAGAGCCTGTGCTCCACAACGGGAGAGGCCACAACAGTGAGAGGCCCGCGTACCGAAAAAAAAAAAAAAAATCCCCCACTATTATTGTGTTACTGTCAATTTCCTCTTGTATAGTTGTTAGCAGTTGCCTTATGTATTGAGGTGCTCCTATGTTGGGTGCATATATATTTATAATTGTTATATCTTCTTCTTGAATTGATCCCTTGATCATTATGTAGTGTCCTTCCTTGTTTTGTTCTTTATTTTAAAGTCTATTTTATCTGATATGAGTATTACTACTACAGCTTCCTTTTGATTTCCGTTTGCATGGAATACCTTTTTCCATCCCCTCACTTTCAGTCTGTATATGTCCCTAGGTCTGAAGTGGGTCTCTTGGAGACAGCATATATATGGGTCTTGTTTCTGTATCTATTCAGCAAGCCTGTGTCTTCTGGTTGGAGCATTTAATCCATTCACGTTTAAGGTAATTATCGATATGTATGTGCCTATGACCATTTTCTTAATTGTTTTGGGTTTGTTTTTGTAGGTCCTTTTCTTCTTTTGTGTTTCCCACTTAGAGAAGTTCCTTTAGCATTTGTTGTAGAGCTGGTTTGGTGGTGCTGATTTATCTTAGCTTTTGCTTGTCTGTAAAGCTTTTGATTTCTCTATCGAATCTGAATGAGATCCTTGCCGGGTAGAGTAATCTTGGTTGTAGGTTCTTCCCTTTCATCACTTTAAGTATATCATGCCACTCCCTTCTGGCTTGTAGAGTTTCTGCTGAGAAATCAGCTGTTAACCTTATGGGAGTTCCCTTGTATGTTATTTGTCGTTTTTCCCTTGCTGCCTTCAATAATTTTTCTTTGTCTTTCATTTTTGCCAATTTGATTAATATGTGTCTCGGCGTGTTTCTCCTTGGGTTTATCCTGTATGGGACTCGCTGTGCTTCCTGGACTTGGGTGGCTATTTCGTTTCCCATGTTAGGGAAGTTTTCATCTATAATCTCTTTAAATATTTTCTCTGGTCCTTTCTCTCTCTCTTCTCCTTCTGGGACCCTTATAATGCGAATGTTGTTGCGTTCAATGTTGTCCCAGAGGTCTCTTAGGCTGTCTTCATTTCTTTTCATTCTTTTTTCTTTATTTTGTTCCGTGGCAGTGAATTCCACAATTCTGTCTTTCAGGACACTTGTTGGTTCTTCTGCCTCAGTTATTCTGCTATTGATTCCTTCTAGTGTAGTTTTCATTTCAGTTATATTGTTCATCTCTGTTTGTTCTTTCATTCTTCTAGGTCTTCGTTAAACATTTCTTGCATCTTCTCGATCTTTGCCTCCATTCTTTTTCCGAGGTCCTGGATCATCTTCACTATCATTATTCTGACTTCTTTTTCTGGAAGGTTGCCTATCTCTGCTTCATTTCGTTGTTTTTCTGGGGTTTTATCTTGTTCCTTCATCTGGTACACATCCCTCTGCCTTTTCATCTTGTCTGTCTTTCTGTGAATGTGGTTTTTGTTCCACTGGCTGCAGGATTGTAGTTCTTCTTGCTTCTGCTGTCTGTAGTGTTGGAGGGTCTCCTGCAGAGGCGGAGGATGGCTTTGGATCACTGTGGGAACAACGACACTGACAGCAGAAGTTCTCTTCCTGGTCTTTCTAATTCCTGTTTTTGAGGGGACATTATTCATCTTTATCAGAGGCTTTTTTTTAATGCTCCAGTATATCAGGTTTGGTTTTTTTCCCCACAAACAGTTTATTCAGATTGGACTTTCACAGTGAATGTAGAATTCTGAGTTTGGTGTCTCAGATACCCATTATGGGAACACATGCGCAGATAAATACACATAGTTAAAGTTAATTCTAAAGTCAGAAAGACTTGGTTTGTGCAAACTTGGTATAAGTGTAAATGGTTGCATGTTAATTTATGGATTTTTCTGGTAAAAGCAACTATAGGTGTCATCAGCCAGTGAAAGCAAAATATTGTTACTTCCAAATATATACAATATCCAAAGCACCTCTATTTGTACAGCTAATAGGTAATTTTGTAATTAATATTTGTAATTCTCATTTACTATCTCCTAAATGTAATCAGATTGCCCATTTTGGTACATGTTTTGTTACAGCATCAATATCATCTAAGTTTCAGTGTTAATGAAAAGGTCATCTGAGTAAGACGTGGCTGACATTTTTCTTTCCTCGCCTATGCTAGAAATCTCCAGCTTTGACAAAAAAGGAGCTTTAAGTAAGAGTAGGAACTGTTGGTTAGCTTCATAGAATGACAGCTATTGTAATTTTTAAAAATATAGAACTATTAGAATTTTCCATCTAGATAAATGAAAATAATTAAGATATGGTTGCCAGGAATTTTAAAACTCTTATATGTTGTGAAAATCCATGAAGACTGCAGAGCTATGTGATCTCACTCCAGAAAAGGCAGGCAGCAGGAAACCAGATACTTTGGACACCACTGTTCAAATAGCTGCTGTGAGTCTCACAGCCTCCAACAAGGGCTTCAGAACCTCCCTCAGAATCAGGGGCTTCTTGCTTCTCAAACAGCATGCGTGTGAGGAAAGTAGGCAGAGTAGGCTTTTTAAAGACACAGTAGACTGTTGGCTTGTTTGTTTAAACTTGCTTTCTGGGATTAGCTGTATTACTTTGTGAGTTTTGGGCTGAAGGTTAGACAAAGGTTAAGCAGCAGATTTTAACACGTGTGATAGGGGTTTGTTCTTCATGAGAAGGGGAAAGCTTTTCCCCGGTCGACCCTAATGCTCTTGCCTTAAATGCTTTACACTATTTGTATGTGTAAGGAGGCTCAGGGCAGCACAGAGCAACTTAAACTCCAGTGCATGAACCCGTAACATTCATGAGAATCTATCTTTGGGAACTGTTACATAGCCTCCCAGCTTACCGGTCAGATATGGCTGTTGCATTAGCACTAACCAAGTCACACTGGACTGCATTAGGGGATTAGAAACCAAGTGAAGACTTTCTCTTTTAACAGAAATGATCACAGCTAAATATTTGTGAAAGTAAAGCAAAAGAGTATTCTTAGGTGTTTAAATGCTATATTTCCTTACTGTTTTTTTTCTTTTTTTTTTAAAGGCTGCAATGATCTTAAATATTTTTTCATAGATCACTGTTCATTCTTTAAACATATTACTGTTTGTTTATAGGGGTAGTTTCCAGTTTCAAGTGCTTTTATAAATCCCCAAGAATGGTAGTAAGTGCCACATACCTCAGTGACATCACTGTTTTTACAACTATATTTTAGGAGAGGGAGATACACACACACAGAATAAAAAATAAGAAAAGTTGTAGTGACAGAGGATGGCTGACCCTTGCCTCACACCCTCGGCATTCACTCTGTGAGGTGCAGCCACACAAGACTACTTGCTGCACCCCAGGGGGATTGGGGGTCAGGGAGGTTGGTGGGAGGTGTTGCTTGGCTCCCTTCCCAAGCCTTTGCACTGACCTCTACTCCAGCCTCCAGGTCTTGGGGAGGAGACTTTCTCTGCAAGTCTGTTGCACATTTCTAACAATATACTTATCACTCTATGTTTAACCATCTTTCCTTGTTTGCCTTCCTTGGTGGACTATGGTCAACTTCTCTCTTATTTATCTCTGTGTCCCTAGAGCTTGACACAGTTCCGAGAACAGAGTATGTGCTCAATAAATGTTTAACAAGTGAATAAATGAACACTGAAGTCTCACCTACTTGATGTTTAAAGAGTCACCACCCCACCCTCCACCCCCTGTACAATACATAATATTCAGGGGCCAAGCAACTGAATTCCACATATTTAATTTTTGTTGCCTTTTTTAGTCTGCTACCACATTTTTTAAAAGTTGTGATAAAATACACATAACATAAAATTTACCACCTTAGCCTTTTTTGAGTGTACAGTTCAGTGGTATTAAATACATTCCCATTCTTGTGCAACCATTACCACCATCCATCCCCTAAACTCTTTTCATCTTGTAAAACTGAAAGTCTATACCCATTAAACAGTAACTCCCCATTTTCCCTTCCCCCAGCCCCTGGTAACCACCATTACATTTCTGTCTCTGCGATTTTGACTACTCTGAGTACCTCATGTGAGTGGAATCATAGAGTTTTTGTCTTTTTATGACTGGCTTATTTCGCTTAGTGTAATGTCCTCAAGGTTCACCTGTGTTGCAGCATATGTCAGAATTTCCTTACTGTTTTTTTTTTTTTTTTGCGGTACACGGGCCTCTCACTGTTGTGGCCTCTCCCGTTGCGGAGCACAGGCTCCGGACGCGCAGGCTCAGCGGCCATGGCTCACGGGCCTAGCTGCTCCGCGGCATGTGGGATCTTCCCGGACCGGGGCACGAACCCGTGTCCCCTGCATCGGCAGGTGGACTCTCAACCACTGCACCACCAGGGAAGCCCAGAATTTCCTTACTTTTTAAGTTGAATATTATTCCATTGTATGTATATACCACATTTTGCTTCTCCGTTCATCCATCAATAGACATTTGAATTGCTTCCATGTTTTAGTTATTGTGAATAATACTGCAATGAACATGGGTATACAAATATTTCTTCAAGACCCTGCTTTCAATTCTTTTGGTATATACCCAGAAGTATAATTGCTGGATCATATGATAATGCTATTTTTAATTTTTTGAGGAACTGCCACATGTTTCCTACAGCAGCTGTACGGTTTCACATTCTCACCAACAGTGCAGAGGATTCCTGTTTCTTCACATCCTCACCAACACCTCTTATTTTCTTTTCTGTTTGTTTGCTTTTGTTTTCCTCTCTATTCAGACCTCCACTTACCTTCCACATTCTTCCTCTGTTTTTTTTTTGTTCTTTTTTTGCGGTATGCGGGCCTCTCACTGTTGTGGCCTCTCCCGTTGTGGAGCACAGGCTCCGGACGCGCAGGCCCAGCGGCCATGGCTCACGGGCCCAGCCGCTCCGCGGCATGTGGGATCTTACCAGACCGGGGCACGAACCCGTGTCCCCTGCATCGGCAGGCAGACTCCCAACCACTGCGCCACCAGGGAAGCCCTCTTCCTCTGTTTTGATGATCTTGCCTCCTATTCCATTAAGAAATCAGACACCGGCTGGTAAAAGCCCACTTACCTTCTATATAAAATTAGGTTCAACCATGAGTAACAGAAAAGCCCAAAACAATAGTGGCCTCTACAAAGACAATGTTTATCTCGCACACGAAATCCCCAGCCATTCATTCCAGGGCTGGCACGGCCACCCACAGTGTCAGAGCCCACACGTCTGTCTGGCTCCTCGAGCGGTACCTGGGTTAATGCCTAGTACATAATGGGTTCACAGTAATGGTTGTTGAATGACTGAAAATAGGGTTTATTAACAGACATTAAAAACATTTAAAAACTTTTGATATATAGAACCAACCTGACTTCCTAAAGGGCAGACATAGTCTCAGTGTCCCCAGTAATATGTGAAGATAATCAGTTTTACTACATCAGCCATGGCCAGTGTGGTTTTTTCCCTGCCCGTTTAATAAGCAAAAACAGATGCCTTATTAAACTTTCATTTGTGTTTTTAATCACCAGGGAGAGTGAACATTGTTTATTTTCTTGTTGTATTTCCCCTTCTACAAATGGTTTTATTTCCTTCCTCATGCTTTACTCATAAATCTACATAAGTTTTTTTTAATGATAAAGATATTCTTTGTCATTTGCTACAAATATTTGTATGTATATTCTTGTATATATGAGTATGTGTATACGCAGTTGTGTGTGTAATTCACACGTTCTAGCCTCCAGTAACTAGCATGCAGTAGTGAAGGGCGTTCCTCATGCACTCAAGCTTTTGCCGTGGACATTCCTGGGTTGGAATCCTGGCTCTGCTCCTTTCAAGCTGAGGGACGTACCCTTGTTCAAATTACTCAACCTTCCTAAACTTAGTATCCTCATCTGTAAAATGATCATTGTACTTAAATATGTATATGTATTTTGAAAACACTTTATACAGTGAAGTTTGTGGAGCTAATCTTTTGTAATTTTATCTATTGCACGTCAAGGTTTAAAAACTCCTCTGCATGCTGAAAGCTTGATAAACATTGAATTATTTTTTTTGATATTTTTTTAATGGTAGAGTTTTACTCAGTATTTAATTGTCTTTCTGTATGAACGCTTAGGTGTTAGAACATTGGCAGAAGCCAGAGATGTGTGTGGACTTGTAAAGTCAGGAGAAGATTGATCCCTGCCCTCGGGGGGCCTACACTTTTGTTAAGGGGCAAACACACTGATCGGAAGCAGGCTCATCTATTTTCCTCATGCTGCAATGAGTGGGTTAGCAGGGCAGGATTATGGGGCAGGCTCAGTTGGGGTACCAGTCCCTAAAAAGTGGTGAGATGGTACCGGGTACGTGATAAGATGGGGAAATCTGTGTTGCCAGATCACCTCAAGGGAGGCTATGGCATGGCACAGGGCTGGAAGAAGTACTTGAATAAGCTGCTTAGGGTAGGTGGACTGAGACTCCACCTGTACCTGAAGATCTTGCTTGAGTGAAAACAGTTGATAGTCTGGCCACCTTCTGAGGGGCCGGAGCCTAGTTTATTTTCAGGCTTAGTTTTGCTGCGTGATGGATGCCAGCTGAAATGCTGAGAAAATAGTCACCACCATCCTTCCTCGCCACTCTTGCCCTGCACTGCTGAATCTCCACTCCTGTTTGAACACTACTTTTTCTATTTAAAGAATAGCTGCTTAAAGTGACAGGTTCATAAATGGCCACAAATACAGTTCCTTCACTGCTCAAGGCCTTGGTTGCCCCACCTCTTAGAAGCTACTGTGAGGCTACACCCTGTTGTCAAACACAGACATGGCTTTCTTGATCCTGAGAGAGTCAGGTCCTGAACTAAGGGTACAGAAAGACCTAAGCTCTCAGGCATTTGACAGCTTCTCTACTGATGGCCAGATCTGGACAGTTGACCAGTTCTGTGGGCTATCTGCCCCAGCTCAGGCTTCCTCATCCACCTGTCCTATGTTAGCACCTACCTGTTTAATCAGGATTCCCACATAATTCCTGCTCAGAAGAGTGGTCAGCTTTGATTCTGACCAGCCATGGCTCAGGGCTACTTCCTGGCCGGGAGGCCTCTCCCTGGAAGACCTAGGCTGGTGTTGCCCTTTCCTGGGGAGTCTGTGTATGAGGGACCCGCATGTTCCTCCTGGGCATCCTCAGCTCTCAGGGAGGAGACATGCTGCAGGTCCAGGCACCTGCCTGTGAGCCACACAGCCCCTTCTGCAGAAACTAAACAAAAGGTCCCAGAGCCCAAAGGCTCAGCAAGCTACGAGCCTGTCTGCTCTCTGAGGGCAAAGAAATGAGTCCTGTGTGTGT
The DNA here is from genome assembly GCF_059928025.1 of Delphinapterus leucas. NCBI lineage: Eukaryota > Metazoa > Chordata > Mammalia > Artiodactyla > Monodontidae > Delphinapterus > Delphinapterus leucas. The sequence continues at coordinate 62,244,052 of NC_143142.1, read as the reverse complement.
GTGTGGGGGGGCAGTTGCTGAAGGGGAAGCTGGAAGCCTGGAAAGGCAGGGGCCCCGAGAGAGGCTGAGTGAACAAGACTTCAGCTATTCAGATGGAATTGTTGTTGTTGTTGTTGTTTTAATTTATTTATTCATTTATTTAATTTTTGGCTGTTTTGGGTCTTTCCTGCTGCACGCGGGTTTTCTCTAGTTACTGAGGGCGGGGGTACTCTTTGTTGCGGTGTGTGGGCTTCTCTTTGCTGTGGCTTCTCTTGTTGCAGAGCAAGGGCTCTAGGCGCGTGGGCTTCAGTAGTTGTGACTCGCGGGGTCTAGAGCGCAGGCTCAGTAGTTGTGGCGCACGGGCTTAGTTGCTCCGCGGAATGTGGGATCTTCCCAGACCAGGGCTCAAACCCGTGTCCCCTGCATTGGCAGGCGGATTCGTAACCACTGTGCCACCAGGGATGCCCTGGAATTGTTATTGATTCGGAGAGAACAGGAAGTAGGGAGGGAGAGGCTGGCAGTCAAGGGTAGCCACAGCCCTCCCGGCCGGGGCTACATATCATTTGGGGTCTGTACCCCACTCTGCCTCAGACTAAATGGGTTGCTGGAAGCCACCCACTAACCACTCTGGGCTTGAGCTTCCTATTGTGCAATGATGATAATACTATCTGGCCAGCCCAATCCTAGGGCCATCGTGTCTCAGATGGAAGAGGTGGAATTGTCAGTAATGTATTAGTATGGCAATATTGTAGTGTTTTTTGCAGTTAAATTAATATTTTAAATTGAGATCATTAATGAAAATGATGAGTGGAGATCACTTTAAAAAGTTTAAGGAATTGGGCTTCCCTGGTGGCGCAGTGGTTGAGAGTCCGCCTGCCGATGCAGGAGACATGGGTTCGTGCCCTGGTCCGGGAGGATCCCACATGCCGCGGGGCGGCTGGGCCCGTGAGCCATGGCCGCTGGGCCTGCGCGTCAGGAGCCTGTGCTCCACAACGGGAGAGGCCACAGCAGTGAGAGGCCCGCGAACCACAAAAAAAAAAAAAAAAAAAAAAAAAAAAGTTTAAGGAATTGTTAGAACAAGTGAAATATAGTTCCTAATCCCTAAAAATTATGATTTAAAACAAGCAGCAAGAAAGGTATTTATAATACATTAAGTTAAAAAAGTTACTAATTTGTAAAATAAGACCTCATTTTTATTTAAAAAATATGAAAACATAGTCATGTGTCATTAGGAAAATATCTGGGATTTGTACAGCAAAATGTTAACTATTGTTTTCTCTGGGATTTCATGTGACATGAAAAATATAATTATTTTCAAAAGTTTATCTGTACTTTTCCATTTTTATACAATAAGTGTAACTTTTAAAATAAAGAATTAAAAGGTTTTTAACAAGAAAAAAATTGTTAAAAGAAGAAGTACACCTGTTTAGGCCGTAGAATAAAAGTATCAAACCCAGAGGGACACAGACCAGCCTGTAGGGAAGGGGCCTCATTACCTGCCTGTGCCAAGGCCAAGGCTTTCCCCTTAGAGGGGAAGGGGGCCCCACCTGACTGGGGGGACTCAGGTCCAGGGGAGACCCCCTCCTGCTCCCACACACACTGGTGAAAGGACAAGACCCTCACCATCACCTCTCCTTGCCATCTGCCCTGTAAGCAGAGAACCAGTTGGCAGATACAATGAGTCATTTGTTTTGAATTTCTGTTGGTTTTTTTTTTTTTTTTTTTTTTTTTGTGGTATGCGGGCCTTTCACTGTTATGGCCTCTCCCGTTGTGGAGCACAGGCTCCGGACACGCAGGCTTAGTGGCCATGGCTCGCGGGCCCAGCTGCTCCGCGGCATGTGGGATCTTCCCGGACCGGGGCACGAACCCGTGTCCCCTGCATCGGCAGGCGGACTCTCAACCACTGCGCCACCAGGGAAGCCCTCTGTTGGTATTTTTTAAAATTAAAAAAAAAATTTTTTTTGCCTTGCTGCGTGGCATGTGGGATCTTAGTTCCCCAACCAGGAATCAAACCCACACCCCCTGTGTTGGAAGCATGGAGTCCTAACAACTGGACCACCAGGAAAGTCCCTATTGGTATTCTTAAAAGTAGGCATGTGACACATGCTCATTGTAAAATAGCAAAACAATACAGGTGCATATATAGTAAAAAAAAAAACAAAAACAAAAACCGAAAACTTAAAACATCAGAGTCCTTCCCTCAGCACCTCAAATCCCAACCTCCGGGGGTAAGTTATAGAGTAAGTTTCTGGAGGTTTTTGCAGTAGACATATACTTGTATAGCTTGTCCACATAGCTGTTGAAGAAGCATATTTATGATCCTTGTAAGGAACAGCAGATTATAAAGCTGCTCCTCCCCTCAACTCAGCATTTTTGTGTTTTTTAAAAGCATGTAAATGGAAGTTATCTCTGGTTTTCAAGATTATGGGTGATTTTGATGTTCTTTTTTCCTAGTGTGTTCACTGTAGGATAATCAGATATTCTGTAAATTTACAACAGTTTTAAGTCTCCCCACCCGAGAAATGTAGTGGCTGAGTTCTTTGCACCTTAATGTGACTGAAGGAGGTCCTGGTTGGACAGAGGCATCCCTGCTGGTGGGAGGAAGGCAGGACCAGGATTAGAGTGAGGCACTTGCCTTGGGCATAACATTTAAGGGGATGCCAAAAAACCCTAAACCCTCAGGAATCAAGATAAATAATACTTTAAAGCAGTATTTTTAAAAATCAAAATTAATGCAAAAAACCCCACAATGAACAAAATTTTATAGAAAATCTTGTATTTGCATGGTCCTGTCATTATTTGCCTCACCCTAGTTGGAATGGGTCCTCCCTGGCAGAAGGGATCCCTTGGAAATGGTAAGCACTTTGGGAAAGGGCAGTTCACAGCAGAAGGGAGGCCCTGGCTCGGGGTGGGCTGGGAGTGATGGGAGAGGGAAGCTGGGAGAACATACGTGGGGCTCCATGGGAATTCCCTGACCAGCTACAAGCTTCATGTTGGTGAGGAGATAGAAAGTGGACCCAGCACAGCCTCGGGATTCTCTGTTCTCCCAGCCCCTTCATGGCTGCTGGAGCTGTGGGTTCACAGAAGGTCTCCTGAGTGTGGAGCACATCTCTGCTGCAGAGAGAGAAGGAGGAGGGGAAGGTGTGGGAGAGGGGGCTCCTGGAGAAGCCAGGCTTGGGAGGAAGCCCACCTAAGGCTCAGTTAGGTACTTATCCAACAAGAAAGATGTAGCCAAAAAAGATCAGGTTTTCCCTTGCAGTAGAAACTTGTTTATCTGTGTGCTTTCTCCACCTTTTGGCCTTGTACTGTTTTAATAGTGATCTTTCCAATTCATAAGTGAAGATCTAAAAGTGAAAATATTGTAAAAATATGGAAAATGTTCAACCTCACTAATAATAAAATATCCAAATTAAAACAGTACTGAGATTACATTTTTCACATTTAGCAAGTTAAAAAAAATATGTGTTAAGTGCAGTGCCTTCCTCTGGGGAAGATGCAGGGAGGTGAGCACTCCTAGTCATTGCTGGTGACAGGGAACACTGTAGAGTTTTTTGGAAAGAATTTGGCTGCATGTGTTATTAGTCTTAACAATCATAGGCTTTGGCACCATAATTCCTCTCCTGACAATCAAGCCTAAGGAAATACTCCAAATATGAAAAAAGTGCTGACGCAGAAAGGTGTACATTGCAGCAAAAGTTTGGAATAGTCTGATTTTATCTTATGACAGGGTAGTCAGCTGACAGCACAGGCTTAGGCATCCCATCCTGCAATGTTCAGAGGAAGAAAGGGAAAGAAAGTCTGCTTCAAAGACCCATATGCCCCAAGGCCCTACACCCAGAGGGAGCTTGTTTTAGGGACCTTTTGCCCCAAACCAGCTTCTGTTAATGGTTTCTACATTTTAAACTTCCTCTTTCCTTATTCTCCCATTCCCATGGGTCCTAAATTTTACTTAATGGACAAAAAAATTTCAAATTACCTAAACAAAAATAACCACCTCCATCCCTGCTTTTCCACCTAGAAAATTCCTCCTCAAGGCTTCCAGAATGTCTCCCCTTCTGTGAGGCCTGGTCTTACCAGCCCTGACAGTGCTTCTTCTCTGTGCCCCCACAGGGATCTCTGTACTTCTGTCATGAGGCTAATTCCACAGTATTATCCTCAGGGCCCAGTGGCACAGGTTTTGGCACTGGGTGAATGTGGCTTTGAATCTCTGTTCGGCTATGTATGCTATTGCTGTGTGACTTTGGGCTAGTGATGTTACCTCTCTGAGTCTCTGTGTCTGCATCTGAAACACCTGGATGATGATACCTGTTAGGGTTGGGGTGAGAAATCTTGCCTTTAATGAGTGTTTGCTGAGCACCTACTCTGTGCTAGACATGACACGAGATTTTAAGAGTTTATATTCTAGTCTGTGAATCCCATGGTGGCCAAATACACGTATCATACAGTTAAGGATCTTGGTGACAGCAGTGAAGGAAATAGAGTGTATGAGTTTCCTATTGCTGCTACAACTAATTACCACAAACTCAGTGACTTAAAACAACACAAATTTATCATCTTACAGTTCTGGATGGCAGGAATCTCACTGGGCTAAAGTTGAGGTGTCTGCAGAGCTGCATTCCCTCTGGGGGCTCAAGAGGAAAATCTGTTCCTTGCCTTTTCCTGTGTCTAGAGACTGCCCTCATTTCTTGGCTACTGGCCCTCTTTTATTGTTAAAGCCAGCAATCACATCACTCTGCTTCTCTCTTTTAAGGACTCTTGTGATTAACGTTGGGTCCACCTGAATATCTTGCATTAGTGTGTACAATTGCTGCACCAATATTATTAGCTAAAGTCCGTACTTTACATTAAGGTTCACTTTTCGTTTTCTATGGGTTTTGACAAATGAGTGATGCCATGTATCCACCATTACAGTATTATACAGAATAGTTTCACTAACTTGAAAAATCCTCTGTTCATCCTTCCTTGCCTCCCCTGAACCCCAGGTAACCGCCAACCTTTTTATTGTCTCCATAGTTTTGCTTTTTCCAGAATGTCATATAGTTGGAATCGTAAGGTATGTAGGTTTTTCAGACTGACTTCTTTCATTTAGCAATATGCATTTAAGATTCTCCTATGTCTTTTTGTGGCTGGATAGCTCATTTCTTCTTATTGCTAAATAATATTCCATAGTATGCATGTACTACAGTTTGTTTATCATTCACCTATTATTGCAGGACATCTTGGTTGCTTCCAATTTTGTGCAATTATGAGTAAAACTGCTATCAACATCTGTGTGTAGGTTTTCATGGACATAAGTTTTAAACTTGATTTAGTTGAGATTTAGTTTCAGTGAGTCAGATCCAGCTCAGTTGAATGTCATTTTAACATGTGTTTCACATCTAATATGCCTGAATATCCTCTGTGCTCCAAATTCATGCAAGATGTTCACTGGATCAAGCTGGATGAGAAATCAGTGAGTTAGAAAAGGAGAAAAGGCAGTGGACTCAGATGAACATGTACTGGAAGAACTACTTTTTATTCGCTTCTAAAATCCTGACATTTAATTCACACATAAGTCTGAAATTTGAATATGAAAACATTCTCATTCCCAAATTTCATGGACAGGAAGTACAGAAAACCCTAAATATACTGAACTTGGGCTGGCCTCAGTGAAACGGCAGTGATGAAACTAAAAATAAACTAAACGTACAACTTAACTAAATTTAAATTAAAACTTTGAAAAAGCCTCAAGGTCAACCCAAATTGTCTATTTTATAGTCAGTAGGAACAAGTAGAACCAAGAGTCACATATTTCAGGGGTCAGGGAAAGCTGAATCACTGAGACAGAGGATGAGTGATTTCTGGAATGAAAAAAATGTATTACTTGGTGTTATTCCTCAGGATCAAAGTTAATCAGCCTGATGTGCAAATTTGGAGATTATTGCATTTATTTGCATGTTGCTGGTTGAGTAACACTTTTTGCATTTATGTATTTCTACTTGAGTTAAAAATGTTGGGGGCTTCCCTGGTGGCGCAATGGTTAAGAATTCGCCTGCCAGTGCAGGGGACATGGATTCGAGCCCTGGTCCCGGAAGATCCCACGTGCCGTGGAGGAACTAAGTCCATGAGCCACAACTACTGAGCCTGTGCTCTAGAGCCCGTGCACCACAACTACTGAAGCCTGTGTGCCTAGGGCCCGTGCTCCGCAACAAGACAAGCCACTGCAATGAGAAGCCCGCGCACCGCAACGAAGAGTAGCCCCCGCTCGCGGCAACTAGAGAAAGCCCACGTGCAGCAACGAAGACCCAACGCAGCTGAAAATAAATTTATTTTTTTAAAAAAAGAAAAGAATGTTATGACTGGGCCTCAGTTTCTTCATTGGTTAAAGGACGGAGATTACTTGAGCTCTAAGATGTCTTCTGATACACCAGCATGCCAAGGCTGAAACACTGTGGGAGAGTAAACAGACTCTTCGATTACCTAGACTGTTTAGGAAATGGGATATTCTGATTAGCAATACTTTCTGATCAATTGATAATTGACCCTGATTCATTTTTGGTTCAAAATTTGTTAGAAATTATAAGTCTAATTTTGCTTTGGATAATCGAAGTCCAGAGAATATAAGGGAATTTTTCTTGAGGACTTTTCTGATTAAGCATTGGGGTTTCAGAGATGGAGATAAGATGGAGGAAAATGAACAGGAATGAATGCACTGAGGCCAGGTTTTACCTTAAGAAAGTTATTAACAGTAGATATTTTCTATTAACTTGCAGTTCCTTTACTTCAGATAAATTGTCACAGAAAAAGATCCAGGCAATTGAATATCTGGATTACTTGAGTACAGGATAAGGAGTTAAGTTGAGGTTTGCCAGTTAGCCACTGTGACATCCCAGACAGCCACTGTGACAGCATCCTAGCTGTGTATGCAGCAGGGATGAGACCACTTAAGAATCTTCACAGTTATGTATTGTCTTAAGACTTCAAAACTTACTGTCCTTTGAGTACCCAGTTTGCCTGGTGGGTCAACCAGAAGGGTAGTAGATAGAGATTAAAGCCCTTCAAAATTGTATCGCAGTGGGGGTGTGATATGAAGCGTGTCAGAGGCTGTTGGGAATGTTTTTGGATTGGGCCCAAACTTCCCACCGGGAGTAGGAGGGGCTACGAGTCAGCTGGTGCAGTCACTGTGGCCATTCCCCTGGGTTTGACCTACTTTGGATTCCTGGCTGTATTTGCTTTGGGCAGGATTGGCAGTACATTTGGTTTTTGAACTGGCTTGCTTTCTTGGCTTTCCTGGCGGGACTGCTAGAGTTTGTTGTTCCCTTGGATTTTGTTGGTCCCATATTTGAGGACCTACTTTCAGTTTCAGGTGCAACCTCTTCCTGGTACTTGCTTGCCTCCCAGGCCTGGACAGTGTCCTGGGCATGTCTGGGAATTCTCTGGAATGCCGTGGACCAGGAAGAGGACTTTGGGGTCTGTATTTCTGGGCACTGACACATCACTGGTTTTTACCCTGTGATGTGTATAGTCATGCACCTCTCAGGGTAAACTACAAACCTTTAACTTATTTTTATTAACTAGAAAAGCCGTAGCACTAACATTAGCAGTGCTCTTGGGGGTGGTCTGGTGTTCCCTATGAATTAAAACACCTATCTTCAATTCTCATATTTTCTCTCCCAGGGGATTTGTAAGTCAAATGTCTCGTGGCCCTGAGGGTTGTGTGTGTGTGTGTCTGTGTGTGCGCACACACACGTGTGTGAGATTTGGATCATGTTAAAGGTTAGATGAGTAATGTCAGACAGCCAACTTTCTGAATATTGACATCTTCTAAATCTTATGCCTTCTATGTTAAATTTACAGGGATAATCGTCTTTCAAAAAGCCATGATCTCACCATGCATAATATGAATTAATCTGTATTTAGTAAAATATGAACTTGTTTGTAGTTTTATGTCCAATTTTGTTATAGGAATCCAATCAGTTCAGAAATAGAGGTTGCCACTAGTAAATGTGAGGTATGTCTGCTTCTAGACTTTTCTCTTTGCTGTTATATATAATGAAGTTATACATTTTTCTTAACATATATAAGCTCACCTATTATGGGCTCATATATGCAACTTTCAGTTTTCTTGTAACAATATATTGTGAATATCTTCTTATGTTTCTATGTGTAATTCTGCTTTATTCTAATATCTATCCATTTATTTATTTGGCTGCGCTGGGTCTTAATTGCAGCACACAGGATCTTGCATGCCGCATGTGGGATCTTCGTTGCAGCATGCGGAATCTTTAGTTGCAGCATGCAGACTTCTTAGTTGTGGCATGCATGTGGGATCTAGTTCCCCGACCAGGGATTGAACCCGGGCTCCCTGCATTGGGAGCGCAGAGTCTTAGACACTGGACCACCAGGGAAGTCCCTGTTTTTCTTTTTAAGAGCACTGTCTGTTTATATCTCTTAGCTATTTGAAAAAAATTGGTTGTTCATCTTTATATGATGGATTTTAGGTGCTCATTGTATACATTAATCCTTGATTAAATATTTCTGCTCTACTCTGCGACTTCCTTGGTGGTCCAGTGGTAAAGAATCCACCTTCCAATGCAGGGGACGTGGGTTCGATCCCTGGTCAGGGAACTAAGATCCTATGTGCCGCAGGGCAACTAATCCCGTGTGCCACAACTACTGAGCTTGCTCGCCTTAGCTAGAGAGCTCACATGCCACAAACTACAGAGCCCATGTGCTCTGGAGCCCCTGCATGACAACTACAGAGCCCACGAGCTCTGGAGCCTGTGCGCCACAACTAGAGAAGAGAAAACCCGCATGCCACAACTAGAGAGAAGCTCGCACACCGCAACGAAGAGCGCATACACCACAACGAAAGATCCCACGTGCCACAACTAAGACCCGACGCAGCCATAAAAATAAAAAAAATATTAATAAATAAATATTTCTGTTCTTCTCAATTTGTCATTTTACTTTGTTTAGAGTGTCTTTTGTTATGGGAAGTTTTTAACTTTGAAAGAGAATTTTAGATTTACAGAAAAGTTGTAAAATTGTACAGGGAATTTCTATTTACTTTTCACTTGGATTCCTCAAATGTTAATACTTTGTTTTCTCTCTCTCTCTCTCTCTCTCTCTCTCTATATATATATATATATAAAACACACACACATACATATACATATATATGTACACACACATACATATAGATGTTTGTGTATCTATCCACACATAAAATATATACACACACATTTATTTTTTCTGAACCACTTAAAAGTAAAGTTGCAGGCATGATCTCCCTTTATCCACAAATACTTCATTGTATATTTCCTAATATAAGGATATTTTCCTGCTTAATCACAGCATGATGATAATATAATACTATTAGCGAGCATATAGACCCTGTTTAAACTGTGCCAGTAATGTCCTTATAACTAAAGAAGAAAACATTTCATTTGATCCAGGACTCTGTGTTGCATTTAGTCCGGTCTCTTCAGTCTTCTTTAATCTGGAACAGTTCCTCAGTCTTTGTTCTTTATGACTGAAATTTTTGAAGAGTATAGGGCAGTTATTTTGTAGAATGTCCCTCAATCTGAGTTTGCCTGTTTCCTTCTTATGATTAGATTCAAGCTGTTTTTGGCATGAGCTACACAGAAGTGATGCTGTGTTATTCTCAATATCAGGGGCATGTGATATTTATGTGTCCTGTTACTGGTTGTGTTAACTTTGACCCTTTGGTTAAGGTTGTTGTGTTAGTTTCCTGTTGCTGCTGTAGCAAATTACCACAAGTTTAGAGGCTTGAAACAGCACAAATTTATGATCTTATAGTTCTGGAGGTCAGAAGTCTGAAATGAGTTTCACTTGGCTAAAATCAAGGTGTCAGCAAGGCTGGTTCCCTCTGGAGGCTCTAGAGCCGCTGCCTTGTGCAGCTTCTTGAGGCTGCCTGCACTCACTGGCTTGTGGTCCATTCCTCTAAGCCAGCGGCACAGCAGCTTCAAATCTCTCTCTCTGACCTCTGCACCTTTCTTCACATTTCTGACTGACTCTCCTGCCTCCTTCTTATGATGAGCCCTGTGATTACACTGGGCCCACCTGGATAATCTAGGATAATCTCCTCATCTCAAGATCCTTAATTTAATCACACCTGTAAAGTCCTTTTTGTCACGTAGGGAAACGTACTCACAGGTTTGGGGATTAGGCTGTAGACGTCTTTAGGGGGTCATTATTCAGCCTACTCCAGTGATGTTTTCTAGGTTTCTCCACTGTAAAATTACTGCTTTCCTCTTTGTAATTACAGGAAAATACCTTGAAAATATGTAAACATACCACTTTGCTCAAACTTTCATCCATTAGTTTTAACATCCATTGATTATTATTATTATTTTTTTTTTTGCGGTACGTGGTCCTCTCACTGTTGTGGCCTCTCCCATTGCGGAGCACAGGCTCCGGACGCACAGGCCCAGTGGCCATGGCTCACGGGCCCAGCCGCTCCACGGCATGTGGGATCTTCCCAGACCAGGGCACGAACCCGTGTCCCCTGCATTGGCAGGCGGACTCTCAACCTCTGCGCCGCCAGGGAAGCCCCAATTATTACTCTTAATCAACTATTTAGGATGGTTCCTAAATAGTGATTTTCGAATATTAGCAATTTTATGGAAGAATAATTTACATATAATAAACTGCTAATGTTTAAAGTATACACTTTAATAAGTTTTGACATGTGTGTTCCACCCATGAAACTGTCACCACAGTTAAGATAGTGGATAGTAAACATATCCATCACTCCCAAACTTTCCTCTGCCCCTTTGAAATCCCTCCTACCTCATCAGTCCTCTTCCAGGCAACCACTGATCTGCTTTCTGTCACTGTAGGTTAGTTGTATTTTCTGTTATTTATGTAATTGGAACACAACAAGTACTCTTTTTTTGCCTTCATTTATCATAATTATTTTGAGATTCGTCCATATTGCCGTGTGTAAATAGTCTGTTTTTTTTTATTACTGAGTAGTATTCCATTTTATGGACATATCACAGTTTGTATATTCATTGACCTTTAAGGGACTTTTGGGTTATTTCCAGTTTTTGGCTATTACAAATAAAACTACTGTGAACATTCATGTACAAGTCTTTGTGTGGTGATTTTCTAATTCCATCTACATAATAAAGTTGGCATTCTACTGGAAGGAAGAGTCTCTCTCTTTCTGTCTCTCTCTGTCCCTCTCTGTCTCTCTCTTTCTCTGTTAGTGTGGATTTATGGATTCTTATTTTGTTCAATGGATTATGTTATTATACAATAATTTATCTTGATGCTCAGATTGTCCTAGATTTGGACAGTGGGGATCCCCTTTAAACTGGATCCTCTTATCCTGGATCCTGTGTCCTTTTGAAATATCCCCATCATTCTTTGAGCACTTCCATGCTTTCTGGCACAAGATGTTACAGGCTTAGTATGACATTTTTTTGCCCCAGTCCTGGAATCTTCCATTTCTCCAAAGAGCCCAGGTTCCTTTTCGTAGAGAATAGTATTTAGAAACCAGGATTTGTGCTCTAGTTATGCTCATTGACCCTACATGTCATATTTCTAGGCTCTCTCAGCAGACAGAGTAAGGAAATACATGTATGTATGCATAATGATACCTCCAGTTCCATTCCAATGTCACAAGGTTATTCTAGCCTTACCCTGCTTGCTATATTTCCCAATCCCTTCAGGTGGTGTGCTGCTAAATGGTTAACAACTGGGTCTCCAGTGGATAAAAACTGGGATTTGCAGCCTTTGCCAATTTCTATGGTATAAAAACTTGCCCTTTGCTTTTTTCACTTTAAAATATAGACTGGAAATCATGCTATATCTGTTCTTAGAGATATTCCTCATTCTTTTTCATAGGTGCATAAAACTTCATTGTGTGGATGTACCATATTTTATCAAGCACTCTCCTATATATGAGCACTTAGGTTGTTTCCAAAATTTCCCAGTTACAAACAGTACTGCAGTGAATAACCTGTGCATATGTATTTTGGTTTTGCTGGAGGTGTATCTTTAGGGGTACATTCCTAGAAGTGGGATAGCTGGATCAAAAGGTAAACACAGGGACTTCCCTGGTGGTCCAGTGGTTAAGACTTTGCCTTTCAATGCAGGGGGTGTGGGCTCCTTCCCTAGTCCAGAGCTAGGATCCCACGTGCCCCAAGGCCAAAAAACTGAGACATAGAACAGAGGCAATACTGTAACAAATTCAAGAAAGACTTTAAAAATTGTCCACATCAAAAAAAAATCTTAAAAAGAAGATAAAAGTAAATACATACGTGGTTTGGTTAGATATTGTTGAACTTCCTCTCCTAAAGTTTGAACCAATTTTCATTCTCACCAGCAATATATGAGAGTGGCTGTTTCCCACAGTCTTGTCAACACAATGTGTTGTCAAACTTGTTAATTTTGTCATTCTGATGGATGAGAAATGGTATTTCAGTTGTTTTCATTTGCACTTCTCTTTTTTATGGGTGAGCTTGTATATTTTTCTATATATTTAAGGTACACATACACCCAAAGTAAATCATCTGTTCATATTTCTTGCCCATTTTGGGGTTCTTTTCAATCAGTTTCAAAGAATTATTTATATATTAGTACTTTAGCTGTTATTCTACATTTTATATTCTCTAACTTTTTCAATTATGTTTATGTTGTTAATTTCATTCTTTTTTTTATAGGATCATGCTGCATCTAGTTCAACTTACTTTTTTTTTCTTTTTAATTTTTGAATTTTATATTATTTATTTTTTTATAGAGCAGGTTCTTATTAGTCATCAATTTTATACACATCAGTGTATCCATGTCAATCCAAATCACCCAATTCAACACACCACCATCTCCATCCCCCCGCGGCTTTCCCCCCTTGGTGTCCATATGTTTGTTCTCTACATCTGTGTCTCACCTTGTGCCCTGCAAACTGGTTCATCTGTACCATTTTTCTAGGTTCCACAAACATCCGTTAATATACAATATTTGTTTTTCTCTTTCTGACTTACTTCACTCTGTATGACAGTCTCTAGATCCATCCACGTCTCAACAAATGACCGAATTTCATTCTTTTTTATGGCAGAGTAATAGTCCATTGTATATATGTACCACAACTTCTTTATCCATTCATCTGTCGATGGACATTTAGGTTTGCTTCCATGACCTGGCTATTGTAAATAGTGCTGCAATGAACATTGGGGTGTATGCGTCCTTTTGAATTATGGTTTTCTCTGGGTATATGCCCAGTAGTGGGATTGCTGGATCATATGGTAATTCTATTTTTAGTTTTTTAAGGAATCTCCATACTGTTCTCCATAGTGGCTGTATCAATTTATATTCCCACCAGCAGTGCAAGAGGGTTCCCTTTTCTCCACACCCTCTCCAGCATTTGTTGTTTGTAGATTTTCTGATGATGCCCATTCTAACTGGTATGAGGTGATACCTCATTGTAGTTTTGATTTACATTTCTCTAGTAATTAGTGATGTTGAGCAGCTTTTCGTGTGCTTCTTGGCCATCCGTATGTCTTCTTTGGAGAAATGCCTATTTAGGTCTTCTGTCCATTTTTGCATTGGGTTGTTTGTTTCTTTAATATTGAGCTGCATGAGCTGTTTATATATTTTGGAGATTAATCCATTGTCCGTTGATTCGTTTGCAACTATTTTCTCCCATTCTGAGGGTTGTCTTTTCGTCTTGTTTATGGTTTCATTTGCTGTGCAAAAGCTTTTAAGTTTCATTAGGTCCCATTTGTTTATTTTTGTTTTTATTTCCATTACTCTAGGAGGTAGATCAAAAATGATCTTGCTGTGATTTATGTCAAAGAGTGTTCTTCCTATGTTTTCCTCTAAGAGTTTTATAGTGTCCAATCTTACATTTAGGTCTCGAATCCATTTTGAGTTTATTTTTGTGTATGGTGTTACGGAGTGTTCTAATTTCATTCTTTTCCATGTAGCTGTCCAGTTTTCCCAGCACCACTTATTGAAGAGACTGTCTTTTCTCCATTGTATATCCTTGCCTCCTTTGTCATAGATTAGCTGACCATAGGTAAGTGGGTTTATCTCTGGGCTTTCTATCTTGTTCCATTGATCTATCCTTCTGTTTTTGTGCCAGTACCATATTGTCTTGATTACTGTAGCTTTGTAGTATAGTCTGAAGTCAGGGAGTCTGATTCCTCCAGCTCCGTTTTTTTCCCTCAAGACTGCTTTGGCTATTCGGGGTCTTTTGTGTCTCCATACAAATTTTAAGATTTTTTGTTCTACTTCTGTAAAAAATGCCATTGGTAATTTGATAGGGATTGCATTGACTCTGTAGATTGCTTTGGGTAGTATAGTCATTATCACAATATTGATTCTTCCAATCCAAGAACATGGTATATCTCTCCATCTGTTGGTATCATCTTTAATTTCTTTCATCAGTGTCTTATAGTTTTCTGCATACAGGTCTTTTGTTTCCCTAGGTAGGTTTATTCCTAGGTATTTTATTCTTTTTGTTGCAGTGGTAAATGGGAGTGTTTCCTTAATTTCTCTGTCAGATTTTTCATCATTAGTGTATAGGAATGCAAGAGACTTCTGTGCATTAATTCTGTATCCTGCAACTTTACCAAATCATTGATTAGCTCTAGTAGTTTTCTGGTGGCATTTTTAGGATTCTCTATGTATAGTATCATGTCATCTGCAAACAGTGACAGTTTTACTTCTTCTTTTCCAATTTGTATTCCTTTTATGTCTTTTTCTTCTCTGATTGCCGTGGCTCGGACTTCCAAAACTATGTTGAATACTAGTGGTGAGAGTGGACATCCTTGTCTTGTTCCTGATCTTAGAGGAAATGCTTTCAGTTTTTCACCATTGAGAATGATGTTTGCTGTGGGTTTGTCATATATGGCCTTTATTATGTTGAGGTAGGTTCCCTCTATGCCCACTTTCTGTAGAGCTTTTATCATAGATGGGTGTTGAATTTTGTCAAAAGCTTTTTCTGCATCTATTGAGATGATCATATGGATTTTATTCTTCAATTTGTTAATATGGTATAGCACATTGATTGATTTGCACATATTGAAGAATCCCTGGGATAAATCCCACTTGATCATGGTGTATGATCCTTTTAATGTGTTGTTGGATTTTGTTTGCTAGTATTCTGTTGAGGATTTTTGCATCTATATTCATCAGTGATATTGGTCTGTAATTTTCTTTTTTTGTAGTATCTTTGTCTGGTTTTGGTATCAGGGTGATGTTGGCCTCATAGAATGAGTTTGGGAGTGTTCCTTCCTCTGCAGTTTTTTGGAAGAGTTTGAGAGGATGGGTGTTAGCTCTTCTCTAAGTGTTTGATAGAATTCACCTGTGAAGCCATGTGGTCATGGACTTTTTGTTGCAAGATTTTTAATCACAGTTTCAATTTCAGTGCTTGTGATTGGTCTGTTCATATTTTCTATTTCTTCCTGGTTCAGTCTTGGAAGCTTATACCTTTCTTAAGAATTTGTCCATTTCTTCTAGGTTGTCCAATTTATTGGCATAGGGTTGCTTGTAGTCATCTCTTAGGATGCTTTGTATTTCTGTAGTGTCTGTTGTAACTTCTCCTTTTTCATTTCTAATTTTATTGATTTGAGTCCTCTCCCTCTTTTTCTTGATGAGTCTGGCTAATGGTTTATCAATTTTGTTTATCTTCTCAAAGAACCAGCTTTTAGTTTTATTGATCTTTGGTATTGTTTTCTTTGTTTCTATTTCATTTATTTCTGCTCTGATCTCTATGATTTCTTTCCTTCTACGAACTTTGGGTTTCGTTTGTTCTTCTTTCTCTAGTCCCTTTAAGTGTAAGATTAGATTGTTTATTTGAGATTTTTCTTGTTTCTTGAGGTAGGCTTGTATAGCTATAAACTTCCCTCTTAGAGCTGCTTTTGCTGCATCCCATAGGTTTTGGATCATCGTGTTTTCATTGTCATTTGTCTCTAGGTATTTTTTGATTTCCTCTTTGATTTCCTCTTTGATTTCTTCAGTGATCTCTTGGTTATTTAGTAATGTATTGTTTAGCCTCCATATGTTTGTGTTTTTTATGTTTTTTTCCTTGTAATTCATTTCTAATTTCATAGCGTTGTGGTCAGAAAAGATGCTTGATATGATATCAGTTTTCTTAAATTTACTGAGGCTTGATTTGTGACCCAAGATATGATCTAGCCTGGAGAATGTTCCATGTGCACTTGAGAAGAAAGTGTAATCTGCTGTTTTTGGATGGAATGTCCTATAAATATCAATTAAATCTATCTGGTCTATTGTGTCATTTAAAGCTTCTGTTTCCTTATATATTTTCATTTTGGTTGATCTGTCCATTGGTGTAAGTGAGGTGTTAAAATCCCCCACTATTCTTGTGTTACTGTCAATTTCCTCTTGTATAGCTGTTAGCAGTTGCCTTATGTATTGAGGTGCTCCTATGTTGGGTGCATATATATTTATAATTGTTATATCTTCTTCTTGGATTGATCCCTTGATCATTATGTAGTGTCCTTCCTTGCCTCTTGTAACATTCTTTATTTTAAAGTCTATTTTATCTGATATGAGTATTGCTACTCCAGCTTTCTTTTGATTTCCATTTGCATGGAATATCTTTTTCCATCCCCTCACTTTCAGTCTGTATGTGTCCCTAGGTCTGAATTGGGTCCTTTTAGACAGCATATATATGGGTCTTGTTTCTGTATCCATTCAGCAAGCCTATGTCTTTTGGTTGGAGCATTTAATCCATTCACGTTTAAGGTAATTATTGATATATATATTCCTATGACCATTTTCTTAATTGTTTTGGGTTTGTTTTTGTAGGTCCTTTTCTTCTCTTGTGTTTCCCACTTAGAGAAGTTCCTTTAGCATTTGTTGTAGAGCTGGTTTGGTGGTGCTGAATTGTCTTAGCTTTTGCTTTTGTCTGTAAAGCTTTTGATTTCTCTATCAAATCTGAATGAGATCCTTGCCGGGTAGAGTAATCTTGGTTGTAGTTTCTTCCCTTTCATCACTTTAAGTATATCATGCCACTCCCTTCTGGCTTGTAGAGTTTCTGCTGAGAAATCAGCTGTTAAGCTTATGGGAGTTCCCTTGTATGTTATTTGTCATTTTTCCATTGCTGCTTTCAATAATTTTTCTTTGTCTTTCATTTTTGCCAATTTGATTAATATGTGTCTCGGCGTGTTTCTCCTTGGGTTTATCCTGTATGGGACTCGCTGTGCTTCCTGGACTTGGGTGGCTATTTCGTTTCCCATGTTAGGGAAGTTTTCATCTATAATCTCTTCAAATATTTTCTCTGGTCCTTTCTCTCTCTCTTCTCCTTCTGGGACCTCTATAATGCGAATGTTGTTGCGTTTAATGTTGTCCCAGAGGTCTCTTAGGCTGTCTTCATTTCTTTTTTTTTTTTTTTTTGCACGGGCCTCTCACTGTTGTGGCCTCTCCCGTTGCGGACCACAGGCTCTGGACATGCAGGCTCAGCGGCCATGGCTCGCGGGCCCAGCTGCTCCGTGGCATGTGGCATCTTCCCGGACTGCGGCACGAACCCACGTCCCCTGCATTGGCAGGCAGACTCTCAACCACTGCGCCACCAGGGAAGCCCTGTCTTCATTTTTTTCATTTTTTTTTCTGTTCCATGGCAGTGAATTCCACCATTCTGTCTTCCAGGTCACTTATCCATTCTTCTGCCTCAGTTATACTGCTATTGATTCCTTGTAGTGTAGTTTCATTTCAGTTATTGTATTGTTCATCTCTGTTTGTTTGTTCTTTCATTCTTCTAGGACTTTGTTAAACATTTTTTGCATCTTCTCGATCTTTGCCTCCATTCTTTTTCTGAGATCCTGGATCATCTTCACTATCATTATTCTGAATTCTTTTTCTGGAAGGTTGCCTATCTCTGCTTCATTTAGTTGTTTTTCTGGGGTTTTATCTTGTTCCTTCATCTGGTACATAGCCCTCTGCCTTTTCATCTTGTCTGTCTTTCTGTGAATGTGGTTTTAGTTCCACAGGCTGCAGGATTGTAGTTCTTCTTGCTTCTGCTGTCTGACCTCTGGTGGATGAGGCTATCTAAGAGGTGTGTCTTAATTGTTATTTTTACTATGAAAAGTTTTTCTTTTTAGGTGATCAAATTTTTTTTGTTTTTGGTCCATGCTGCAGCATGCGGAATCTTTGTTTCCCGTCCAGAGATCAAACCCATGCCCCCTGCAGTGGACGTGTGTAGTCCTAACCACTGGACGGCCAGGGAATTCCCTAGGTGATAAAATTTATGAAACTTTTATTGCAGTTGGATTTTGTTATGATTAGAAAACCTTTTTGAATGTTTACTTCTAGTACTTGTATGGTTTCATGTTTTTCCATTAAGATCTCTGATCTATTTTGAATTTCTTGTATATAGTATGGGGTTTGGATCTATTTTTATCATTTTCTAAGTGGCTAATAGTTGTCCCAGAACCACTTATGAAAAATTCCATTTTTGCCCCAGTGATGTGAGAAGCTACCTTTAGCATATATTAAATTTCTCTGTGTACTTGGGTCTATTTCTGGATTTTATATTCCATTCCACTGGTCTGTGTGGCTATTTATGCACCAGTACCACACTGTTTTAATTATGCAGCATTTATAATATGTTTAAATGTCTGGTAGGGCTGGCTTCCCTCATAACTTTTGTCAGTTTTTTCCTTGCTATTTTTGTATTTTTATGTTTTCCATGTGAACTTTGTTTACTATGTAAAAAATTACTTGTTGGGGCTTCTCTGGTGGTGCAGTGGTTGAGAGTCTGCCTGCCGATGCAGGGGACACTGGTTCGTGCCCTGGTCTGGGAAGATCCCACATGCCACGGAGTGGCTAGGCCTGTGAGCCATGACCGCTGAGCCTGTGCGTCTGGAGCCTGTGTTCTGCAACGGGAGAGGCCGCCACAACAATGAGAGGCCCGTGTACTGCAAAAAAAAAAAAAAAAAAATTACTTGTTGGTATTTTTATTGGGATAATATTATGTTGTGTTTCTTTGGCTGCACTGCGTGGCTCGAGGGTTCTTAGTTCCCGGACCAGGGCCCCTGCAATGAAAGTGCCGAGTGCTAACCGCTGGACCACCAGGAAATTCCCCAGCATTGTGTTTTAAAATTAACTAAGAACTGACATCTTAATGACAGAATCTTTCTATTTGTGTTATATTATCTGCAAGTAAAGATGGTTTTATTTCTTTTCCTACTCTTATGCTTCTAATTGATTTATCTTCTCAAACTGTATTGGTTAATACCCCCAGTATAAAGTAGTGGAGATATGGGCATGAATATATATTCAGTATATTCATCTTAAGAGAGTACCATCAATTCCTATTTTCTCGACTTTCTTTTAAAATCAGAAATGGGTGTTGAATACTGTCAAAATCTTTTTTGGCCTTACATTACTTTCCTGCGACTGCTGTAACAAATCACCACAAACTTGGTGGCTTAAAACAACAGAAATATATTCTCTTACAGTCCTGGAGTTCAGACGTCCCAAATCAGTTTCACTGAGATGGAATCAAAGTGTCAGCAGGGCCACACTCCCTCTGGAAGTTCTAGGAGAGAATCAATTCCTCATTTTTTCCAGCTTCTGGTGGCTGTTGGAGTTTCTTGGCTTGTGGTCACATTACTCAATCTTGCCTCCATGGTCACATGCTTTTTCCTTTTCTGTGTCAAATCTCCCTCTGCTTGTCTCTTAGATTGTGATTGCATTTAGGGCCCACCCAGCTAATCCAGGATAATCTCCCTATTTCAATATCCTTAACTTAATCATATCTGCAAAGACTCTTTTTCCATAAAAGATAAAATTCATGGAGTCCAGGGATTAAGACCTAGGTATCTTTGGGGTCCATTATTCAGTCTACATCTATGGAGAAAGCCATGATTTTCTTTTTTTTTTAATTTTATTTTTTATTGAAGTATAGATGTTGCATAATGCCATACAATTTACAGATGCACAACATAGTTATCCACAATTCCCAAAGGTTACATTGCATCTATAGCCATTGCAAAATATTGGCTATAGGGCTTCCCTGGTGGCGCAGTGGTTGAGAGTCCGCCTGCCGATGCAGGGGACACAGGTTTGTGCCCCGGTCTGGGAAGATCCCACATGCCATGGAGCGGCTGGGCCCGTGAGCCATGGCCGCTGAGCCTGCGTGTCCGGAGCCTGGGCTCCGCAAGGGGAGAGGCCACAACAGTGAGAGACCTGCGTACTGCAAAAGAAAAAAAAAATATTGGCTATATTCCCCGGGCTGCACAGCACATCCCTGCAACCCGTTCTATACCTAATAATTTGTACCTCCCAACCCCCATCTCCGTATTGCCGCTCTCCTGTTCCTGCTCTGCACTGGTAACCACTAGTTTGTTCTCTGTATCTGTGAGTCTGCTTTTTTGTTATATTAACTAGTTTATTGTATTTTTTAGATTCCACATATAAGTGTATAAGTGATATCATACAGTATTTGTCTTTCTCTGACTTATTTCACTTAGCATAATGCCCTCCAAGTCCATCCACATTGCTGCACATGGAAAATTTTCATTCTTTTTTATGGCTGAGTAATATTTTGTTGTGTGTGTGTGTGTGTGTGTGTGTGTGTGTGTATCACATCATCTTTATCCATTCATCTGTTGATGGACACTTAGGTTGCATCCATATCTTGGCAATTGTAAATAATGCTGCTAGAAACAGTGGGGTGCGTGTATCTTTTCGACTTAGTGTTTTTGGGTTTTTTTCATATATATACCTAGGAGTGGAATTGCTGGGTCAATTTTTGGTTTCTTGAGAAATCTCCATACTGTTTTCCACAGTAGCTGCACCAATTTGTGTTCCCACCAACAGTGTACAACTGTTCCCTTTTCTCCACATCCTTGCCAACATTTGTTATTTGTGTTCTTTTTGATGATGGCCATTCTGACAGGTGTGAGGTGATATCTCATTGTGGTTTTGATTTGCATTTCCCTGTTGATTAGCAATGTTGAGCATCTTTTCATGTAGGCCATCTGCATTTCCTCTTTGGAAAAATGTCTATTCAGTTCTTGTGCCCATTTTTTAATCAGTTTTTTTTTTTTTTGATGTTGAGTTGTATGAACTGTTCATATATGTTGGATATTGACCCCTTATTGGTCATATCATTTACAAATATTTTCTCCCATTCAGTAGGTTGTCTTTTGGTTTTGTTGATGGTTTCCTTTGCCATGCAAAGGAAAGTTAGGTCCCATTTGTTTATTTTTATTTTTTTATTTTTCATGATATCAAATTTAATGCCAAATATATATATAAGATAATAAAAGAACAAAAGAACCATTGTGATGTTCTGTAAAGTAGGACTAACAAATATACAGCATGTGAACAGTATAATAGGGCACCCTTTAAGATGACAGACAAGATGACAAATTCCTGAGGAAGAATTGTGGTGTTGGCATTTGCTGTCTTCCTTGTATTTCTTTTTTTTTTTTCTTATTTTCTTTTTTTTTTTAACATCTTATTGGAGTATGATTGCTTTCCAGTGGTGTGTTAGTTTCTGCTTTATAACAAAGTGAATCAGCTATACATATACATATATCCCCATATCTCTTCCTCTTGTGTCTCCCTCCCTCCCACCCTCCTCTAGGAGTTTTATAGCTTCCAGTCTTACATTTAGGTCTTCAATCCATCTTAAGTTTATTTTTGTATCTGGTGTTAGAGAATGTTGTAATTTTATTCTTTTACATGTAGCTATCCAGATGATTTTTCTTTTTGATTTATTAAAATGACTTATTAGGTTAATGTATTTCCTCATATTCAACCAACTTTTCATTCTTGGAATAAGTCCCACTCAGTCATGGTATAGTCTCTTCTTAATGTGGTAATGGATTATTTTTGCTAATATTTTATTTAGTACTTTTTGATTAATATTCATAAATGATATTAGTAAGTTTTTTTTTATACTCTATCGAGCTTAAGTATTGTTTTATACTTGCTTTATAAAGTGAACTAATACATTGTCTTTCATTCCCGATCAATTTATGGACCTTAGGAATATGTTTTTTTTCCTGAAGATTCGGTAGAGTTCCATTCTCCTGTGAAAACATCCAGTTCTGTTGCTTTTTTCTGCTCCTTGACTACTTTCTCTGTTTCTTCTAAGGAAACTGGCCTTTCTCAGCTTTCTATCTCAAATGGTGTCAATTTTGGTAAACCCTATTTTCAGAATAGGCTAATCTGTTAGTCTTTTCTTCTAAGTTTGGAGTCATACTTAGAAAAAAATCTCTTACCTCAATATTTTAAAAATATATACATTCTATATTTTCTTTTTATATTTTTGTGATTTCCATGTTTAGATCTTTAATTCATCAGATATTTATTTTAGAGTGCTGTGTTAGAAAGGGCTCTATATTTAGGTTTTGGCAAAATGAACAGTCATTGTTACAGTAATATTTATTGAACAAGGCATCATTTTCTTTCTGGTTGTAAATGCTTCCTTTATCATATATTAAATCCCCATACATACATAAGGCCATTCCTGGACTGTTGTTTGTATTTTATTTACCTGATTATCAGTTCTCAATGTCATAACATAGTACTTTGAAAATTTTTGATTACTTATACTCGTTTTAGCATGGTAGGGTAAGTCTTCACTTATTCATCTTTTCAACATTTTAGGGTCTATTTTCATTCACTTATTCTTTTTAGGTTGTTTTAAAATTTTTTCCCCAGAAAATTCTTCTTTGCTTTATTTATTTTTTTAACATCTTTATTGGAGTATAATTGCTTTACAATGTTGTGTTAGTTTCTGCTGTATGACAAAGTGAGTCAGCTATATGTATACGTATATCCCCATATCTCCTCCCTCTTGCGTCTCCCTCCCACCCTCCCTATCCCACCCCTCTAGGTGGTCACAAAGCACCAAGCTGATCTCCCTGTACTATGTGGCTGCTTCCCACTACTAGCTATTTTGCATTTGGTAGTGTATATATGTCCATGCCACTCTCTCACTTCGTCCCAGCTTACCCTTCCCCCTCCCTGTGTCCTCAAGTCCATTCTCTACATCTGAGTCTTTATACCTGTCCTGCCCCTAGGTTCTTCAGAACCTTTTTTTTTTTTTTTTACTTTTAGATTCCATATATATGTGTTAGCATACGGTATTTGTTTTTCTCTTTCTGACTTACTTCACTCTGTATGACAGACTCTAGGTCCATCCACCTCACTACAAATAACTCAATTTCATTTCTTTTTATGGCTGAGTAATATTCCATTGTATATATGTGCCACATCTTCTTTATCCATTCATCTGTTGATGGACACTTAGGTTGCTTCCATGTCCTGGCTATTGTAAATAGAGCTGCAATGAACATTGTGGTACTTGACTCTTTTTGAATTATGGTTTTCTCAGGGTATATGCCCAGTAGTGGGATTGCTGGGTCATATTAGGTTGGTTTTAGAATGAACTTAAATTTAAAAAGAAATTCCATTAAGATTTTGACTGAAATTATTGTTATTTAGAAATGTATTTATTTATTTTCGACTGCATTGGGTCTTCGTTGCTGTGTGTGGACTTTCTCTAGATGCAGTAAGTGGGGGCTACTCTTCATTGTGGTGTACAGTCTTCTCACTGTGGTGGCTTCTCCTGTTGAGGAGCACAGGCTCTAGGGGCGCGGGCTTCAGTAGTCGTGGCACGTGGGCTCAGTAGTTGTGGCGCACGGGCTTAGTTGCTCCGTGACATGTGGGATCTTCCTGGACCAGGGCTCAAACCTGTGTCCTCTGCATTGGCAGGCGGATTCTTAACCACTGCGCCACCAGGGAAGTCCCTTGATTGAAATTATTTTAACTTGATAGGTTTATGTGGGGAGAATTGAATCTTTCCAATATTGGACTTTCCCATCTTGGACTAGGATATATTTCTAAATGTTTTGAGATCTTTGTATTTTTTTAGTAATGTTTTATAGTTTTCCTTCAAAAAGGCTTATTCCTAGGTATTTTATAGGTTTTATTGGCATTATGAATAGGATTTTGTATTTTAAACTACATTTTAAGTGGTTATTATTGATATATAAGAAAACTGTTGATTTTTAAAAAAATATTTAATTCAGTTCCTAGCTTTTCACTTGATAATCTCTGGTTTCCAAGTAGATAATTATATAATCTAAAAATAATGACAATTTCTGATATTTTTGCCTCTGTCTGGAGTAAGAAAGTGGGAAAGGTGTTACCCTGGAAGTGAAGGGTATTTACAGGACTTGATAATGGTGCAGAACCTTTTTTTCCTTCAATTTTTAGTGTGCAAGCTTTGATGGTGCCTAGGGACAGTGCCCCATTGCCGTTCTGGTCGTTGTGCCCTTGCGAGGAGCCTGCTGCAGGGTGGAGCCCTCACCAGCTGTGGCTCTGGTACAAAATTCAGAGTTAGCTGCTCTGGGGCAGGGCACTGGTTGGGTTCCCGGTGTCCTACAGACACCCTCCCGGTATTTCCATGGCTGCTCCAGTTTCAGCCCCTGCTGATTTGAGCTTGGGATTTTCTAGGGCTTTGCTGGGAATGTTTGTGGACTTTCTTCTGTTTTGTGTAGTTTGGAATACTGGCTTCTGACCCCTGCCCATCTAGTCCTATCTGTTTTTTATATTACAGAAATTCCTACAAATGTGCACCTTCCTCATTGGGCCCTTTCCTATTTTCTGCTGTTGCTGTGGATCATTTGTTATTTTAGTGGGGCCTGGGAACAGATGAGAGAGAAACAAGACTTCAATTTGCCATCTTTAAGGGATGGGCATAGGGAGAAAGACTTCAGGTTATAAAAGCAATGTAAGGATATTATAGAAAATGTAGAAAATATGGAAGCATGCTAAGAAGAGAATTGCTTTCAACATTTGGGTGCACATCCTTCTAGTCATTTTTTTTCCTTATGTGGAGTTTTTGCATTGCACACTTTCTCCGGTTTATCTTTCACTTAAAGTATTTTCAGTTGAGTAGAGTTGCCTTTGTAATTGACCTGCTGACTTGACAGGAGGGACACTTAAACATGTGAAAATGTCAAGTGTGGATCCAGTCTAGACAGAGCTGGGGCTGTGGGCTCGTAGAACAAGGCTGGCGTGGGAACTGGGGTGGGGTCTTATTCTTGCCTTCGCAATCCATTATTATTGCTTAAGAGAAAGCTTAAGGGCACAACCATTGTAATGACTTTGACTTTAGGTTTTTCATGCCTGAAAATGGCAGTTTCCATATCCTTTGCTGAGGTATCCCTGACAACTTTCCAGCTGCTTCCTCAGATGACGACATACTTACTTTTGAATAGCTAACAGCTACATTTATTTCACTGTTGTCTGCTTTCAGTGAAAAAAAAAATTGTATTGTTCAAACACATATGCTTTTTTGTTTATGTGGCCTGGTCTTGAAAAATCTTGATGTGTCTGCCTTAATTCCTTTAGTTTGTGAAGCACTTGATAAACTCAAAGCACATTATCTTATTTAGTCCTTCCAATACCCCCATTTTATAGTCTAGTAAGGAGGGATTGAGCTACTTAGCTCCAAGTCACATAGCTTGTGTGTGGTAGAACCAGGGCTCAAACCCAAGTGTGGCGTTAAAGCCTGCGTATGTCCCATTTAGAACTGTAGGGAAGTAGGCTGACTGGCAAAAAGTTAGATTTGGTTCTTATCCTCAAACAAGAGAAGCTGTGTGGTCGAGTGGTTTCAGAGTACAGAGCCACAGTTTCTTGTCCTGTAAAATGAAGATAATAATTATACTTATGTCATAGGATTGTTACAAGAATTAAACAAAATGTCCCATGCAAATACTTGGTATGCTATTTGGAACACAGCAAACATTCACTGTATATTGGCCCGAATTATTAATATTAATTAACAATAAGCAATCCATATTTGCAGATAAGGTGAGTTTGATCCATTTAGTTTTACCTCTTCTAGTAAAAGAGATAGGAAAGAAAGATCAAGGTTGAGAACAGAGGGAGGTAAAATGAAGTCCTCGGTCTTTATCCCAAGTCTTCTGTTGCCATATAGCTTTTAATAAATAATGGAGATTTGAATAATATTGTTGGTTGAGAGTTCAGATCTTTCATTGTGGTTGGAGGAAGTGATAAGGAGAACTCCTTTTCCTTGTGTCTTATTTTTTCCAGCTGTAAACGTGGAAATAGCTCCTGTCTCACTGTGTTTATATGGAGCATACTGTGGTCCTTTAATGCAAAGTATAGTACATTAACACATCCCATGGCCAGTCTTCAAACAAACTCAACCTTTGTGTGTAATGCAAAGTCAGTGCCTTCTCCCCATTCTAATGGGGCTCTCTGGGCTCCCAAAGGGCACCAATGCCAATTTGCATTTTTTACTCAAAATTGGAGGTTATAAAATGAAATGCAAACCATGGAGAGTCTTCCCTGGCCTCTTCTCCTTTGCATTTACTAACAGTCATTCTTTCCTGCCCCATTCTGCTGTGTTCTCTAGTTTCACATGCAAGTATCCTGCTTTCCTCAAGGCAGGAGCCATGATTGTTCTATCGTCTTTTGTAATTTCTATGGCAGCAGTTCTCAAACGGCATTACAGTCCTTGGAAGAGTGTAAGAAGTGGAGACTCCCCCACCCAAGGTTCAGAATCAGCAGGTCTGGGGTGAGAACTGGGGGACTGCCCGTTTACCAAGCTGCTTGGGTGATTCTGGCACAGGTGGTCCTTGGAGCCCACATCTAGAGAAACTGAAACTGTGTAGCAGATGCCATGATAGGATGGACGTGAGGTGCAGCACAGAACTGGATTTGGGGACGCTCTGGTGGTAGCACCATAATTCTGATGGTGGCTTTGGAGGCTGCAGGTATCTTTTGCTTCCCCTCTGCCTTCCCCTTCTGCCTAGTGGCCACATGGTAGAAAAGGTCTCTGGAAACAAGCTCTCAGAGGCCCCTGCAACATGAGCCTCAGGGCTGGGCAGGAAGGAGGAGTACATGTGCCTGGATTGAGGGAGACCAGACCTGAGTGTTAGGGGTGGGTTGGGGGAGCTGGCGGCAGTGGAGTTATCCTCCACCAGGCAGCCCACGGAGATTTCCTTCTCTGAACCCACAACACCACCTGGTCTGGACTGGCCGCTGACATCACAGCAAGACTGTTTTTATTATTCTTTGGATCACACATCTCCTGGATGCGGCACACATGTGCTCATTGCTGGACCTGGCAAAATTTTTGTCTTAAAGAAATTTAAGTGGCTTTATTTATTTTTTTCAGTTAATTTATTTATTTGGCTGCATTGGGTCTTAGTTGCGGCACCCAGGATCTTCGTTGCAGTGTGCAGGCTTCTCTCTAGCTGTGGCATGCGGGCTCCAGAGTGCGTGGGCTCAGTAGTTGTGGTGCGCGGGCTCAGTAGTTGCGGCACATGGGCTTAGTTGCCCCACGGCATGTGGGATCTTAGTTCCCTGACCAGGGATTGAACCTGCGTCCCTTGCATTGAAAGGCGGATTCTTAACCACTGGACCACCAGGGAAGTCCCTTAAGTGGCTTTATGATTAAAATACTAATCCACTGATTAAAACTTGAATGCAAAAAAACCCCAACCAACCAACCAAACAGAATACTTGAATGCTATTTACCTCTTTATAATTTGAGCATTATTAAACCTTACATTCTGGGTCTTTGGGAGGTTGCTGGGTGGTTGGATCTGCCCCTCCTTCTTTTTCATCTCCCTGCCTCACCCGGGACTCCAAGACCGTATCAATTTTCAAGGTTTATCTACCTCTGTACCTTCTAGTGACTGCCTCCCTCCCATTATTCTTCTGACTCCTAATCAACTTTTTGGGGGCTTTTAATTTTTTGAGGTGTAATTTACATAAGATGAAGCACACAGATCGAGTTTTGAAAACTGCATATTCCTGTACAACTCACACCTCTATGGAAAGATCTTGATTGGATGTGTTTCCATCATTCCAGGAAGTTCCCTCATGGCTCTTCCCAGTCCACCCTCAATTTCTCCCCTGACTCAGGCAGTCACTGTTCTTACTTCTTTTACCATAGAAGTAAGTCCTAGAACTGCTTTCCTGTCCTAGAACTTCATATAAACAGGATCATGCAGTAAATACTTTTTGCATCTAGCATCTTTCATTAGCATAATGTTTTTGAGATTCATCCATGTTGTTTCAGTGTCAGTAGTTCTTTCCTTTTTATTGCTGTGTAGTATTCCATTGTATGAATATACCACACATTGTTTATCATCCATCGACTGTTAGGCATTGGGTTGTTTCCAGTTTGGGGCTATTGTGGGTAAAAGTCCTATGAACCTTCTTGTAGAGGTCTTTTTGTGGACATATGTTTTTCTTTCACTTGGGTAAATGCTTTGGAGTAGAACTTTGGGTCATATGATATGTGCATGTTTAGCTTTTTGAGAAATTCCCATTTTTTTGAAAATGATTGTACCATTTTCAGACTCCCAGAATAAGAGTTCTGATAGTTCAACATCCTTGCCTACATTCAATGTTGACTTTTTAATTTCAGCTGTTCTAGTGGGCATGAAGTAGATATCATTGTGACTTTAATTTGAATTTCCCTGTCATGTTAAGCAACTTTTCATGAGTTTTTTGGCCAAAGGAATATCTTTTATGAAGTGTTTATGAAGTTCAAGTATTATGCCCAGTTTTTATTGGGTTGCTTATATTTTTATTAATTTGAAGTTATTTATATGTTCTGGTTACAAGTCCTTTGACAGACATATGTATTGTGAATATCTTCTCCCAGCATGTGGCTTGCCATTTAATTTTCTTAATAATCTCCTTTGATGAGCAGAGGTTTTTAATTTTGATGAAGTCCAGTTTTTCAGTTTTTTCTTTAGCAGTTCGTATTTTTTGTGTCCTCTCTAGGAAATCTTTTCCTGCCTCAAGGCCTCAAAGGTATTTGCCTATACTAATAAACCAAAACTTTATATTTTGGTTTTGCATCTGAGTCTGTGACCCATCGCACATTAACTGTGTGTGCATTGTGTGCAGTGGGAGCAGTGGGGGCAGTGAGCAAAGACTCTTCTCTCCCCAGCTTTATGCAGTTGTCCCAGGACCACTTGTGGGAAAGACTGTCATTTCTCCCACTGAGTGGCTTTGACACCTTTTGGAAAGTCAATTGACATGTGAGTCTATTTCTAGGTTGTATTCTGTTCCATTGATCTACTTGTCTGTCCTCAGATCAGTACTGTACTGTTTTGATTACTATAACTTCCCTGCAAGTTTTGAAGTCAGGTGGTATGTAAAAAAACTGTTTGTTCTAGGTCCTTTAATTCCATATAAATTTTAGGCTAACTGGCAAATTTCTACAGAAAAGACTTTTGGGATTTTCATGGGATTGTGTTGAATCTGTAGATCAATTTGGAGAAAATTGATGTTTTAACAATATTTACTCTTTCAATCGACAAACATGGTCTACCTTTATTTTCATTTCTTTCAGCAAAACATTGTAATTTTCAGTGAAGAAATCTTGTATTGTATAACCTTTTAAGCATTTATTCCTGAATTTATTTAAGCATTTATTCCTGAATATTTTATATCCTGAATATTTTATTCCTGAATAAATATTTATATCCTGAATATTTAATATTCCTGAATATTTTATATCCTTAATGCCATTTAAATGATTTTGCTACTGGTATATAGAAATATAATTGATTTCTGTGTATTGACTTTGTGCCCTGCAATGCTGTTACATTTATTAGTTCTAGTCATTTTGGGGAGTAAATTTCTGTGAACACAATCATGTTGTCTGAAAATAAAGGCAGTTTTACTATTTCCTTTCTAACAAGTATGTTCTTTATCTTTTTCTTGCTTTATTTCCTCCTTGTTAGGAGGAAAGCATTCAGTCTTTTCACCATTAAGTTGTTAGCTCTAGGTTTCTGTAGATGTCCTTTGTCAGATTGAGGACATTGATAATTTGTGTTTTTTCTTTCTGTCTCTCTTGTTTTTTGATCAACCCAGCTATAGGTTTTCCGATTTTATTAAGCTTTTCAAGGGACTAACTTTTGGTTTCATTAATTTTCTTTATTGTTTGTCCATTTATCTTTTTTAAAAAAATTAATTTATTTTTATTTATTTGGCTGCGCTGGGTCTTGGTTGTGGCACATGGGATCTTTGTTGCAGCATGTGAGATCTTTAGTTGTGGTATGTGGAATCTTTAGTTGTGGCATGCGGAATCTTTAGCTGTGTGATGCGAACTCTTAGTTGCGTCATGTGGGATCTAGTTCCCTGACCAGGGATCGAACCTGGGCCCCCTGCATTGGGAGCATGAAGTCTTAAGCACTGGACCACCAGGGAAGTCCCTGTTTGGCCATTTCTATTGTATTTCATTGTGTTCTACTATTTTTATTCCCTTTCTTCTAGTTACTGCAAATTTAAATTTGTTCTTCTTTTTGTAGTTCCATAAAGTGAAAGCTTAGGTCGTTAATTTTAAAAACTTTTTTTCTTGTCTAATATTAGCATTTGGAGCTACAAGTTTCCCTATACGAAGATTTTCCCTAGAGGAAAATTCCCTGTAGAAAAAGCACTGTTTTTCTGCATCTCTTAAATTTTGATGTGTTGTTTTCTTCACTGTCAGTTGTTTTGAAATGTCTTCTGATTTCTCGTGTGAATTCCAGTCACTTTAAAAGATTCAATTTAAATCTTACGTCTTCTCTTTTCTGATGACTCTAGCCTATTTTCCTCTTTTCCACCTCATTCATTATATATTTTCTCTGTATACTTTTATACTCTGTTTTAGTCTCTCATTTTTTTTTATGCATACACATTTGTTTTATGTGTGTGTCTTTTACTGACTCCCAAAATGAACGATAGTCTCTTTGATTACAGGAACTCCATCGTATGCTGACTCTGTAAACTTTTTAGTACCTTGTCTGTAGTTGGCATACAATTAACAGACATTTCTTAAGCACCATTAATGTAGGAGCTATTGTGGATGATAAAGGTTGGGTATAATCCAGATACGCTTTAACTAATTTTTAAAAGATATTAACTAATGACACAAAATAATATATAATAAAAGCCAAATGAGAGGAGACGTCATTAAACACTCCAGGTACTCTGAAGAGGAAGAGGAGACTGTAGGACAAATTATTTGAGGAGGATTTCAGAGAGGACTTGGGATTTGAAGTGGCCCTGAAACAGAGGGGGGATTTAAGTGAAGATGGAGGAAATGCCATTCCCACTGTGGGAAAATCATGTGCAATGGTCCTGAGGTATAAATGTACACTGCCCATTTGGAGGATGGGGAGAGACCAGCATGGGAAAACTAGGGGACAGAAGTCAGGGCTACTGTGAAGCAGGATATGGAGTTATGTGTTTGGCATACTCTTTTTTTTTTTTTTTGCGGTCCGCGGGCCTCTCACTGTTGTGGCCTCTCCCGTTGCGGAGCACAGGCCCCGGACGCGCAGGCTCAGCGGCCATGGCTCACGGGCCCAGCCGCCCCGCGGCATGTGGGATCTTCCCGGACCGGGGCGCGAACCCGTGTCCCCTACATCGGCAGGCGGACTCTCAACCACTGCGCCACCAGGGAAACCCTGGCGTACTCATTTTTGTTGGCAAATCTGCTGTGCCATCTTGGTGCTCACGCAGTTTTCTTTCCTGCTTGGCCCTCTTATTCTGCATCTGCCAGTCAGAGCTTCTCAGCAGTGCTTTCTGAGTAGCATGGGAAGGAGTTTCCAGGGCAAATCCCCTGCCTCTTGGCACTTGGACTTAGGCACTCTTTGTTTTCTCTTGGAGATTTTCTTTCTTGGTTCCCTCTGGAGTCCAGTCACTCCTCTGAAGCAGCAGTTGTGGTTTTTCAAGGCTGGTGGCCAGGAGGAGGCCTGGTGATTTGGTTTGTTTCCAGGAAATCTTGTTCTAGCTCCACCCTCCCTGCCCAGTTCAAAGAGTGTCCACACCCTTAATTAAGAAAAAGGAAACCACCTTTTCCAAATGAGTATCAAAAAACAGAGAACCTAAGTGTACTTCTCTGGGAAGATCAAAGCACTTCCATCCACAAACCAATATTGACATTGATCCTTTGTACCCATTCATTCACTCAGGAGCCTTTGTTTTCATCGTTCTCTTCTAATGCATCTGGCTGGGAACACAATAGACATTTACATCCCACAGAATTTTACTGTAGACCTTTGGTTTGCATAATCTTAAGCTAAATTTTTTGGATGTGTGTGTGTGTGTGTGTGTGTGCAGGACTGGTCTGAGACTTGGAAGAAGCTGCAGGCACTTGCAATAGTGTTGGGCCAACAAGGCTACTCACAAGGTGGGTAGCAAACAGCAAATTCAGAAGCTGGGCAGTCTGAGAGTCCAGAAGAGGGAGCATTAGGGCTACTCAGGAAAGGCTTCCAGAAACCTTGGGGGTGGAGGGACTGAATTTAGATTCAGGAGGGGATAATGTAAGCATCGTCTTAGAGTTGCCACTGAGCACTGCATTTCAGGGGGGCAGTTAGAAAGAAGCCTACCCCGCTGAGACAGAAGGGTGTGTGTGGAGGGGGTGGGTGGAGAAATGAAGCTTTGGTGGAGGCTATTTCTTTAGGCTTCCCGAGGCCGAAATCTATCCTCAAACAGTAGCCAGAACCCATAGAATTAAATGTATTTCTAACTAAGATTTATTTGTATGCCCATGTGTAAAAATTATTATACTTATAATAATCCACTTTTTAAAATGCAGTGTGAGTTATGGCTAGTTAAGTTTCTGAGGTTGAAATCAGCCTCAGGCCTTGGTCCTGCTGGGTCTCTCTGGGATCCCTGTCTGCTCAGCCAGGCCATGAGGAGTGGCAGCAAATGGAAGAGAGAAATTCTGCTTCTCGAGTGTCCAGGGCTGGGCAGAGAGGTATCTTCAGGGGGTCCCACCCCCACCCAATGGCACAGAAGAACCTTCCTCAGCAGATGGAGTGTAGGGAGGCTAGGCTGGGGCTGGGTCAGTTCAAAGCTCCCCAGGGCACACCCAGTGGCAGCCTAACCAACCTCCCTAAGGGACTGGAGTCTGGATCAGACCACCTATTATATGCACTTGGAGGGTAGAAACCAGGAAACCAGCCGCATTAGGGGACACTTTAGGGGTATTCTTTAAAGCTCCTGATTTGTTGGTTTGGGGAGCTGAGGGGACTTTGATTTTTAAAATATACTGCATCCGGGACTACTGCTTTGAGAGACTCAGGCAGCTTCCTCCAACTCCAGAGCACGTAGTAGAATAAAATAGGAATAAATGGCTAGCTTAAAATTTAAAAAAATTCCTTTCCCCCAAAGTGGGGCCAGCCCATCGGGGCCTGCTGGCTGCTGGGCTTAGCTTCCTGGTACAGTGGGAAGCCGGCCTCCCTCTCCCAATGCTGGGGCATGGCTCAACAGTGCCCTCGACCCTCACACCAGGCTTCTTGGCTTTGGGAAGAGATGTCAGGGTCAAGCTCTGTGACAGGTGTGAGGACACAATGAACACTGTGTATCCCTGGTTAAAATGGTCCTGTGGTGTAACTGAGTTTCCCCCCGTGGGATAGAGGGTCACTCAGCAGAAGGCTGGAAGGGGGCTCAGTTCCTGCTCCCTGCCTGGCCTGATCAGGGCATGTGGGGACCCAGGGAGGGGCCCCAAGCCCAGCCAGCTCCCTCGTCCCTGTGCCTCTCAGTCCTCTGTCACTTCCTTCCTGTTTTGTGGCCCTATAGTTTCATAATTTTAAAAACTCTTCCATAGCTACATGCACTCTGAACTTCTTCTATTTTGTCCTTTTTGGTCACATGTGCCTTGGAGGTAAGTGTTTCAGCAACTCCCCATGGCCAGCTGCCCTGTGTCCTGCCCTGTCCACGCTTCAGGCCTCGGGGCTGCCGTCACCACGCTCCCCGTCTCACACAGTGTTGTTTTTCTCACCAGAGTTCAGACATCCTCAGCAGCATTGGCTATGAGACCATCATCCAGCATCTGAACAATGGCCGCAAGAACTGCAAAGAGTTTGAAGACTTTTTAAAAGAAAGGTACATGTTGTTTCTCTCTGAAGACAGAGGGTGGACAAAACACTCCGACACAGACAAGGACAGTTTACTGTTTTTTTTTTTTGTTTTTAATGGTCCACAAAACCCTTTGCTGTAAAGTTATGGAACGATCCCCAAGAAGTAAATGATATCTTTGTCCTAAAGCTTTTAGGAAGCCGTTCAAGAGATAAGATTTATGAATGAAACAGCAAACAAAATATAAAATACTAAGTTTTGTGATACGTATGATACTGAAAGACCTCACGGGAGAGGAGAGCTTGGGACGACTGGCAAAAACGGAGGGCCAGCGTCATGGAGGAGGAGATCTTGAAGCGTCCCTTAACTCGAGGAAGAGATGGCTTTGGTCAGTGGAGGAACACCCAGGTGTCTATGGGAGGGTGGCAAGCAGGGCCTGTGCAGTGACAGGGAGGCAGAGCCTGGCTCAGAGACCACTGAGCTGCGGTGGTGGGAAAGATGCAGGGGCCAGTCGTGGTGCTCCGCAGGGTGGTGGGCTTGGTGGCCTGGGGGGATCTGGCATGCTTTAGAGGATTCCCTCCGCTCCCCTTCTCTTCTCTTCCCTTCCTTTCCTTTTTTTTTTTGCGGTACGCGGGCCTCTCACTGTTGTGGCCTCTCCCGTTGCGGAGCACAGGCTCCGAACGCGCAGGCTCAGTGGCCATGGCTCACGGGCCCCGCTGCTCCGCGGCATGTGGGATCCTCCCGGACCGGGACACGAACCCGTGTCCCCTGCATCGGCAGGCGGACTCTCAACCACTGCGCCACCAGGGAAGCCCAAAATGCATCCTTTTTTACAACTAGAGTCAGTTTCAGGTGTGTTTCACTCTACATTATCAGGAGTGGGCAAAAAATTTAGAAATATAATCCAAGAGTAGAGGCCCAAGAAAACACAGGATTCTTGCTCAAGCTGTGGTAGTGAGGGGAAGGTAATGTATAAATCAGAAGGGCAGAAAAGAGAATTCACACGCATGTTTCAGAGCAAGGAGATAGGGTTGCCCACAGTACCAGGAGCAAGATAAACCCAAATGACGCAACAGCCATGCAAATTACCTCGGCCAAAAAAAAGGAGGGAGAGAAGAAGGGAGAGAGGGAGGAAGGAAGATATGAAGTCAAAAAGAGCAAAAGAACCAGGGCCCCAAACTCAAGAACAGATAGACAAAGCCACTCCAAAATCTGCATAACTGATCCCAAGTAGAAAATTTACCAAAAGGGAATAATAAAAGTATTCAGAGAGAGAATCCAGGAAAAATTTCATGGAATGTAGAAAAACTAAATAGATCTGAAGGGCACACACTGTAAACCAGGAAACATTGATAGACAGTAATCAATATTATGATTATTTAAGAATCAGCATTAACATTCATCCTGGTTAAGTTATTTAGTTAAAGAAAGAATACTTCAAGTATCTAGGAAAGAAATGAACCAAGTTTTTGAAATAGGAATGAGCAGCAGGGAATCCGGATGGCCTTGGGTTTCTCTTCAATGACAGAAGCCAATGGAACAAGTTCAGCAGAGTTCTGAGGGAAAGTTTAAGAACATTCATTACACCAGCGAGGTTGTCATTCAGATATAAAGGCCACACCATCATCAAAAAGTCTACAAATAATAAATGTTGGAGAGGGTGTGGAGAAAAGGGAACCCTCCTACACTGTTGGTAAGGATGTAAATTGGTGGAGCCACTGTGGAGAACAGTATGGGGGTTCCTCAAAAAACTAAAAATTGAGTTACCGTATGATCCAGCAGTCCCATTCTGGAGCATATATCTGGAAGAGACGAAAACTCTAATTTGAAAAGATACATGCACCCCAGGGTTCATTGCAGCACTATTTACAAGAGCCAAGACATGGAAGCAACCTAAATGTCCATCAACAGATGAATGGATAAAGAACCTGTGGTACATATAGACAATGGAATACTACTCAGTCGTAGAAAAGAATAAAATAATGCCATTTGCGGCAACATGGATCAACCTAGAGATTATCATACTAAGTGAAGTAAGACAGAGAAAGACAAATATCCTATGATAACACTTACAGGTGGAATCTAGAAAAGATAAAAATAAACTTATTTACAAAACAGAAACAGACTCACAGACACAGAAAACAAACTTATTATGGTTACCAAAGGAGAAAGGTGGGGGGAGGATAAATTAGGTGTGTGAGGTTAACAGATACACACTACTATATATAAAATAGATAAACAACAAGTACCTACTGTATAGCACTGGGACCTATATTCGATATCTTGTAATAACCTGTAATGGAAAAGAAACTGAAAAATAACATATATAGATATATGTGTATGTATAACTGAATCACTTTGCTGTACGCCTGAAAGTAACACAACCTGGTAAATCAACTATACTTCAATAAAAAGTAAAAAATAATAATTTCAAATGTGAAGGCCACAGGTAAATGGTTTCAAATATGAAAGAACTCAGGAAATACTGATGCCCTCCCTTCTGAGCCATTTTGGCAAAAGGTCACAAAGTGACGAAATTCAGCCAAAAGACCACAAAGTGAAGAAATGAACCAAAATACAAATCTTAGGGATGGAAAAGCTATGGTAATAGGACTGGTGGTGAGCATCACATCCATTTTAATAAATAGTTAAGACTACACAACTGGGGGAATTATGATTGGAGAACAGCGTGTGTTATAGACACAAATGAAGTAAAAATAATGTAAACATTATCAAGGAGGAGGTGGAGGTACGATAGTGCTAATCATCTCATCCTTTCACGGGCGGGCTGTCAAACATCTGAAACTGTCTAAAGCTGAAATAGGTCATTAAAATATTTTAATGTCTCAATCCCCTTAATTATTTTCATAAACTCCTTTTTAGCTTTAGAAGGATATTTTAGGAATTAATTTTTCCTGTGGCAAAGAAACAATTATTTGAAATTCAGCAATTGCTTCAGCTTCCTTTCAGTTTTATTTTCTTCTGTGAAATTTAAATAAAATCAGGCTTAATACTTTATTTTTAAATAGCATGTAGAATATAGTCTCATTCTTTTAAAATTACTCATGCCTGTCTGTCCATCCTTCCTGCCTGCATATATGCATAAAGAAATGTCCATTACAATCATCACCTGGTGTTAATACTAATGATTTTTAGTTGGTGGAATTTTGGACAGTTTGTTGCTTTCTTCTATGTATTTTTCTTTTTCCTTATTTTTGAATAGTGAGTGTGTATCATTTTAATAAAATGGATAAGGTCATTATTTAGAAAGGACAGATGAGAGTGGGAGAAACTTTATAACATGTAAGAATAAGTATTGATATTCATAATAAAGAACTTCTACAAAATAATAGGAAAAAGGCAAAACACTCAGTTAAAAAATTGGGATAGGGCTTCCCTGGTGGCGCAGTGGTTGAGAGCCCACCTGCCGATGCAGGGGACACGGGTTCGTGCCCCAGTCCGGGAGGATCCCACATGCCGTGGAGTGGCTGGGCCCGTGAGCCGTGGCCACTGAGCCTGCGCATCTGGAGCCTGTGCTCCACAACGGGAGAGGACACAACAGTGAGAGGTCCGCGTACAGAAAAAAAAAAAAATTGGGATGATATGAGTAGGTAACTCATAGAAGAATATATACAAATGTCCAATAAATATATAAAATGCATAATCACACTAGAAATCAAGGAAAAGCAAATTAAAATGAGAGTTTTTTTTAACCTCTGTCACTAAAGACTGGTAATAATTAAAAAGGAATTATAATATCCAGTGTGGGGGAGGGTTTCTGGGAATGGGACTCTTACACACTTTTGGGAATATAAATTGAGAAGGCTTTTTTGGAGGGTGATTTGGCACTGTTTCCTAAAATTTAAAACACATATTCCTCTGATCTAGTAAATCAACTTTCTCAGAAGTCCTAGCCTAGAGAAACATTCTCAGAGATGCCCATGAATATCTGTCTGAGGATGTTCATTTAGCTTTTTTTGGCAGTAATGAAAAAACAAATAGGGTGACCCTGAACTGTGGAAAACTCCATATTATGAACATGGTGGTTAGCATGTACTGATAAGGAAAGATCTATATGATGTATTTATTACTAGGTGAGAAACAGAACAGCAAATAATAGAATGATCTCAATTATGTAACCATAAAAAGTTGTGTATTTGTGAGATATAGGTATGTAAATGCAGAAAAAGGACTGGAAAGGTACATACCAAGCTTAGCAGTGGCTCCCTCTGGGGAGAGGAGTGGGATTGGGGGATAGCGTGAAGGGGGACTTTTTGTGTCTTATTCCATATGACTTTGTGTTGTGTGAATCTTTTGCAGTGAGAATGTATTCATAATATACTTTTTTTTTTTTTTTAATTTGAAGAAAGTGGGGTAGATGAGCTTAAAGGCCCATAACCTGATAGTATGGTTTAGATAAGGCTGAGGCTGGGACACAAAGTGGAGATGGTGACAGAGGGCCATGAGGCTAGGGGAAGGGGGGAAGTGGGGGATGTTTTGTGCTTTACACAGACCTGTGCCACACCGAGTAACAAGCAGATGTTCTTGTGAGACATGCCAACTTCAGGGTTTATATTCTGAAATTCCCCTCTCTTTGGTATGGTTTAGCTGTGTATTTGAATTGACTATGAATGAGGAACTATAGGTTGGTTAAAGGATACTCTTAGAGAAGATGGGAGGGGTGGGCCTTAGGATTGCAGCATTTCGTGGAAATATCTTTTACTCCACTTAAAAAAGGTATGTTTTATATCTATATAGATTTATATAGATTATTTATATAAATTATGGATCATAGTTTTGAAAATTATTCTGTAATGTGCTAGCCAGTATTGGTCAAGGGGCCATGCTTGGTTTGGCTTTAATATTAAAGCTAGAGACTTTTTGCTGGAGAAGAACACCTTAGAGATGAAGGCCACTGTTCTTTTACAGTTCCTCCCGGTTCTGTAGAGGGGAGTTTCACATTTTAGAGAATTGTGTCATATCTGAGCTTCTACTGTCAAGGGTACAGTTTTGCCTTCAAGGGAAGTGCCATGTGTCTGAAATAAGAATCAGCCCTGAGAAGGACTCATAACCCTCTTTTATTTTCCTTTTAGGGCATCAATTGAAGAGAAATATGGCAAAGATCTGCTCAGCCTCTCTAGGAAGAAGCCATGTGGACAGTCTGAGACCAAGTAGGTGCCACATTTCTTTCTGGTTTCTAGGTTGACTGATACCACTCAGGAGCCCCCATCACTTCAGCAGGCAGAGCTGGCCAGTAGGGTGAAGTGTGGAAAAAATTTTTTTTTTAATTTCCAGTTGTGAAAAATATATAGAAAAATAGAAAGAAAGCTGAAATGAATTATGAAGCCATAACCCATTAATATTTTCTAAATTTTCCTTGAAGACCTTTCCTATGTATACTTTTTATAGGTAGAATTATACATAATTTTATGCTAGAAGTTTAATAGAGAGGGTATTCTTGTTTTATTTATATGTATATATATATGTGTGTGTGTGTGTATAAAACACACCCATAGTTTGTGATAGCTACAAGAGACTCTCTTTGCACTATTTCATAGTTCTCACCACCAGTGTGAGATTTCTTTACCACAATTATTTATTCTTCCATCATTCATTGAATACTCTGAGGATACAGAGATGGCCAGACATGGTGCCTACTTTAGGAACACACTCCCTCGTATACAGGGCTGGCTTCATGGGCAGTCATATAGGATCTCACACATAGATAGGCTTCATAATTGGTTTAATGCTCTTTGCTGTCACTATTTGAAATTCTTAGTGATTTATAAACAAGGGGTCCTACATTTTCATTTTGCAGTGGGCCTCACAAATTATGTAGCCAGTCCTACTCACATGGAAATTTCTAAATTTCTTCTCTAACATAGCATAGGGGAAATTGTTTAGGCAGACCTTTGAAGATCTCTGCAGATGTAATCACACCTCATGCTGACATGCACACTGCTTTGGCTGTGCTGTAGACAGCTGCAGAGACACCCTGAGGTCTGTGTCCCCTCAGAGGTAGTACAGGGAGCAGACAAGACATTGCCCTTCCCCTTCTCTTCTCTTGATCCTAAGACGCACACACACACACACACACACACACACACACACTCACTTATCCCAGACTACAAAGTACTGGATTATTGAGGAGGAGGAAAACATTGGGAGATATTTAAAATATTAACAGTTACATAAACCTTAAAAACTTGTTACCCTCAGACATAGGACATTAGTACAAGGAGAATTTGTTTGTTGATTATATTCTATATATTTTTGATGTTTTAAATGAAAAAATTTAAAACACATTGAAAAGTAAAAAGACAAACGTAATGAATGGCTATGAATCCATCACCCAGATTTAACAATTATTCATACCTTAATGTAGTTTTTTGGTGAATTTAAACCTGGAGTCAGCTATTTTTCCACATATTTCTCCAGGTTTTCCTTTCATGATTAATCATATTTAGAGATGAAACTCTGAGTTCTAGTGTTGGTCATTGTCACAGAGGTGTCACTGTTTCTAGGCTCTTTCAGGGGACAGATTTTAAAAGCCTGAGTTCATATTGATATTTCCAATTCTAATTAACTTTACAGTTCACTTAACTTCTTTCATTTTATATTTATTTCCTCTTGCACTGAAAAATCTTGGTTCCTGACAATATTAGCAGAATTATTTGCTTTATATGACAATATATAGTAAAATGTTTTAAAATAATAATATAAAACTGCTACTAACAATAAAACTTCTGAATGAAACTTAACATTTCTTTGCAGTTCTTTTTGCAATTCTTCTTGACCTTATATCCCACTAAGAACACTGTGTTCTAAGGTCATATAAAATACTATTTTCTGTATGATTATGTAAACAGTTTTATATATAGTTAAGTTTGTTTGTTTTAAATTTTAAGGATTATTTTCTTTTCTTGCTTGGTTTAGTTTCTTTTTTGAATATGTAAAACATTTCTATGTTCAAGGTCAGAATTGCATAGTATTAGGTAGGTTTCACTGTTATTTAAGGAGGGTTTAGATACTTTCAAGGAAGATTAGTGGGTCAGTTGATCCAAAAACTTGTTTATTCATAAAGAAGCATAAGCCATTTGGGAATATATCCAAAAAAATTTTAGGTGATGTGATGGAAAATAGCCATATTCTCTCACATAGTACTTCTTTAAAAATATATTTGGCAGAATGAGTCTGATCCAAAGCGATATTTCTTGCACATTTGACTTAAACTTGGTAAATTCTTTAAGAGACTATAGCGCCATTCTCTTCTGTGACGAAAGCCCGTCCGTTTTCCTTCTAAGAATTCCTCAGAGAGGAAGGTGCAACAGGATATGAGACCTGGGGACTGTGTTTCCAAGGTGGAAGTGAAAGGCCATTCAGGTACTTCTGTTTTTGTCACCTCCAGGATGATCTTTAGGAAGGTGCCCTAGATGAGAGTGCACGACTTTTTTTGTCCAGGGACTAAATAGGATTTTTTCACCTCATCGACCACTTTGAGAGACTTCAGCTTTCTGATGGGCCCTGTTAGGGTTTAAGGCCAAAGTGCTTATTAAAAGGTGGCAGAATATTTTCTTTTCCCACAGTTAAGGAGAACACCAGGGAGAAGAGGGCATGGACGTTGAGAGAACACCATCCCCAAGGTTCAGATTCTATCCTCAGATTGTCATCAGTTTTGGACACGGGAAACAGCAATAAAGTGATGGTGTGGGACAACAAAGCTGATGACAAACTAAAGGGAGTTTGGGGCTGCTATTTTAGTGGCGTTTTAGGCAGTCACTTAGGGCGGGAGAAAAATTTTAGACCCTGAACAGACTTTATCTCTAAGTCACTTTCCAACTCCACAACTCACTATGGGGAAGATTTCTAGTTGTATCTGCAGCCATAGCCATCTTTCTCTCTCACTAATTCCAGTCATAAGTCTGCTCTCCAGTGGGGCTCATTCATCCTTCTGGGCCACTTGTGCATTTGTTTGGATATGGACACTTTTCTAGTGCATTGCATTCCTTGAAAAATTGTATCATAAGATGGATAAAGTGTATGGAGACTGTGCAGTTATGTTTTTCTGCTTAGTGTGTTTGTAATAACTGGGAATGTTTATGTGAGAAAAGGCAGGGAGAAATAAGAACGCTTTGTTTTGGGACAAATAAACAGAGTGAGAAAAATGAGGTGTAGCTAAAAGAAGGGGCCAGCTGGAAGATACAAGGGTTATTAGTTTGCAAAATAGCAGAACTTTCCACCTACATATATACATATAGAATATGATCCATGATCCCATGCTGTTGTGGCTAGGGGCTGGGGGACCATGACTTCACTAAGTCCCATTCCTTCTTGAGTGGCTGGAGTGAGCCCAGTGAGATATGCTTCCATGAAGGCGGCAGTGAGCAAGAAAATCCCCAGGGCCACTTCACCTTAAAAGGAGGCTTATTTTTTTTTTATTTTTTATTTTTTTTTGCGGTACGCGGGCCTCTCACTGTTGTGGCCTCTCCCGTTGTGGAGCACAGGCTCCAGACATGCAGGCTCAGCGGCCATGGCTCACGGGCCCAGCCACTCTGCGGCATGTGGGATCTTCCCGGACCGGGGCACGAACCTGTGTCCCCTGCATTGGCAGGCGGACTCTCAACCACTGCACCACCAGGGAAGCCCTAAAAGGAGGCTTATTAAGGAAGTGTAGGATGGGGGTGAACTAAAACCATGGGCAAGGGCGAGCTATAAGGGAGGAGGAGCCATGGGTTATGAGGGAAAGGAGCGGGGAGACTGGGAGAAGGTATGAAAAATGAGTTTGGTCTTCTCCACAGAAACTGTGAGGTAAGAAATGTGTCTTGTTTTAAGCTGCTAAATTTGTGGTAGTTTGTTCATCAGTGGTGGAACACTAAATCAATGTGTTTAATGTCTGTCTCCTCTGTTAAGACTCTTAAGTCTGGGACAATATCTGTCTTGTACTGTTGAATCACCAACATCTAATGCAATGCCTTGGCCCATAGTTTATGTGCAGTAAGTATGTGTTGATTGAAGAATGGATGAAAAAGGAGGTGGTCAGGAGCCACAGTTTGAATCCTTCCTTTATGTATTCATATTTCTAATTACCATACTTTAAAGAATGACTGGTATTCTTATGAGAAAGGGACCATAACTCCCATATTATTGTTGGGAGAAATGAAGCATAAAGAATTTTGGCATCTGGCTCCACCCAGGTAGACAGTGAAGCATTTATGATGCTTGTGCCTGGGACTGAAAGGGTAAGAGAGAGGAAACTGGACTGAAGAAGTCTTGATCTTTTGGTGTCTTCTCAAGCTCCCAGGCAAAGATCAGACCATAGGCTATCAGTTAAGATGTGGGCTGGGAGAAACATACAATGGCATTATAATAAGGTTATACAGCCAATTTCCAGAACCGAAATTATATATGTGTTTTTTTTTTAAGCACCCTGAAGCGGGCCCTTGACGTCTTCAAGCTACGTAAGTGATTCTTTAAAAATGTATTTGCTGTCTTTGGCAAGCTCTGTGTCTGTCATCAAAGGTGAGTTTTAATTTGAACAGCAATCTCATACTGGGTGAAAAAAAAAAAAAAATCAGAGCAACTCCTAAGGTGAGGAATAGCCCTTCAGAGTTGAAATGAGCTGGAGAACCGTCCACACTTGCACGTTGTGATGTACATTTGACATAGTTAGGGCAGTGGTTCTCATACTGGAAGCCCAGGGTGAGGCCCTGGCACTGATCTTCCAGGGATCCTGTCCAGT
This sequence comes from Delphinapterus leucas, assembly GCF_059928025.1. Classification (NCBI taxonomy): domain Eukaryota; kingdom Metazoa; phylum Chordata; class Mammalia; order Artiodactyla; family Monodontidae; genus Delphinapterus; species Delphinapterus leucas. Next base: position 62,200,494 of record NC_143142.1, on the reverse strand, counting down.
TCTAGTATTCCCTGGGCCTGTTACTCAGAATTTAAGACTTTAAGTCCTTCTGTTCTTCATGCTTCCAAGCTAAGGACTTTAATGTGGCACAGTATGTGCTTAACATGTTTCTGTAGCTAGTTGAGTGGTTCTAGACATCTTTCCGTTTCAGTTCATGCAGATCTGTCTCACTCTTACATTTAAAATATTTTTATTCTACAAAATGCCACATTTCCTCCAGAAAGGTGATACTGATTTTTTCCCCACCAACAATGCTGTTTTTTCCCATGCTTGCCAATACCAAGAATTTTTACACTTTAAAAATTTTGCCAAACTGAAAGGTAAAAAGTGATAGTTTTCAGGGTTTTAAAGCTTTGTGTTTTTTCAGTCGTTTTAAGGCTGAATACATTTTCAAATGTTTACTGGCTATTTGGCCAATCTTTTTAAAAATTTCATGTTTTTTAACCATTTAAAAAATACTGGAGTATATATATTTATTTTGATTTGTGAAAGCCCTTAGTTACATAAATTGCAAATATTTTTTCCAGTTTGTCATGTACCTTCTAACCTCGTTCAAGGTTATTTGACACACACGCGAGTTTAAAATTTTTTCTTAGGTCAGATCTGTCAGTCTTTGTAGCTTTAATGCCATCTTCAGTTTGTTTTCTTAGAACAAGAAAGGTAAGCATTTCGGTTTTTCTATTAAAAAAGTAAGCCATGCTTATTACAAAGAAAATAAAGGGAAAAACACCAATAATCTTTCTATCCAGAGATAAATTTCTTACGGGCTCATGAGATTTTAGAGATGGAAAGAACCTTAGAGTCATGTAATGAGAAATAGGATCGAATTTGAAATTGTAATGGGTTTAGTAATGTGTGCTAGCATGCAAGCTCCATGAGCTTCTCCCTGGCCCTGGGCATACACTAGGTTAGTAGCAGTTAGTGGTAGGAAGCTAAGCTAAAGGTTTGCCAGCTCGGTCTTGGTGGCCAGGGCAATGCTGGGCACATGGAGGGGCTCAATAAATGTGGGTGACCAAGTGAAGCAGGTTAACTTTACCACTTGCCCTAGCATTTTGTATGTATTTAAACTTTTTGTATAGTTTCTTTGGTTTGAATTCAGACATGTGTAGATCTTGTTTATTTTTTTAAATTCTTTTTGCAGAAATAGACAGTGTGGCACAAAGTCACATTCAGCTTGCACAGACTCTAAGAGAAGAGGCCAGGAAGATGGAAGAATTCAGGGAAAAGCAAAAGTTACAACGAAAAAAGGTTGGGTTTACGTATGTGTTAAGATGTTGCCATTCTTCCAGCAGGAAATTCCAGGCTTGTTTGTTCGTTAAACTCCTTGACCCATTTCCTACCCTCAAGCACCCACACTCTTCTTTTAACCTATGAGATTATTTACTGGGAACCATACGGGCACTCAGTCTAGATGGTGATGCCTCTGTGCCCATTTGCACGTTAGGGCAGTTCTTTTTTAATTGCTGTAAGGGTCAGGGATCCAGCCTGCTTTCCTCTTCTTTTTATATCTGCTGCCACTGTTTAAACTATGACTGGAATGGGGAACCCCTCTGTCTTCATAAGGGTCTAGCATGTGCTACCAAGGTGGTAGGTTCTCAGACCACACTCCTCCTCCTGGACAAGGCAGTAAGGGGAGGATAAGAAGTGGAGGGGACCCATGTTCTCCCTGGAGACCATAATGTCGTCCAACCACCCTATTTTACAAATAGGGAAACTGAGGCCCTGGGAAATTCAAGTCCTTTTGGCCTCAAAGCAGATGTTTACAGGCTCTTTTTCATTTATAGGGTTTATTCTGGCCAATTATATGGAAGAAGATGGGAGTGAACAAGAGTTAATAAAACTGGTGAACATTTGGGAAGTTATAAGCATCAAGAAAAGAAGTCCAGATTTATATTAAAGTGTTCCTTAGACTAGACCACTGTTCTGACTTCCTTCTGTTTTGTTCCTTAAAGACTTGTACATTCAGGTTGGCCTGGCAGCCAGATAGGGCCCTTCCAGAACTTTTACATTTAATTAATTAATTATTTAAATTTGTTGGCCACACCAGAAGCACGGAGTCTTAACCTCTAGACTGCCAAGGAAGTCCCAAGAACTTTTTTTAACATCTGGTCTCCAGGGTTGGAATGAACTTCACGTGGGGGATAAGCTCTTCCCTATTTGGCATCCAAACATTCCCACCCAGGTCTCTCCATACAGCTCTGCATGGACTTTTTGGACATCTTTCTTCATCTTGGCCCTTTAGTGTCTGGAAGTCTGCAGTGTGTATTCAGTAAACAGCTGGCTCTACCCCTACCTCAATCTCAGCAACTTTGCCTGTGGTTCTAAATCAGAGTCTAATTCCAGCTTCCTTGGTGGCCACTTGGCATTCAGAGTGGGTGGCAGTATCTTAAGAGCCTGACCGCCTTACATATATTGTCATTTCATGAGCCGCTCTTAACTGCTATACCTCTTATAGGAAGGAAGGGTAGAAACCAACAGTTAAGGAACATCATGTCAGGTGTTTTCGCACAAACTCAAGCTTCATGTATGAGGTTTGAGTGGGTGCATCTGACCTAAAGTACTTTTCAGAGCAAAAATAATATGTATATTACACCCATCTACTGGACTGTCAAACTCTTTTTGGCTGACATTGTCAGCCCTGCCTGCCTCTCCAAAGGATTTACAATTTTTCAGAAGCAAAATGCCTTAGACAGCCGGAGTCTCTGCACACATGATTTCCCCTAAGAGGAGAAGAGGGTCATTTCCTCACATTCTTAAGTGCCCTCGGTTGCCTTAGTTATTTCAGGGAGAGTTTTGTTAATTTTGCAAGGCTTCTGAAACTTCCCTTCCTAGCAGGTTACAAAGACCAAGTTCTCACAGCTAGAAGAACTGTTCTGAATTCTCTTAAGCAACAGAGGCGCCTGGGCTCCTTCCACCACTGTCATCCAAATTCCCTATATTGTGTGCTCTCAAGAGCAGGAAAACACCTTCTGAGCTTTCTTTGCAGAGTCCGAAGTTCATTAATAAATTTGTAATTACTTGTGTCGCAATGAACTCTGGGTTGTTCCACTTCTGTATTGATACCTTTTTTTTTAAAAAAGCAAACTTTTGGAGAAAATGTGTTAGTGTTAACTTCTCATTTTCACTGGTCAAACCCTGCATGCGCTGGCCTCTCACTTAATTAAGCCATTTCCAGGAAATCCGTCAGTTAGTTTCTTTTAGCAAACTGGGACGGGGGAGGTACAGATGGAATGGCTGGTAGAAGTTTTGGTGAACTCACTTACAGAACTACTGTTTTCTGAGGGTGGTAACCAATGCGGCCATGGCCATCTCTCCCGCACAGCATAGAGCATGGCTAGAGAGACTGACGTGACAGTAATCATGACAAAGTGTGATGAGCCTTAAAAGGTAGGGAAGTGAAGGTGCCAGCTGAACATGAAGTGGGGACACTTAACCTAATTTATAGGTCTGGGGAGGCCTTCTGGAGGCAGTGACCTTGAAGCTAAAGCCAGCAGAGTGAAAGACAGTGTGGGTGAGGGCAGAGTGAGAGGAGTCTCTCACCCCTGGAGGTTGGCAGGCAGAGAGGGATCTTCAGAGCCACTCTCAGGAAGCTTGACATTTTAGGTGCTGGAGTTCCTTCCCAGCCCAGAACGTCCTAAGCCTGACAAAGGCAGCATGTGGTCAGTCATCCTCTCCTTTGGCGCCCATATTAAGATAGGGACGATCACAGCAGAATGTTCTGCCTGTGTCGAGAGCAGTCTCCAAAGGGAACCTCTTTGGTCACGCAGGTTTTCACTTCCAGTTTTCAGAGTACAGTCTGAATGTATGTAGACAAACAGACCACTCAGCAGCTCTGTCAGTAATTTACTGTAGGGTCACTTGGGTCATTTATAAATCTCTTCTTCCTTTTCCCCTCCCTCTTGCTTCTCCCCACCTGATAGCCTAGAGGATTGTGTTTTTGCACTATTTTGTGTTATTGATAACAAAACATAATCAAATTTCTACTGGAGTTGGTCTAAGCAGAAAGAATGAGTCCTAGAAGAAAAACTTCCCCAAGGAGTCCTGAAAGAGGGGACTTCCCTGGCAATCCAGTGGTAAAGACTCTGCACTTCCACTGCAGGGGACACGGGTTCGATCCCTGGTTGGGAAACTAAGATCCCACGTACTGCATGGTGCGGTCAAAAAAAAAAAGGAGTCCTGAAAGAGAACTCGTGACTTTCTGGGGTCACCATGAATAGGCCACCCTACAAGTGAGTATGGACATGAGGAGACTTAAATCAAGGTGGTATAGCAGACAGAGCTGGACTGGGTGTCACTGAGTGGCCTTGAGCAATATCACCTCATGGGCCCTGGGGATCATACCTGTCAGATGAGAGCTGGACTTCTGCTTTCTAAGATCCTGCCGACATACAAGTGCCAGGAATCTTTGAAGGCAGAGAGAAGAATGGTATGAAGTAGAACTTTGTAGACACGCGAGAGGTGCTTGAAGCAGGTGTTACGTAGAACTTGGAGATAAGGAGGCCTGGCTTGGGCCATAAACTATAAATTAATAGCAGCTCCCAAACAGGAAGAATGGCAGTGTGTATATTCGGAGTAGAAAGGACCACAGATGTACCGACATTGCTAACTGATCTGCTCTGTGGAGCCTGGGAAAATCAGGGTTTATTATTATGAATAAACCCTGCCCCTCCTGGCAGAGGCACATAGATGCTCACGTGAGCCACACAGCTCCCTGTCTTTGATGGCAGGGAGCTGCCCATGAGTCTTTCCCTGTCGGGTCACATTGAAGCCCTGTCTGTTCTCCATGTCCTTGGAGCCTCCTTGGGACCATTAGCTACCTCCTGATCCCTCAATTTCATCTGGGCTGGAAGATGGCTGTTCTGTTCCCTGAGGGTCCCTTGGGGCTCCCCCAAGGGAGTTTCGTGTATTCCACAAAGTTCATATTTGAAGTGAGACCATCCCAAACCTTCCATCCAGATATCTTGAAAATCCATCCATGTTTGTGTGCTATGGTAACAGAAAAAACCTTAGTTTTCCAGAAGAAAGAGAAATCTTTTAATATCATTTTCAACATTATTTTGGATTATATAATTTTGTATAAGAGCAATGCCATAGCTCATTTTGAATTATTGCATTTCTTGGCCTTTTGGGTTTAAAGAGCTATCATAAGGGTAATGATAGTTTTGGATAATGATTAGGAACAAGGGCACAGGAGTCTGGCTGTGCCCAAATCCCAACTCTGCTACTTGTTGAGAGTATTACCTTGGGTGAGTTAATCCATCTCAGTTTACTGTCAAGAAAATGGGGATGAGTACTCACAGTCGTTGTGATGCATGAAAGTTGCTTAGCACATAATAGTGCTTAATAAATGGGAGCTACTATTATGTCTGAGAGCTACATTTTTATTATTAGCTCCATTATTTTGACTAATAAAAGTATTAACATCACAGCCACAACAAAGAAGTTGCTCCCAAGTGAACTTGAAGAGTAGCTTACCTTTCCTGGATTAGATGGGGTAAAGAGTAGGGGAACAACTTCTTTTAGCTGTCCCACAAGCATTTCTTCCCTTCATACTGCTTGGGCTCCTTGCTGGTGAAGGACGTGCCATTGACAGATGCCACAGAAGTGAATGTTTCTGAGTCCTTAACTGTGCTGACATAGGCTTACAGAATAAAGACCCCTTTTAAAATATAAATGGTGCTTTAACAAAGTTTTAAAATCTAAGTTCCTTGATTCCAGATTTACTGATGAGGATACTCTAAGATGATCAGTGATTCTCAATAGTGGCTAGTGGCCACCCAGGTTCAAAGGTGGGCAAACTGTTCAGCTTTTCTGTGCTGCAGTCTCCTTAGTTGTGAAATGGGAGTAATAATAAATAGCACATCTACCCTCTGGGTTGTGTGAGGACTAATTGAGATAAGCCACGTTGAACACTGAGCCCTCAAGATAAGCTGGTGTTAACAATTGGTTTTGATTATTAATAGTGCCTGTTCTCTCTGCACAGACGGAGCTTATAATGGATGCTGCCCATAAACAAAAGAGCTTACAATTCAAGAAAACCATGGATGTGAGTCTCACTATGTTGCCTTTTTTTTTTGTAATGGTGATATTTTCTGATATCCTGTGCTATGTATCAACATATTCCTGAAAATAACATTAGTGCAGTGTTTTAGGGAAAACAGCCTTTGGTGGTTTGAATTTCTATTTAAGGCCTTGGAAAGGTTGAGGATGAAATCAGACAGAAGAAATACAATGATGTTATCTTTCTGGCAACCTGGGAAGGTATAGCAAGTCAACTTAAATATTTCAGACCAGGACATGTATACTTTATGATGTCTTTTATCTTGTTGGGTTTGATCTTCTTCCCTGTTAAGACTGTTTTGAATCTTCTTCCCTGTTAAGACTGTTTTGAATCTTGATTTCTTACCTATTTTTATTGAGTTTTAAGATATCTGCAAATAGTAAAAGCCTCCTTTACTTTAAGTAATTTATTTTAAAAATGCTTAACAAGATAGAACTAAGAGAAGTTGCTGGGGACCTCACTCTAGCTTTTCATGAATCTCTTAAAAATGAAACTCTGTTACTGGAACATCTGTGACTCCATCTTTGTACAGAAGTATCATCATGATATTCTATGACTATGACATCATATCTGGTAACTTGGTCAAAAAAGAAAATGTCACCAATGTTGATGGCGTATGCAGTCTGTTTTGCATTTTTTATTCTTTGATGCAGAGCACCTGAAAAGCGATTGATAAATAGGGAATGATGTCAGTGTAATGCAGAAATGGTGTTGGTTGATATATGATTACTCCCAGAACTTTTATGTTTTGAGCAATCTGGGGAAAGCTCTCTCACAATTAAAGAGAGAGCCTTATTGAAATATAATTTTCCTATTTCCTCTACCTACGTTTAGAGCCATAACAGTGTTAAAATTTTTGCTTCAACTGTCAAAAGTAATTTAGAAAACTCAGAAGAGAAAGAAAGACTATTGTATTTACTGATTTTTTGCTTGGTGTGTGTTTTTTCTTGTGCTGTTCTAAGGTTTCTTCTTTTATAATTTTCTTTTGCTTGGAGAACTTCTTTAACCATTCTTCAGGGTATGTCTGCTAGTGAACTACTCTTAGTTTTCCTTTAGTGATTACCTCTTCATTCTTAAAGGGTATCTTCACTGGGTATAGGATTGTGTGTTGACAGTTCTTTTCTTTCAGTACTTGAAAAATGTCCTGCCACTTCCTCGTGACCTCCATAGTTTCTGATAAGAAAGCTGCTGTAATTCAAACTGATTTTCTCTTATGGATAAGGTGTCATTTCTGCTTTAAGATATGATATTTTCTTTTTTTAGTTCTCAGAAGTTCACCTCTGTGTCTCGTCATGGATTTCTTTGGCTTTATCTTGTTAGGGGTTTGATCAGCTTCTGGAATCTGTAGGTTTATATCTTTTGCCAAATTTGGAAAGTTTTCAGCTATTCTTTCTTTCTTTTTTTTAAACTTTTTATTTTATATTGGAGTATAGCCAATTAACAATGTTGGGATAGTTTCAGGTGCACAGCAAAGGGACTCAGCCATACATATACATGTATCCATTCTTCCCCAAGCTCCCCTCCCATCCAGGCTGCCACATAACATTGAGCAGAGTTCCCTGTGCTATACAGTAGGTCCTTGTTGGTTATCCATTTTATTTTCTTAAAAAATATTTATTTATTTAGGCTGCGCCAGGTCTTGGTTGCAGCACGTGGAATCTTCATTGCAGCATGCAGGATCTTTAGTTGTGGCATGTGGACTCTTAGTTGCAGCATGCATGTGGGATCTAGTTCCCCAACCAGGGATTGAACCCAGGCCCCCTGCACTGGGAGCGAGGAGTCTTACCCCCTGGACCACCAGGGAAGTCCCAGTTATCCATTTTAAATATAGCAGTGTGTTCATGTTGATCCCAAACTCCCTAACTATCCTTCCCCCCGGTAACCATAAGTTCATTCTCTAAGTCTGTGAGTCTGTTTCTATTTTGTAAATAAGTTCATTTGTATCATTTCTTTTTAGATTCCGCATGTAAGGGATATCATATAATATTCTCTTTCTCTGTCTGACTTACTTCACTTAGTATGACAATCTCTAGGTCCATCCGTGTTGCTGCAAATGGCATTATTTCATTCTTTTCATCAGTCATTATTTCTTCAAGTACTTTTTCAGCCCACCTTTCTCTCCTAGGATTCCAAGGACATGAATGTTAGATCTTTTGTTATGGTGCCAAAGGTTCATGAGGTCCTGTTCATTTTTTTTCAGCCTATTTGCTCTCTGTTTTTCAGACCAGGTAAATTCTATTGTACTGTCTTCCAGTTCACCAATTCTTTCTTCTATCTCTTCCATTCATACATCCATCCTTTCATTTAGTATATTTTTCAGTTCTAAAATTTCCATTTGGTTCTTGTTTATATCTTCTGTTTCTTTGCTGAGATTTTCTTTTTCTTTGCTAAGACTATCTATTTTTTCATGTTTCAAGTGTGTTTGCAAATGTTTATTGAATATTTTTATGATGGCTGCCTTAAAATCTTTGTCAGATAATTGTAACATCTCTGTCTTCTTGGTGTTGACATCTATTGATGGTCTTTATTCATGCAGTTTGAGATCCTCCTGGTTCTTGGTATGATAAGTGATATTCAATTGATTTTGGACATTTTAGGTATTCTGTTGCAAGACTCTGGATCTTATTTAAACCTTCTATTTTAGCTGGCTTCCTCTGACACCACTCGAGCAGCTGAGGTGAAGTGCCACCACATAACTGCTATGAGGGGTTCCAGGCCAGGTTCCCCACCTTGGCCTCCACTGACACCATAGGGTTAGTGTGGCCTTGTTACTACTAGGGGTTGATTAAAGTTCTTTTTTTTTTTTTTTTACCTTTGAAAGCTTTTTATTTGATAATAATATATTAGGCATCCATTAAATACCAGATTCTAGATGTAATAGCTTCTATTTTGTTTGAATTTTTTTAACGAAGCCTATCTTTCAAGTAACTTAGAGAAGATGACACAGAATGCAAGAATACACAGACACACACATGCTTGTGTTTACCCATTTGTAAATATTAGTTTTATATAAACTAGCAATATATGCTTCATAAAATAGAATATCATTAAATTAGAAAAGAGACATTTATAATATAGAAAAAACAAAACAAAAAACCACCTTCTAGCATTTTCATTGATTCTTTTCAAGTGGTTGGTTGATGACTGGTTTAGTTTATGTCAGAAACAAAAGCCTTAGAGAAACACTGATTATTCAAATTTTCGTAAGTAAAGAATAAAACCTCCATTATAATTTTAAGTGTCACAAAAATTGCTAAAAAAATTAATCATAAGTAAGATTAAACACACTAGCCTCAGAAAATGAAACTTTGTAGCTCTTTCCTTCTTGAGGATCCAAGTTACAAGTAGTTCTTCAAGTTATTGTGAGAAACCTCTATGCTCTAAAATTTCTAAAGGTAACACACAAGCATCATTTGCAAATTTTAATTCAGTTTTCAATGTGTCTCAATTAAAATGTCCTTATTTTTAAAAAATATTTTATATGTGTACTTCAAATATTATTATTTATAAACTGTATTTCAAATGTTATATACATATGCATCTTATTGCCACTGGAAATTTATTCAGTAACCTTAAGGAGATGCAATGGAGGCTGAGATGTGTTTTTTTTTTTCTTTCTTCATTTTAACATCTTTATTGGAGTATAATTGCTTTACAATGGTATGTTAGTTTCAGCTTCACAACAAAATGAATCAGTTATATATATACATATGTTCCCATATCTCTTCCCGCTTGCGTCTCCCTCCCTCCCACCCTCCCTATCCCACCCCTCCAGGCGGTCACAAAGCACCGAGCTGATCTCCCTGTGCTATGCGGCTGCTTCCCACTAGCTATCTACCTTAACGTTTGGTAGTGTATATATGTCCATGCCTCTCTCTCGCTTTGTCACCGTTTACCCTTCCCCCTCCCCATAGCCTCAAGTCCATTCTCTAGTAAGTCTGTGTCTTTATTCCTGTTTCACCCCTAGGTTTTTCATGACTTTTTTTTCCCTTAAATTCCATATATATGTGTTAGCATATGGTATTTGTCTCTCTCTTTCTGACTTACTTCACTCTGTATGACAGACTCTAGGTCTATCCACCTCATTGCAAATAGCTCAATTTCGTTTCTTTTTATGGCTGAGTAATATTCCATTGCATATATGTACCACATCTTCTTTATCCATTCATCCGATGATGGACACTTAGGTTGTTTCCATCTCTGGGCTATTGTAAATAGAGCTGCAATGAACATTTTGGTACATGACTCTTTTTGAATTATGGTTTTCTCAGTGTATATGCCCAGTAGTGGGATTGCTGGGTCATATGGTAGTTCTATTTGTAGTTTTTTAAGGAACCTCCATACTGTTCTCCACAGTGGCTGTATCAATTTACATTCCCACCAACAGTGTAAGAGGGTTCCCTTTTCTCCACACCCTCTCCAGCATTTATTGTTTCTAGATTTTTTGATGATGGCCATTCTGACTGGTGTGAGATGATATCTCATTGTAGTTTTGATTTGCATTTCTCTAATGATTAGTGATGTTGAGCATTCTTTCGTGTGTTTGTTGGCACTCTGTATATCTTCTTTGGAGAAATGTCTATTTAGGTCTTCTGCCCATTTTTGGATTAGGTTGTTTGTTTTTTTGTTATTAAGCTGCATGAGCTGCTTATAAATTTTGGAGATTAATCCTTTGTCAGTTGCTTCATTTGCAAATATTTTCTCCCATTCTGAGGGTTGTCTTTTGGTCTTCTTTATGGTTTCCTTTGCTGTGCAAAAGCTTTTAAGTTTCATTAGGTCCCATTTGTTTACTTTTGTTTTTATTTCCGTTGCTCTAGGAGGTGGGTCAAAAAGGACCTTGCTGTGATTTATGTCATAGAGTGTCTTGCCTATGTTTTCCTCTAAGAGTTTGATAGTTTCTGGCCTTATATTTAGGTCTTTAATCCATTTTGAGCTTATTTTTGTGTATGGTGTTAGGGAGTGATCTAATCTCATACTTTTACATGTAGCTGTCCAGTTTTCCCAGCACCACTTATTGAACAGGATGTCCTTTCTCCACTGTACATTCCTGCCTCCTTTATCAAAGATAAGGTGACCATATGTGCGTGGGTTTATCTCTGGGCTTTCTATCCTGTTCCATTGATCTATATTTATGTTTTTGTGCCAGTACCATACTGTTTTGATTACTGTAGCTTTGTAGTATAGTCTGAAGTCAGGAAGCCTGATTCCTCCAGCTCCGCTTTTCGTTCTCAAGATTGCTTTGGCTATACGGGGTCTTTTGTGTTTCCATACAAATTGTGAAATTTTTTGTTCTAGTCCTGTGAAAAATGCCAGTGGTAGTTTGATAGGGATTGCACTGAATCTGTAGATTGCTTTGGGTAGTAGAGTCATTTTCACAATGTTGATTCTTCCAATCCAAGAACATGGTATATCTCTCCAACTATTTGTATCATCTTTAATTTCTTTCATCAGTGTCTTATAATTTTCTGCATACAGGTCTTTTGTCTCCTTAGGTAGGTTTATTCCTAGATATTTTATTCTTTTTGTTGCAATGGTAAATGGGAGTGTTTTCTTGATTTCACTTTCAGATTTTTCAACCTTAGTGTATAGGAGTGCCAGAGATTTCTGTGCATTAATTTTGTATCCTGCTACTTTACCAAATTCATTGATTAGCTCTAGTAGTTTTCTGGTAGCATCTTTAGGATTCTCTATGTATAGTATCATGTCATCTGCAAAGAGTGACAGCTTTACTTCTTCTTTTCCGATTTGGATTCCTTTTATTTCCTTTTCTTCTCTGATTGCTGTGGCTAAAACTTCCAAAACTATGTTGAATAAGAGTGGTGAGAGTGGGCAACCTTGTCTTGTTCCTGATCTTAGTGGAAATGCTTTCAGTTTTTCACCATTGAGGACGATGTTGGCTGTGGGTTTGTCATATACGGCCTTTATTATATTGAGGAAAGTTCCCTCTATGCCTACTCTTTGCAGGGTTTTTATCATAAATGGGTGTTGAATTTTGTCGAAAGCTTTCTCTGCATCTATTGAGATGATCATGTGTTTTTTCTCCTTCAATTTGTTAATATGGTGTATCATGTTGATTGATTTATGTATATCAAAGAATCCTTGCATTCCTGGACTAAACCCCACTTGATCATGGTGTATGATCCGTTTAATGTGCTGTTGGATTCTGTTTGCTAGTATTTTGTTGAGGATTTTTGCATCTATGTTCATCAGAGATATTGGCCTGTAGTTTTCTTTATTTGTGACATCCTTGTCTGGTTTTGGTATCAGGGTGATGGTGGCCTCGTAGAATGAGTTGGGGAGTGTTCCTCCCTCTGCTATATTTTGGAAGAGTTTGAGAAGGATAGGTGATAGCTCTTCTCTAAATGTTTGATAGAATTAGCCTGTGAAGCCATCTGGTCCTGGGCTTTTGCTTGTTGGAAGATTTTTAATCACAGTTTCAATTTCAGTGCTTGTGATTGGTCTGTTCATATTTTCTATTTCTTCCTGATTCAGTCTTGGCAGGTTGTGCCTTTCTAAGAATGTGTCCATTTCTTCCAGGTTGTCCATTTTATTGGCATAGAGTTGCTTGTAGTAATCTCTCATGATCTTATGTATTTCTGCAGTGTCAGTTGTTACTTCTCCTTTTTCATTTCTAATTCTATTGATTTGAGTCTTCTCCCTTTTTTTCTTGATGAGTCTGGCTAATGGTTTATCAATTTTGTTTATCCTTTCAAAGAACCAGCTTTTAGTTTTATTGATCTTTGCTATCGTTTCCTTCATTTCTTTTTCATTTATTTCTGATCTGATTTTTATGATTTCTTTCCTTCTGCTAACTTTGGGGTTTTTTTGTTCTTCTTTCTCTAATTGCTTTAGGTGCAAGGTTAGGTTGTTTCTTCGAGATGTTTCCTGTTTCCTAAGGTAGGATTGTATTGCTATAAACTTCCCTCTTAGAACTGCTTTTGCTGCATCCCATAGATTTTGAGTCGTCGTGTCTCCATTGTCATTTGTTTCTAGGTATTTTTTGATTTCCTCTTTGATTTCCTCAGTGATCACTTCGTTATTAAGTAGTGTATTGTTTAGCCTCTATGTGTTTGTATTTTTTACAGATCTTTTCCTGTAATTGATATCTAGTCTCATAGCGTTGTGGTCGGAAAAGATACTTGATACAATCTCAATTTTCTTAAATTTACCAAGGCTTGATTTGTGACCCAAGATATGATCTATCCTGGAGAATGTTCCATGAGCACTTGAGAAAAATGTGTATTCTGTTGTTTTTGGATGGAATGTCCTATAAATATCAATTAAGTCCATCTTGTTTAATGTGTCATTTAAAGCTTGTGTTTCCTTATTTATTTTCATTTTGGATGATCTGTCCATGGGTGAAAGTGGGGTGTTAAAGTCCCCTACTATGAATGTGTTACTGTCGATTTCCCCTTTTATGACTGTCAGTATTTGCCTTATGTATTGAGGTGCTCCTATGTTGGGTGCATAAATATTTACAATTGTTATATCTTCTTCTTGGATTGATCCGTTGATCATTATGTAGTGTCCTTCTTTGTCTCTTCTAATAGTCTTTATTTTAAAGTCTATTTTGTCTGATATGAGAATTGCTACTCCAGCTTTCTTTTGGTTTCCATTTGCATGAAATACCTTTTTCCATCCCCTTACTTTCAGTCTGTATGTGTCTCTAGGTCTGAAGTGGGTCTCTTGTAGACAGCATATATAAGGGTTTTGTTTTTGTATCCATTCAGCCAATCTGTGTCTTTTGGTGGGAGCATTTAGTCCATTTACATTTAAGGTAATTATCGATATGTGTGTTCTCATTCCCATTTTCTAAATTGTTTTGGGTTCGTTATTGTAGGTCTTTTCCTTCTTTTGTGTTTCTTGCCTAGAGAAGTTCCTTTAGCAGTTGTTGTAGAGCTGGTTTGGTGGTGCTGAACTCTCTCAGCTTTTGCTTGTCTGTAAAGGTTTTAATTTCTCCATCAAATCTGAATGAGATCCTTGCTGGGTAGAGTAATCTTGGTTGCAGGTTTTTCTCCTTCAACACTTTCAATATGTCATGCCACTCCCTTCTGGCTTGCAGAGTTTCTGCTGAAAGATCAGCTGTTAACCTTATGGGGATTCCCTTGTGTGTTATTTGTTGTTTTTCCCTTGCTGCTTTTAATATGTTTTCTTTGTATTTAATTTTTGACAGTTTGATTAATATGTGTCTTGGCGTATTTCTCCTTGGATTTATCCTGTATGGGACTCTCTGTGCTTCCTGGACTTGATTAACTATTTCCTTTCCCATATTAGGGAAGTTTTCACCTATAATCTCTTCAAATATTTTCTCAGTCCCTTTCTTTTTCTCTTCCTCTTCTGGAACCCCTATAATTCGAATGTTGGTGTGTTTAATGTTGTCCCAGAGGTCTCTGAGACTGTCCTCAGTTCTTTTCATTCTTTTTTCTTTATTCTGTTCTGCATTAGTTATTTCCACTATTTTATCTTCCAGGTCACTTATCCGTTCTTCTGCCTCAGTTATTCTGCTATTGATCCCATCTAGAGTATTTTTCATTTCATTTATTGTGTTGTTCATCATTGTTTGTTTCATCTTTAGTTCTTCTAGGTCCTTGTTAACTGTTTCTTGCATTTTGTCTATTCTATTTCCAAGATTTTGGATCATCTTTACTATCATTATTCTGAATTCTTTTTCAGGTAGACTGCCTATTTCCTCTTCATTTGTTAGGTCTGGTGGGTTTTTATCTTGCTCCTTCATCTGCTGTGTGTTTTTCTGTCTTTTCATTTTGCTTATCTTACTGTGTTTGGGGTCTCCTTTTTGCAGGCTGCAGGTTCGTAGTTCCTGTTGTTTTTTGTGTCTGTCCCCAGTGGGTAAGGTTGGTTCAGTGGGTTGTGTAGGCTTCCTGGTGGAGGGTACTAGTGCCTGTGTTCTGGTGGATGAGGCTGGATCTTGTCTTTCTGGTGGGCAGGTCCACGTCTGGTGGTGTGTTTTGGGGTGTCTGTATACTTATTATGATTTTGGGCAGCCTCTCTGCTAATGGGTGGGGTTGTGTTCCTGTCTTGCTAGTTGTTTGGCATAGGATGTCCAGCACTGTAGCTTGCTGGTCGTTGAGTGAAGCTGGGTGCTGGCGTTGAGATGGAGATCTCTGGGAGATTTTCACCGCTTGATATTATGTGGAGCTGGGAGGCCTCTTGTGGACCAGTGTCCTGAAGTTGGCTCTCCCGCCTCAGAGGCACAGCACTAACTCCTGGCTGCAGCACTAAGAGCCTTTCATCCACACCGCTCCTTAATTTGGGATGATTCGTTGTCTATTCATGTATTCCACAGATGCAGGTACATCAAGTTGATTGTGGAGCTTCAATCCGCTGCTTCTGAGGCTGCTGGGAGAGATTTCCCTTTCTCTTCTTTGTTCTCACAGCTCCCAGGGGCTCAGCTTTGGATTTGGCCCCGCCTGTGCGTGTAGGTCGCCGGAGGGCGTCTGTTCTTTGCTCAGACAGGACGGGGTTAAAGGAGCCGCTGATTCGGAGGCTCTGGCTCACTCAGGCCGGGGGTAGGGAGGGTCACGGAGTGCGGGGCGGGCCTGCGGCGGCAGGGGCCGGCGTGACGTTGCACCAGCCTGAGGCGCGCCGTGTGTTCTCCCGGGGGAGTTGTCCCTGGATCACGGGACCCTGGCAGTGGTGGGCTGCACAGGCTCCCCGGAAGGGGGGTGCGGATAGTGACTTGTGTTCGCACACAGGCTTCTTGGTGGCGGCAGCAGCGGCCTTAGCGTCCCACGTCTGTCTCTGGGGTCCGCACTTTTAGCCGCGGCTCGCGCCCGTCTCTGGAGCTCCCTTAAGCAGCGTTCTTAATCCCCTCTCCTCGCGCACCAGGAAACAAAGAGGGAAGAAAAAGTCTCTTGCCTCTTGGGCAGGTCCAGACTTTTCCCCGGACTCCCTCCCGGCTAGCCGCGGTGCACTAACGCCCTGCAGGCTGTGTTCACGCCGCCAACCCCAGTCCTCTCCCGGCGCTCCGACAGAAGCCGGAGCCTCAGCTCCCAGCCCCGCCCGCCCCAGCGGGCGAGCAGACAAGCCTCTCGGCTGGTGAGTGCCGGTCGGCCCCGATCCTCTGCGCTGGAATCTCTCCGCTTTGCCCTCCGCACCCCTGTTGCTGTGCTCTCCTCCGCGGCTTCGAAGCTCCCCCACTCCGCCACCCGCAGTCTCCGCCCACGAAGGGGCTTCCTAGTGTGTGGACACTTTTCCTCCTTCACAGCTCCCTCCCGCTGGTGCAGGACCCGTCCCTATCCTTTTGTCTCTGTTTCTTTTTTTCTTTTGCCCTAACCAGGTACGTGGGGGGTTCCTTGCCTTTTGGGAGGTCTGAGGCCTTCTGTCAGCGTTCAGTAGGTGCTCCGTAGGAGTTGTTCCACGTGTAGATGTATTTCTGGTGTATCTGTGGGGAGGAAGGTGATCACCGCGTCTTACTCTTCCGCCATCTTCTCGGAAGTCTGAGATGTCTGATTAAAGTTCTGAATCCCCATTAGACTTCCTCTGACACCACTGCAGCAGGCAGGGGGTGTACCTCATTACTGCCAGCTGGGGGTAGTGGAAGTCCAGGCTCCCCACAGAGTCTCCGCTAGCTCTGTGTGTGGGGCTTGTGGGGCTTTGTTACTTCCTGGTGGGGATGAAGGTCCCAGTCCCCTATTGGTCCTTCTCTGATACCACCTCAGCAGGGGAGTTGGGAACTGCATTATAGCCTGGTGAGGGTGGAAGTCTAGACTCCCCACTTGGCCTTTGCTGGATGTGTGGTGGGCGGGAGGGGGGCATGGTTTCTTTATGTGGTGTTTGGCTGCTGTACCACGTGGAGGCTTCTGTCCTGCTGGGCTGCCCCTTTTCTGGTCTTTTGGCTAGAGAGGGGATATTTTTTGGCTAGAGAGGGGATATTGGGGCTTTTTTTATTTGTTTATGCCCACTGGCATTTCTTGGTTATCTGCTGCTTTGGCATTCATTCTGTGATATAAGAGGCCCAAAGAAAACCCAGGGCACTCACTTCTAGGTTTCTGTGTGAGATCAAGGACATCAGTTAATCTGCCTTCTTCTCTCCACCTTTCAGAATCTTATGTTTGTTTTATGTAGAATGTCCAGGGGTTTTAGTTATACTTGTGTGGAGGAATAAGGTAGAGTACATCTGCTCCATTTTCTCTGGAGCCCATATAACCTTTTAAAACGATATTTTATGATATGCTTTTAGAGCCATAAATATGATCATAGCCCATCAATCTTACACTAAGAATCTAAGACTCTATCTTTAGGAAATCATCCAAAATAAGAAAAACAAAATGCACTACCGTGTTCACTACCTATAATGAAAACTACAATGTACATGATTTAGTGACAAAAATGGAGAAAGATTAAATTGTGTAACCTTTAAAAATATTATTATGAGGACTATGTAACAACAGAGAAAAAGCGCTTAATATGTCATATTAAAAAAATAATGCACGAAAGAGAAAGATTGATAACTGACATTAAAATTTAAGACTTTTTGGGACTTCCCTGGTGGTCCCGTGGCTAAGACTGAGCACTCCCAGTGCAGGGGGGGCCCAGGTTTGATCCCTGGTCAGGGAACTAGATCCCACATGCCACAACTAAGAGTTCTCAGGCCACAATTAAGAGTTCACAAGCTGCAACTAAAAAATCATGTGTGCGGCAACTAAGACCCAGTGCAGTCAAAAAAAAAAGTATAAAAAAATTTAAGACTTCTTTAGAGCAAAAGAAAAAAATATCATCTTATACGTGATAACAAATGGGAAAAAATATTAGTAACTTATATAATTTATAACCAGTTAGTGTTCCTAGTATAGACTGAACTCTTAAAAATCAATTAAAATGAAGAATGCTCCCAAAAAAATGTAGGTAAAAGACATGAAGTAGAAATGACATATCACCTTAGTAATGAAATAAATACAAATAAAACAAGGCATATGCCAACATTCTCAACTCTAGTATTAGAAAAGTTTAAAAACATTGTCTTATTTTGGTGTTGGTAAGAGCATGAGGCCATATACCCTCACGTACGTGTTTATAGGAGTATGAATTATTGAAAACAATTACATTTCTAGGAATCTGACCTGTAAATTCACACTACCCAAAATAAAAATCAGAGTATTTTTATGTTATACAAAATGGGAGATAAGGTAAATGTCCACCAGTAGAGAGTTGGTTAAGAAAATTATGGCATTTATATATGTATGTGTGTGTATTTACAACCATTAAAAGTGTTCAGCTACAGCAAAGCAAAGGAAACCAGAAACAAAAAGAAAAGATAACCCATAGAATGGGAGAAAATACTTGCAAATGAAGTGGCCAACAAGGGATTAATCTCCAAAGTATTCAAACAGCTCATACAGCTCAATAACAAAAAAAACAACCCAGTCATAAAATGGGCAGAAGATCTAAATAGAAGAAGACATACAGGTGGCCAGAAAGCTCATGAAAAGATGCTCAGCATCACTAATTATTAGAGAAATGCAAACCAAAACTACAATGAGGTATCACTTCACACCAGTCAGAATGGCCATCATCAAAAAATCTACAAACAATAAATGCTGGAGAGGGCTTCCCTGGTGGCGCAGTGGTTGAGAGTCCGCCTGCCGATGCAGGGGACACGAGTTCGTGCTCCGGTCTGGGAAGATCCCACATGCCACGGAGCAGCTGGGCCTGCGCGTCCGGAGCCTGTGCTCCACAACGGGAGAGGCCACGACAGTGAGAGGCCCGCGTACCCCCCACCAAAAAAAAAAGAAAAAAAAATTGCTGGAGAAGATGTGGAGAAAAAAAGGAATCCTCCTACACTGTTGGTGGGAATGTATGTATGGAGGTTCCTTAAAAAACTAAAAATAGAACTACCATATCATCCAGCAATCCCACTCCTGGGCATGTATCTGGAGAAAACCATAATTTGAAAAGATACATGCACCCCAATGCTCATTGTAGCACTATTTACAATAGCCAGGACATGGAAACAACCAAATGTCCATCAGTAGAGGAATGGATAAAAAAGATGTGGTACATATATACAATGGAATATTACTCAGCCATAAAAAAGAACTAAATAATGCCATTTGCAGCAACATGGATGGACCTAGAGATTGTCATACTGAGTGAAGTAAGTCAGACACAGAAAGACAAATATATGATATTGCTTGTATGTGGAATCTAAAAAAAGGGCACAAATGAACTTATTTACAAAACAGAAACAGACTTAACAGATATTGAAAACAAACTTATGATTACCAACAGGGAGAGGAGGGGAGGGATAAACTGGAAGATTGGGATTGACATATACACACTACTATATATAAAATAGATAACTAATAAGGACCTACTGTATGGCACGGGGAACTCTACTCAATACTCTGTAATGACCTATATGGGAAAAGAATCTAAAAAATAGTGGATATACATGTATATTTATAACTGATTCACTTTGCTGTACAGCAGAAACTAACACAACATTGTAAATCAACAATACTCCAATAAAAATTTTTTTAAAAAGTGTTCAGCTGCAGGCTTCATGCTTGATACAGAGAAGTGTCTATAAGATATTGTTGCATAAGAAAAGAATTGTTGCATGAATTCTTGTATGTGCTTGTAGTTAAGAAAAGTTATGAACTTTTGTTTCTATGTGTGTAGCAGAGAGAATTACAAGGTTGTTTACTGAAAGGTTAACCCCAACTGAACTGCAAGGGATGCTGAGAAATGTAGGAAAGCACGTGAGATATTTGATGAGCACAAACCATCTCTGCAAAGGTGTCTTGATTCTTAGTCAAGCATTTTTTGGGGGGAGTATCATTTTTATTTATTAGCCAACTGATTCACAGCTTTGCTTTGTTTGAACAAGTTAAGTCTTTGCTTCAAGAGTTGAAACAGAAAATTATTTGATTCACTAACTGTAGTTTGTGAACTATTTTCATACTGCTGATAGTAATGGTAGCACAGGAGAGACCACGGCCTACTTTTAAACTGGCTAAAACAGAATTCTATAAATCAAGAAGGAACATGACTACCCTTGAGCTACAGAAATGATGGGATTGATGCCCTCCCCACTGTCCACACGCTATGAGGAGGCACGTTAGAATACTGAAACATAGTTATAGTTACCAGGACCAAGTGATTGCATCTAAGTTCTGAGGGTTACGAATATTACATATTCACGTCCTATAGTTACGTAAGTGTTTGATTTTGCCTATTTCAAATTCCATCTTTTGTTTCAGTAAATTTTTAAAGCTCATGTACCTTGTTTTTGCCAAATAGGAGTCGTTACTTCCTTGATCAGGTTGCCACTACATGCATGATTTGGAAAAGGGCTGGAGAGACCTTCCAAAGATAGACAAGAAAGAGCATGTCCTCTGAGTGCCCCCAGTCTAGTGGTGATCAGAGCCCTAATCAGTGAGCCCTCTTCTCTCCTGGGCGTGGGGGGCTAGGGTCACCGTCTGCTTATCTGTTTTGATCCTCTTTTGGCTCATAACTACAAAGGCAAAGAAGAACTACGAGCAGAAATGCCGAGACAAAGATGAAGCAGAGCAGGCTGTCCACCGGAGTGCCAATGTGGTGAACCCGAAGCAACAAGAAAAGGTACCTGGGAGAGCAGACAGCCGGAAAAATCCGAGATTTACATATATCAAGCTAAAGCCAATTAATAGTCTTAATAAAAAATGGACTTGCACTCTGAGCTCCTGGCAATACCCTCCTTCAGGCAATTAGAGTCCTCGGAGCCAGAAAAACCCTTGTCCTATTTTGGGGGTCGGGGAAGAGCTAGAGGAGCATAGCCACAGGGGAGGGGGTTCTGATGTTTTCATCTTTTTTTCAAAACTCAGTTCATGTATTCTTTATAGCTAGGCTGCCTCCTGCTTGGGTGTTTTATAAATTTAATTTTATAAAATCTGGATATAAGATTGTCAGCAATCAGAAGGTAGGGAGGGATATGTTTTTAGGAAGATGTAGGGCAAGATGCTTGATGGCTATTTTCCAATGGTGTTAAGATTAGAGGGCAAGTTGAATGATTAACTCATGAGAGAAATATAGGTTAGACTTGAACTACAACTTGTCTCTTCTCAGTCATTGATTTAAAATCTGTTTTGCCTTTAGAAGCCTAGCCCAGCATTCCTGACCTCTTTTTTGTTTGTTTGTTTTTATTTCTGTTTTGTCCTCACAGCTTTTTGTGAAACTGGCAACTTCAAAGACTGCAGTAGAAGACTCAGGTGACGGGTCTGCTCCCAGGGATGGGGGAGGATTGTGGTGGGGCTTATGTTATCCTAAATCTGTCTGAGAAAGGCAGTTTTATATAGCATACAATAGTGAATATATACATATACAGTAGGATTAACAAGGTATGAGAAGGGAAGGAGGGGGAAACAGGGAAGGAAGAGAGGGGGGAAGGGAGGGTATATGGGAACCTGGGAGAGCGGGAGGAAGCAAATGAGGCAGCGGTTTCTGGCCTTGGCTGCCTTAGGTCTTGCCGCCTGACAGGTGACTGAATGGTGGGGATGGGGGGGAGAGGGGGGGTCAAGTGGCAGCTGCTTTGTGACCAGGTGCTCACTCCGATTTATTGGGAACATCTATGTTAAAACCCCTTTTCAGCCCTGATAACTCTTCTCTGCTGTGAAAGAAACAACCAAGTCGTGAGGCCTTGTCATCACTGAAGTCTAAAATCCAAACCAAGTGTTTGCAAAGGCTTCTAATTCCCAGCCACAGTTTCTTGCCGGAGACAAGCCTCTCACAACCGTGGCTGCTTAAGTTTCTAAATCCAAAACTGAAGTAACTTGGTAGTTCACTTTTCTGCACCCCTCATTGTTTGTTTAATTTTCCTGAAAATGGTAAGAGGTGGAAGGAAACCCTGGCTGAGGTTCCTTGTCAGCTTTCACTTTTCCTTCCTTGAAGCATTTCTGGCTAATTGCTTGGTTTTTCTTTATAAAGAATGTGATGCCCACCTTGCTTATTTTTCATGGGTCTGCGAGCCCCCTCCCATCCAGTTTCCAGACCCAGGCCCCTCCCCTCCATTGCAGACAAGGCGTACATGCTGCACATCAACACTCTGGATAAGATCCGTGAAGAGTGGCAGAGCGAACACATCA
The DNA here is from genome assembly GCF_059928025.1 of Delphinapterus leucas. Lineage (NCBI taxonomy): Eukaryota > Metazoa > Chordata > Mammalia > Artiodactyla > Monodontidae > Delphinapterus > Delphinapterus leucas. Next base: position 62,178,351 of record NC_143142.1, on the reverse strand, counting down.
AGGCCTGCGAGGTACCTGGAACCCGAAGGGCGGGTCTTCCTTCCTCTACTTCTGTAGAATTACTTGAGGGCAAATTAGAAATCTGGAATTTAAGTGGAGAGTGGAAGGAATTGGAATGCTTTCCCCCAGTCCTTGTTTTTCTGCTTCTTCCCGATCCTGACCATGCTGTCCCACTCTGTTCATGGCCTTGCTCTGATGTTTGATTCGCACGGGTATGAAGCAGCTGAATCAATTAACAGTTGATTCATTGATTTCCTATCGAGAGCCTCACCTGTACTTGCTCTGTGACAGGGGAATGCAGATGGCAGGAGAGCTGACCTAGAGTTTTTTATTCTCACACCTTTTGTTTCACCATTGCCCCCCTCATTTTCAGCACATGCCTCACAATGACCCAGAGAAAATAAAGACACAACCTGGAAACTTCCTCAAGTTTCTGTCACCCTGTCTACACATTTTCCTTACCAGTGGTTCTCAAAGGGAGGTCCTAGGACCTGTACAAACATCATTGCCTTGTTAGATGCAGATCTTGTTAGAGATGCAGAGATGCAGGTTCTCAGACCAACTCCAGGCCTCTGGAATCAGAAACCCTGGGCATGGGCGCAGCAGTCTCCATGTTAATAAGTCCTGCAGGTGACTCCGCTGTGAATTCAAGCACGAGAGCTACGGATCTTCACCACCCTCCCTTCTCCTGTGATAGTGGTAAAGGGCTGCTCTGCCACCACTGGGCTCAGGATCCTCCAGCTGGCTTTCCCCACCCCCTTGCACACAGCTCCCTTTCACAGTGGACTTTTATTATCATTCACATCTCAGCTCCTTCCAGCTTTCAAGCCTGCCACTGCTGCTTCTCCCTTCTCTTCACAGCCAGGCTTCCTGGGGGAGTTGCCTCCACATCCTCATTGTCCTGCCTGTCCCAGTGGCTGTGTCTGGGGTCTGCTCCCCTGCAGCTGTTCTCCCAGAGGAACCAGTGGTCCCCTTGGTGTGAGGTCCAGCATGCCTTTGCAGTTTCTAATTTTATTTGACCGGTCTTTAGCACCTGAAACTGTGGGTCCCTCCTAAAACACTCTTTTCTGCTTTACTTCCTTAATTCCACAATCTAATGGAAAAGCCTGAAATAAGAGCATTTTTATATGGTTTTAAAACATGCAAAGCAATATCATATACATTTTATGGATACATACATATTGTCAAAATCTGCATAAGAATGATAAAATTTAGGATAATGGTTATCTCTGGGGGAGGAGGAACATGGTAGAGATTGAAGAAAGCACACAGAGGCTTTAACAGAATCTGAAGCAAATATGGCCAAAAGTTTTGACAAAGCTGGGTGGTTGGTATGTGTATCTTCCTAATATCACTCTCTATGATTCTGTCTATGTGAAATAGTCTATAATAAAATAATGTAATATTCATATGTAGTACTTATATACTGTATATGAATAATAAAATATTTATAGATGAAATAGTGTATTTGCTTCAGAATACTCCAGGGAGTAGGTGCGTTGGTAGGGAAATAGGTAAAACAGTCAGTTGTGAGTGGATAAGTGTTTCAGCTGGTGATGGGTACATGGGGATTCATTATGCTATTCTCTCTCCTCTTGTATATGTATACAGTTTTACATTATAAGAAGCTTTAAAATGTAATCGTTTTGTAGTCAACCTTTAAAAGATACATTAATATATAACATCCACTGTTGAATACTGTAGCATCCACTTTATAGAACAGTTTGATTTTCCATAAGTTGTATTTGCTTATATCCAAAAACTATTGTTCAGGCAGTGACTTTTTAAACAACTTTTTTATTAAGGAAATTTCAAACATACACAAGGATAAAAGACAAGTGCAAGGGCCCCCATGTACTCATCAACTAGCTTCAACAATTGTGACCATCTTGCCAGTTGAATTCATTCATTCTGGGAGGGGGTGAGAAGGAGGGCAACTCTTTGAATTGGAGGCCTGGCAGGCTGCCCAGGTACATATGTCCATTAGGCAGTTGGAAATGTGAGCTGGAATTCAGGTTAGAACATTGACGTTTAGGTTCATCATCACCTCTTACCTTCAGAACTATATCCAGTCCTATCTGTGTTAATATGTTATTAGAATCTATTTGCATTCTTTGCCTGAGTAAGAGTTTATGAGCTTCCTCGGCGGTGGGTGGGAGTACACTAAATGAGACAATAAGCTTACAGATAATTCAAGGTTGAAATTGTTTCTTAAGTCATAGCCAGTCTAGACAAATGGCCCCTTTCTCTGCATATGTACATGGAGTTTTGTTTCTATAGGTGTTTGAGACTCAAGAATGTGAACGAATAAACTTCTTTCGGAATGCACTCTGGTTACACATGAATCAGCTGTCACAACAATGTGTCACAAGTGATAACGTAAGTCAGAGGCATCCACGGAGGATGCTTTGCATATTAGATTCATTAGAGTGGGAGGAACCATAAACATTTATTAGTTCACCCCCCTCATTTGAGGCCCAGGTAGGTACAGTGACTGGCCCAAGGCCACACGGTGAGTATGGACCCAGATAAACACCTAACCTGCCTGACTCTTGTTTCACTTTACCACTATGACTTTCTCTCTAAGAAATAAAGGGTCAGAGCAGGAGAGCAGAGAAGGGAGACCCAAATGCAGTTTAATTTATGGAAAACAGAGATGTCACAAAATGAATGTGAGTCCCAGAGACTGCTCCGGTCTGAAATGGGGTCACTCCAGGACAGCACCAAGGGCTAGCAGACTGAGCCATGCCCAGGCTGACGGTCACTCCAGGGCTCAGGATTTACTTCAGCAGTGTTCCAGGGCCATTAGTGATCCAGATTTAACTTGTACACAGCAATTGTCATGGGTTCCCAGGTCTCAGGGGGACATGAATCAAATTATCACCACTTTCTTTCCTAAGAAATAGCCACCCTCGCTTAGATGGGACATTCACTTTAGAAGAATAATTAAACACCCAGAAAACAAGTAGGATTGACTGGAAGAACTTTTCTCCAATTGTCTTTGCATTTGTGTGTAGAATTGGTCATGGGACTTGGTATCTATTTTCTTTGTCCCATCAGTAGTTTAAAAAAAAAAAATCTTTCCACCAAGGTTTCTGTGCTGCTACAAAAAAAAATCTATATATTTTTTGTCATCTTTAAAAAAAATTTAAATGCAGATATGCATCAGAGAAATCCCTTTATTTGAGTCCAGGACTTGGGAATGTCTTCTTTTTTCTTTTCAAAGCAAAATTTGGAAAACAGCCATTCATCAAACCTCCTATTTTAATAAGCTGTGTCACCATTTTTATGGACATATACCTCTACCTTGATTTATCTTCTTTTTGTTAGATGTATGAAGAAGTCCGTAAGAGTTTAGAAATGTGCAGCATTGAGAAGGACATTGAGTACTTTGTGAATCAACGCAAAACTGGACAGACTCCACCAGGTGAATGGAGCTGTAGGGTGGGGGGTTAATTAAGCAATTCTGTTAGTCTTTCTTGTCACAGGTCATTGAGAGTGGAAGTCATCAGCCTCTTAATGTTTTATGTCTTGATGATTCCCTAGCACCCATCATGTACGAGAATTTCTACTGCCCCCAGAAGAATGCTGCCCCACCAGGAAAGGCTACGGGGTCTGACTTGGCAAGGTAATACCCAGCTTTCTTTCACATGTAGAAAAGTACTTTTGGGGACTTCCCTGGCGGACCAGTGGTTAAGACTTTGTTCTTCCACTGCAGGGGGCGCGGGTTCGATCCCTGGTCAGGGAACTAAGATCCCACATGCCGCAGTGTGGCCAAAAAAAAAAAAAAAAAAAAAGAAAAGAAAAGTACTCCTAAAGAACATTTTTATTTCTAGTGTTCCAATTCTAATATGGACGAATTAGAATCAGAACATATCTCTACCATTGCATTTGCTTAGTGAGTGCTAGGTTTTTGGAAATAGCATTTTTAGGACAAATGTTAAATGGGTTGTACTAGTCATAGTTCGAGGGGGATTGTATCATGCTTGACTGTAATTATTATTACTCATGCATGAATCCTATACCTTTCTTGTAGAAAGCAAGAGTTGGAAAACTCTGGCCCCCTGTGAGTCAAATCTGACCTACCTGTTTTGGTAGGGCCTGCAAGTTAAGAATAGTTTTCATGTTTTTAAATGGTTGAAAAGAATTGAAAGGATACTATTTTGTGACATGTGAAAATTACATGAAATGCAAACATCAGTGTTCATATGTAGAGCTTTGTTAGAAGATGACTGCATTCATCTGTTTCCATTCTGTCTACAGCTGCTTTCTCATTGGAGCTGAGTAGTGATGAGATGGAAATGCTGTGTGGCCAGAAAAGCCTAAATCGTTTGCTATCTGGCCCTTTACAGAAAAAGTTTGCTGCCTTGATATAAAGGATCCTGAGGGAAGAGAAACTTCTGTTTCACATACAGTCACCTCGGAGTCTAAGCTGTTGAATTTTCAGTCCAGTTTTTAAAAAGATAAGGAAGTGTTTGAGGGGGAAGTGCAAGTTCATCACCACTGTTTAAGAATGCCACGCGCTGCTCAAAGCAGTAATTTTGAGTTAGTTCCTTTAACCCTAAGGTTAAAGGTAGGAACTGTTTGACTTCCCATTTTTTTATCAAGGCGATCAGGAACTCTTGCCCACATGACTGAGATTTCTGGGCTGCGGGGCAGGGCTCTGTGCATCCTGCTCCCCAGAATAATGTAATGTCTGCAGCCTGGATCCAGGAGGTCAGCGCTGCAGAGCTTTTGCTTCCTCTGAACTTTTCTTAACCCTCCAGAGCAGAAACCCGATCTGATTAGCATGCAGTGTTTGTAGAGTGAAGTAGAAAATTAGAAAAATAACAAGAACTTATCTGAAAGATTTTGGTTTTCATTTCTTACAGGAGAAGACCTCTCCCAGTTCCTAAAAGTTTACCAGGTAAAGACTGTTTGAAATCTTAGGTCAGGTTTTATTTAAGGTTGAGTAGCTAGAATTTTGAAATAAAAGGAAAGAAGGGAATAAATAGAATCAAATTCCCAAGAGAATGAACCTATTATTAGAAACTATAATACTGTTTGTCACAGAGTGGAATTTGGTAATTCGTGGTCTATTTTATAGCTTATCCAAGAGAATTCAGCTACTCAAGTACCAAAAGAAACTTATAAGGCATTCTTACTAAGAGATTATTTCAACTTGGACCATGAGAACAGCAAAACTGAGATACAGTTTCCTTTGGATTACACAGAAATGTAATTTATAGAAGATGTCTGGAAACATGTAACCTAATATTATGTATTTTGTACACTGCCTATAATTGGATCTTTCACTGAGCACCCTGGTCTCTTTTTCTCTCTGAACTCCTGTGATACCTCTGGGAGAACCACACACTTAGTGCTTTTTGTTAATTTGTATTCCCTGGATAATTACAAGATCCTTGAGGGCAGGCACTTTGTTTTCTCCTGAATCAGTCACAAAACATAACACAGTATTGGGCACATAGTAGGTGCTCAACAAATACCTATTATTTGAATAAAAGAAAGATATGCCTATCTATGTTCAAAGGAAGAGGGAAGAGACATCTTGGGCTGCATTTAGCATCTTGGCAAAAACTTAGTGACTGAAAAATTTAGTGGCTGAAATTACATCTTTGAACTAGATAAGGATTTAAGTTAATTGATTTCTTCTTACCTTATAATTACCACTTGGCACTGTGGGACTTACTTCTGTCCATTTTTGAAGGTGATTTTACTGTGGGGACTGCTATCTGGGCATGGTTGAAAAATGGCAAAGAAATCATAATAGGGATTTCCAATATGTTTTCTGACTTGTAGTTGTGACTATTATTTGTAGGTTTTGTTGCCAGATATATTTTCTTCTTACAAAATGGCAGTCACCAGACTCTGAGTGGGATGCCTTGATTTGAAAAGGGCTAATACATTATCATGAAAAAATGTTAACTTAATGTTGCTCTGTGTTTTGCCCTTTGCAGATGACCCTGATTATTCTTTGCTTGATAACTACAGTTTGATCTATCAGTAACATCAATGGTAAGAACCTTTCATCTTCACAGAATCAAGTTGTGTTTAGACTGGTGATTGTATTTTTGAAGTCTTTGAAGCTTCTTTATAACATCACTGCAGGCAAACAAAGTCAGTGCTTGGAAGTGGGCACATCAAACATTACTTGCCTGCACTCCTCTAAAACCACCCACTTTGTGACTTACGGCCAATTAGCTGTTAGGACAGAAGCCATGGTTTTCTTGATTAGACAGAAATAATCAGAAAGTATGATTTATATTTACATGTAAGTCTTTACATTGCTTAAGAAGTGTGCTTATAATATTTAAGGAACTTTGCTGCAAAAGGTAGTGGATATTGAAGACGTAAAAAACCTCATCCTTTAACTATATATACCTTTCTGACCAACAAACAAATCGTAGTCTTTACAGCCAGTCATCACCTCTGCTTCGTTTCATAAGCCTCTCTCTTTCTCATGGAAAGAGGCCCGGCCCATTTTGGAGGTAGAGCAAGAACATGGGAAATCAAGTGACGTGGTGTTCAAAGGTAGAACCTGCTCTCCAGAACACCATGCAGTGATGGCTATGTGGTGGGGCATCAGCCGCTCCAGGAGTTTCTTTTTTATTTTTTACCTTCCTTTTTTCCTCTCTCTCTTCTTCCTTCCTCCCTCCCTCCCTTCCTTTCCCCCCGCTTCCTTTCTTCCTCCCTTCCTTTCTCTCTCTCTCATTCCTCCCCACCTGTTCCTCCTCTCTTTTCCCTTCTTCCCTCCCCACTTTCTTCCTTCTCTTCTTTTTGTTTCTCTTTTCCTTCCTTTCTTTCCTTCACCCATTTGGGTAAAGCATATATTCTAGTTGCTTAATAATAGCATTTGAGCCAGCAGCTGTAGTTCCTCAGAGCCCAAGAATCTGCTGTTTGAATGTAAGATGCCAATACCAACACATTTACTGAAGTTTGGTCATTTCATTGGGCCTCATTAGTGTCTGTGCCAGCTCAAGGAGTAGGAATCGAACATGTATAATTGACTGAATTTAAGAGAATTTTAAAGAGGGAGTCTACCTTTATTAGTAACTTAGTTAAGCGACATCACAACACTTAAAATAGTCTGAACCTTTGGAATTGACATTTAAATAGGAATCTTTAGGAATTTGTGATTTGTTCTGAAATTGTTGATTTTAGCTGCTATTCTTGTTTTTAATTCTAACATGTTTAGGTAAAGATAGATTGTGACTTTTGAATTAAAAATATGTATATAAAAATATAAATGTATGCGTTATTTATCATAAAGCAACATTTTTATTCCATTTTTCATCACTTGGAATACCCATTTCTCACTGTTTGTTTTCCTTGGCTAAGCACATTGTTCTTGTTGAATAAAATCTCAATGTAGGAGCAGGGTGCTGATATGAATAGTTAATTCAAATGAAATTTCTTTATTATTTTCTTTCAGAAAACAAAGTTTTTTGTAGTTGGCGCTTCTGTGGCATGGAAGGAGGCACTTAAAGCAGCAGAATCTGTAGAAATTATGTCAATCATGAAGACTTTGAAGTGAACCCTTGCTATAATTTTTTGATATTTTAAAATTTATGGTAGACATTTAGTTCAACTTAACGTAGTAGAGTTCTCCAGTTTTTAAAAGAAGTTTGCAAATTGCCCAACACTGAAGAATTATCCTTTTCCAATCAAGTTACTAAAGTTGTGAATGAATTGTGTTTTCTGCTTGATTCAAGAAAGTCTGTGGATTTGAAGCCTTGACTCTTGGGGGTTGGGGCAGGGGTGGCTGCAGAGAAGTCTGAGCCAGCAACTCAGCAGCTCCTTTGCCTTTTGGGGGCAGCGTGGCTATGGAATTTACACAGTGACACATACTCAGTGGTGTGAGATTTAAAATCACCTTCCTTTTTGGCTGGAAGATTTAGAGGCCATCTGATAACACTCTCTCATTTTACAGATGAGGAATTGAGTCCCAGAAGTGTGAAATCGATTTCCTTATAGTTCTCTCAGCTGACTAGGGACAGACGCAGAAGGAGAGTACAAGCTCATCCCACATCACCATCCTTCTAACCCTTCCTGAGACTGTGATGCGCATGTTGAAATTTAAGACGCCAAATGTTTTTGTCAGCATCTTTTCACTTGGGAAAGTTACCAGGGTTAAAATGTCAGATTTATTTTTATATGGCTCACTGTGTGTACTGAACTACAGAGCACCATATTTAATCTCATCTAAGAAACCATTCGTTGTAAAACATCCCCTTACTTTATATACCACTAAGAAAGTCAGTGGGGGAGTTGACACTTGTGACAATTAATGGCCAAGCCCATTGGAATCTGAGATGCTAAAGTGTGGGGGAAAAAGTATATCCTAGAATCAATGAAACATGGTATTTTGACTTTATCCCTGAAGAGAATTTTAGACCTACAAAGCCACTACTCAATCTTTGGTCTTCACAGAGAATCTTTCCTTTGCTAGATCCTGGAATTTTTAAAGTGTCAGTCTTACCCTTTCCCAAATATTTGGGTCTTCCTTTGGTCACCCACAAACAGCAGGGAGATTGGACTAATATTCGCACACTGAGCAAATGGTACATTTTAGTTAATGACAAGTTAAAATAGCACTGGCATTCATTTGGGATGTTGTGAAATTCTGGTACCACAAAGAGCAGATACCTTCCTTTTCTGCTCTGTGCATAGCTTCCCCAGAACCATGGACAAAGTGATTGAAGGAAGATCGATTGTTTCCCCTTTTCATATAAGGCGCTGCTGAAAGTGAGTGGCAGCTTCTTGTCATGACCAGAAGCTTGCATCAGTTGGATAGCCTTTTGAAAACCTGGAGTTTGCAAAGGGTCATTGACTTCCCCAGATTGAACAGGCTCAGGAAATTTTCCTTTGAACTCAGAACATTCTATTTTTAAGTATTTTATTTATTGTTAGCAATTCCATAGGGATTTCAATTTTCTCTCTACTGGTCAGTGTAACTGATGTAAAAATGTCTTAAGAATTGAAAATATTTTAATTTTATTGCTCTTCCAGTTCGATATGAAGTAAAATAAAGGTTCCTGGTGATTTGGGATTTGTTTTGCATTTTTGTGTTAATTGTATCTCTCTTCCAAGCTCTATTTGACCCCTTGTCACATTTGCTATCATTAGACCACCATAGAAGGACAAACTGCCGGTCAGGGAAGCCGGGAGGAGACTGGCACCAAGCCACTTCCTACTAACCCTTCAGGTGCCAGATGCAGGGTCCCTTCCTCGGGGAAGCATGTTCCCTGCCTCCAGGCTTGGTGGGATCCCACTGCTGTCTCCTTCCCCACTCTCACATTTTCCTTGTTATTACAGGATTCACTCTTGAAGTTAATTGTTCAAAGTCTGGCTTCCCTCCTAGACTGTAATCTCCACGGGAGCAGGGTCCCTCTTATTGTTTTTCCTGCTACATCCCCAGAACTTGACACATAGTAGTAAATATGAAAGAACTAGTGGCCTAGAAGAAGATAACGTAGCTAGAGAAACAACCAGTTGAGAGAGAAGTAGGAGTGTAAAGGGAAGCCGGTCAAATAAGTTTACATGATGAATTTAGTAAGTATGAGCTGTTCTGCAGACTGTCAGCACCTTAATTTGGGTTCCAGCAGAAGCAGACCCTGGGATAAAGATTTGAATGCAGGTACTTTTTCTGGGGGGTGATCCCAGAATGCACCAGTATGGAAGTGGGGAAGTAAGACAGCGAAGGGAAGGAAAGCAAAGGAAAAGTTTCATTATCAAGCAAGTTACCACTGTGGGCAATGAACTTCAGCTGCTGGGACTCTTGGGTGACAGTGTGGGACCCACACCTCAGAAATAGCTCACCTGGGGGAAGGGAGCTGGGATAGTCATTCACCAGCTCCCACCAGTCACAGGTAGAGGGCTGTTCCTAGGAGGTGTTGGTTCCCTGGCATTTCTATCTTACCATGAACACCAGCAGAGTGGGTTCCAGCAGGCTGAGAGTCCTCACATGGTTCCTGGCAGTTGGAAGCTGGGCTGGCATGTGAGGAAGTGATAGGTACTGAGGGGAAGTGGATGGGGTGCTGGCAGTGCTGACCCCTGCACGGCTCAGGTCCACCCATGCCCACCTGCACTTTACTGCATCCTGTCACCACTTGTCCCAGTTTCCAAAAGACACACACACACACACCCCAGGAAGTTTAGTAGGACGAGCTCTAGTCCCTGCTGCTACAGATGGTCCTGAGTCTATAACTGATATTCATCATCTCCTTCCTCTACCACCCTGTTATGGAGTGAGTTATATTCCCCCAAATTCATATGTTCAAGTCCTAGCCCTCAGCACCCCAGTGACCGTTTTGGAGATAGGGCCTTTAAAGAGGTGATTAAGTTGAAGTAAGGCCGTTGGGGTGAGGCTCTGATCCAGAGTGATTGGTGTCCTTGTAGGAAAAGAAGAGACACTGGGAGTGAGTGTGCACAAAGGGACGACCATGTGAAGAGGCAGCAAGAGGGTGAACATCTGCAACCCAAAGAGAGAGGCCTCAGAAGAAACCAATTCTGCTGGCACTGTCATCTTGGACTTCCAGCCTCTAGAACTGCAGGAAAATTAATTTCTATTGTTTAAGCCACTCAGTCTGTGGTATTTTGCTATGGCAGCCTCATCAAACTGATACACACATATTCTATAGTCCCTTCACAATTGGCTTGTCTAGGTTGTCTAGGTTGCTTGACTGGTGGGGTAACCCCAGACCCTCATCCCTGAGGGGATTAGCCCCTGGTTAACAGGCTTTTGTCAGATTCTGCTGAAATTGGCAATTTATGTTTATTACCAGGCATGGCAACACCAAGAGGCAGCTCACTGAAACTCCTGAGTTCCAGATACATTCTTGCTTGCCCACCTTTCCTCATGGTAATCACCTTCTCCTGCTGAGATAGTTACTCCTTTCCTTGCTTGCTGGTCTACTGGCATGAGGACCCCCAAATGACGAGGTATCAGCCGTACTTTTGGTGGAACTCTTTTTATGACCATTGATAGATGTATCCCCTGCCAACCACCTAGAGCCAGGTGCTCTAGTCCAGCAGAGCGTAATGTTGAAAGGATGGGGACACAACTTCCCCAAGTGGGTCAGTGTAAGCTATGGTGACAGAGGCCAGTCTTAGCTCTTGGTTCCCAGGCATGTGTTTTCTACCTTTTGGAGTCAGAACATGTAGTACCATATTGTGACAATATAAGCACCATATAAAACCATACCTCACAATAAAAATAAATGTAAAAATAAACAAATGAGACCTAATCAAACTTATGAGCTTTTGCGGAGCAAAGGAACCAGTAAACAAAACAAAGGGACAACCTACAGGCTAGGAGAAAATATTTGCAAATGATGTGACTGACAAGGCCTTAATTTCCAAAACACAGACACAACTCCTACAATTCAATAGCAAAAAAACAAACAACCCAATCAAAAAATGGGCAGAAGACCGAAATAGACATTTCTCCAAAGAAGACATACAGATGGCCAATAGGCACATGAAAAGACGCTCATCATTGCTAATTATTAGAGAAAAACAAACCAAAACAACAATGAGGTACCACCTCACACCAGTTAGAATGGCCATCATTACAAAGTCTACAAATAGAGGGCAGACAGCCTAAGCAAGAAGAACTACAATCCTGCTGCCTGTGAAATGAAAACCACATTCATAGAAAGATAGACAAAATGAAAAGGCAGAGGACTATGTACCAGTTGAAGGAACAAGGTAAACCTCCAGATAAACAACTAAATGAAGTGGAGATAGGCAACCTTCCAGAAAAAGAATTCAGAATGATGATAGTGAAGATGATCCAGGACCTCGGAAAAAGAATGGAGGCAAAGATGGAGAAGATGCAAGAAATGTTTAACAAAGACCTAGAAGAATTAAAGAACAAACAAACAGAGATGAACAATACAATAACTGAAATGAAAATTACACTAGAAGGAGTCAATAGCAGAATAACTGAGACAGAAGAATGGATAAGTGACCTGGAAGACAGAATGGTGGAATTCACTGCCACGGAACAGAATAAAGAAAAAAGAATGAAAAGAAATGAAGACAGCCTAAGAGACCTCTGGGACAACATTAAATGCAACAACATTCGCATTATAGGGGTCCCAGAAGGAGAAGAGAGAGAGAAAGGACCAGAGAAAATATTTGAAGAGATTATAGTCAAAAACTTCCCTAACATGGGAAAGGAAATAGCCATCCAAGTCCAGGAAGCACAGTGAGTCCCATACAGGATAAACCCAAGGAGAAACACACCGAGACACATATTAATCAAATTGGCAAAAATGAAAGACAAAGAAAAATTATTGAAAGCATCAAGGGAAAAATGACGAATAACATACAAGGGAACTCCCAAAAGGTTAACAGCTGATTTCTCAGCAGAAACTCTACAAGCCAGAAGGGAGTGGCATGATATATTTAAAGTGATGAAAGGGAAGAAACTACAACCAAGATTACTCTACCCGGCGAGAATCTCATTCAGATTTGACAGAGAAATCAAAAGCTTTACAGACAAGCAAAAACTAAGAGAATTCAGCACCACCAAACCAGCTCTACAACAAATGCTAAAGGAATTTCTCTGAGTGGGAAACACAAGAGAATAAAAGGGCCTACAAAAACAAACCCAAAACAATCAAGAAAATGATAATAGGAACATACATATCAATAATTAACAAATATGAATGGATTAAATGCTCCAACCAAAAGACACAGGCTTGCTGAATGGATACAGAAACAAGACCCATATATATGCTGTCTACAAGAGACCCACTTCAGACCTAGGGACATATACAGACTGAAAGTGAGGGGATGGAAAAAGATATTCCATGCAAATGGAAATCAAAAGAAAGCTAGAGTAGCAATACTTATATCAGATAAAATAGACTTTAAAATAAAGAATGTTACAAAAGACAAGGAAGGACACTACATAATGATCAAGGGATCAATCCAAGAAGAAGATATAACAATTATAAATATATATGCACCCAAAATAGGAACACCTCAATACATAAGGCAAATGCTAACAGCTATAAAAGAGGAAATCGAGAGTAACACAAAAATAGTGGGAGACTTTAATACCTCACTTACACAAATGGACAGATCATCCAGACGAAAATTAATAAGGAAACACAAGCTTCAAATGATGCAATAGACCAGATAGATTTAATTGGTATTTATGGGACATTCCATCTGAAAACAGCACATTCTCCAGGACAGATCACATCTTGGGTCACAAATCAAGCCTCAATAAATTTAAGAAAATTGAAATCATATCAAGCATCTTTTCCAACCACAGCGCTATGAGATTAGAAATAAATTACAGGGAAAAAATGTAAAAAAAACACAAACACATGGAGGCTAAACAATACGTTACTAAATAACCAAGAAATCACTGAAGAAAACAAAGAGGAAATCAAAAAGTACTTAGAGACAAATGACAACGAAAACACAACAATCCAAAACCTATGGGATGCAGCAAAAGCAGTTTTAAGAGGGAAGTTTGTAGCAATAAATCCTACCTCAAGAAACAAGAAAAATCTCAAACGAACTAGAGAAAGAAGAACAAACAAAACCCAGAGTTCATAGAGAGAAAGAAATCATAAAGACCAGAGCAGAAATAAATGAAATAGAAACAAAGAAAACAATAGCAAAGATCAGTAAAACTAAAAGCTGGTTCTTTGAGAAGATAAATAAAATTGATAAACCTTCAGCCAGACTCATCAAGAAAAAGAGGGAGAGGACTCAAATCAATACAAGTAGAAATGAAAAAAGAGAAGTTACAACAGACACTGCAGAAATACAAAGCATCCTAAGAGACTACTACAAGCAACTCTATGCCAATAAAAAGGACAACCTGGAAGAAATGGACAAATTCTCAGAAAGGTATAACCTTCCAAGACTGAACCAGGAAGTGAAAGAAAATCTGAACAGACCAATCACAAGTAATGAAATTGAAACTGTGATTGAAAATCTTCCAACAAACAAAAGTCCATGACCACATGGCTTCACAGGTGAATTCTATCAAACATTTAGAGAAGAGCTAACACCCATCCTTCTCAAACTCTTCCAAAAAATTGCAGAGGAAGGAATACTCCCAAACTCATTCTATGAGGCCGCCATCACCATGATACCAAAACCAGACAAAGATACTGCAGAAAAAGAAAATTACAGACCAATATCACTGATGAACATAGATGCAAAAATCCTCAACAAAATACTAGCAAACAGAATCCAAGAACACATTAAAAGGATCATACACCATGATCAAGTGGGATTTATCCCAGGGATGCAAGGATCCTTCAATATACTCAAATCAATCAATGTGATACACCATATTAACAAATTGAAGAATAATAAAAACCATATGATCATCTCAATAGATGCAGAAAAAGCTGTTGACAAAATTTACACCGATTTATGATAAAAACTCTCCAAAAATTGGGCATAGAGGGAACCTACCTCAACATAATAAAGGCCATATATGACAAACCCACAGCAAAAAAAAGAAAAAAAGTCTACAAATAATAAAACTGTCATACAGAGTGAAGTAAGTCATAAAGAGAAAAACAAGTACTGTATATTAACACATATATGTGGAATCTAGAAAAATGGTACAGATGAACCAGTTTGCAAGGCAGAAATAGAGACACAGATGTAGAGAACAAACATATGGACACCAAGGGGGAAAGGGGGGGTGGGATGAATTGCGAGATTGGGATCGACATATATACACAAATATGTATAAAATAGATAACTAATGAGAACCTGCTGTATAGCACAGGGCACTCTACTTCGCCAGTAGAAACTAACACAACATTGTAAAACAACTATACCCCAATTAAAAAAAAGTCTACAAATAATAAGCACTGGAGAGGGTGGAGAAAAAGGAACCCTTCTACACTGTTGGTGGGAATGTAAATTGGTGCAGCCACTATGGAAAACAATAAGGAGGTTCCTCAAAAAGCTAAAAATAGAGTTGCCATATTATCCAGCAATTCCACTCCTGGTCATATACAGAGACAAAACTATAATTCAAAAAGATACATACACCCCTATGTTTATAGGAACAATATTTGCTATAGCCAAGACATAGAAACAACCTAAGTGTCCATCAGCAGACGAATGGATAAAGAAAATGTGATATATATATATATATATATATATACACACACAGAGACACACACACACAGTGGAATATTACTCAGCCATTAAAGAGAATGAAATAATGCCATCTGCAGCAACATGGATGGACCTAGAGATTGTCATACTAAGCAAAGTAAGTCAGAAAGGGAAAGACAAATACCATATGTGGAAGCACTTATATATGGAATCTAAGATATGACACAAATGAACATATCTACAAAACAAAAACAGACTCACAGATATAGAGAACAGACTTTTGGTTGCCAAGGGGGGAGCGGGGTGTCAGGGAGGGAAGGATTGGAAGTTTGGGATTAGCAGATGTAAACTATTATGTATAGGATGGATAAGCAACATGGTGCTACTGTATAGCACAGGGAACTATATTCAATATCCTGTGATAAACCATCATGAAAAATAATATATATATATATGTATAACTGAGTCCCTTTGCTGTACAACAGAAATTAAACACAACATTGTAAATCAACTATACTTTAATAAAATAAAAACAAAACAAAAAAACACCCCGTACCTCATTTTTAAGGCCAGCACCCTAATGCTGCAAGTTATCTTCAAGCTGCCCCACCTTTAAAATGCCATTCTGACATTCTATCAGGACTGCAGCTTCTAGGTGATGTGGTGTATAGTAGGCAAAGTGGAGCACATGGACATTTGCCCACTGTTGTACCACCTTCACTGTAGAGTGAAGCTCTTAGTGTAAGGCATGCATTCTCAACAGGGGCAGTATTGCTCCCAAGTGGGTGAAAATTGGTTCTTGATGGGCAAAACAAATGTTATTCTTCTTATGTATAAAGCACAGCTATACGTAAAGCACATAAACAGAAATACAGTTTATCTGTGGTATTAAAACTTCACGGGAGTGTCAATCAGGAAAAAAAATGTTTCAAAAGGCTCCTTAGGGGAGTGGTAATGAAAGATAAACACTGGTCCAAGGTGATGTTATGTGGAATTTCATAATGGTACTCAGATACTGTTAGCCCTGGGATGATGTTACTGGCCAAGGGTCTGCTGGCAAAAATAAGGAGAGTCTCTTCTTGGAATCAATTCCACTAGAGATGAATCTCTGCTCCTTCCAGAGTGGAAGGAGTTCAGTGGAATCAGCTTGCCACCAAGGGGCCAGTTGATCTCCTTGGGGGACAATAGCATATTTAGGGCCCAGCTTCAGCCTCTGGGGATAACTGGTCAGACACCGAGCTGTGGGGGCCCCTGTAGAGTCTCCATCCCTGCCACCATGGCTACTCCTTTCATGAGTCCATAGAGTAAGCACTGGGTGGCCTAGGACAGAGGCTGGCTGGAAGCCACTGGATGTATCATCCGAGCCACCTGGTTGGTCTGCATCTCCTCTTTGATGGGCACTCTCTTGCAGGCACTGATATAAGACACGTACATTTACACATTTTGTTGCGCATTCCATTATCTTCAGTCTTCTAATCTTGTTCCCTAATCAACTAGTCAAATCATGCACCACTGCCCAGGAGTCTATGAATATACTTACCTTGGGCTACAGCTCCCTTCACGCCAAGTTGATGACCAGCTGTGTTACTTGATGTGCTATCCACTGGGAGTATTTTTCTTCACCATGGGTTTTCACAGTCACTTCTAAGTGGGGTGGTAGTGTGGCAGCAACCTACATAAAGACTAACAAAAGTTAACATATAGAACTGACCTATTTTTGAATCAGATCTGAATTTTTTTGCTCTTCTCCACCAACTGGGTTGAAGCAAACTTCCTCTGAGGCCACAGGTCTGAGCTGAAGGAGAGGCATAGGTGCAATGAGGGAGGTGATGGAGATGTCTGCATTGCCTTTCTGTGTGACGTATTTGGCTCTCTGGCTTTGCCCCATTTTTTCCAGAATGTACCAATTCCATTGTATGATGGATTGCTGATGTGCCTGCCTGACTCAGGGGGTCTGAAGAAAGCTAAAATAGTTTAGTAGTAACATTGTCTTTCGTTCATGTTTCCTTTATAATTTTACAAAATGTATCTCTTGAAATGCTATCATAGAGGCCGTTTGGCTTTCTTATTAGTCCCTACTGACCTGAGTTTATAAGTTTTCCCAGTGTGCCAACAGCAGTCATAACAACCAACCTACCCTATGGCCCTTGTAACTACCTTTGACCCCATATCTCTCAAATTTACCTTAATTCATCCTAATTCACCACAGATGAGGCCTCCAATAATTGTGATGCTTCGGCTCAGAGGTTATCACCATTCTACTTCCACAAGTGGTGAGATCCTTGTTGCCATCTGGCTGGGAAGGGCTCTAATTCTAACATCCCATCCTGACATTTGAATACCCTTTCTGATACTGTCGTAGTTTGGGTTTCCCCAGAAGGAGGCCAGAGACAGGGATTTGAGATCAAGTAGTTTATGCAGGAGGTGAACCCAGGAAACACACCAGTAAAATGGGAAGTGAAAAAGGCAAGAGAAGGAAGTGAATAAAGAGTGTGTTATCAAGCCAGTTGCCATAGTGGGGAAACGAGCTGGAACCCACTGGGTACTCTAGGAAATAGCACCGAACATGTATCTCAGTTATTCCACCCGAGAGGTGAGGGAGCTGGGTATTTGTATTTGTTTGCTGAAATTGCTATAATAAAGTACCACAGACTGAGTGGCTCAAATAACAAAAATGTATTGTCTCACAGCTATGGAGGCCAGAAGGCAAGAGTCAAGGTGCCAGCCTGGTTGATTCCTTCTGAGGGCTGTGAAGGAAGGAGGTGTTCTAGGCCTCTCTCCTTGTCTTGTAGATGTGTGTCTCTGTGTCCAAATGCCCCCATTTTATAAGGACACCAGTCATATTGGGTGAGGGCCCACCCTTATGACCTCATTTTAACTTAGTTACCTCTGTAAACATCCTATGTCCAAATAGGGTCACATTCTGAATTACTGGGCCTTAGGACTTCAACATGTGAATTTCGGGGGATATAATTCAATCTGCGTATTTATATGCCAATTTATATATCTGTTGCTGGTTGAGGGTTGTTTTTGGTTTAGGAAAATATGTTATTTCCCTGGTACTTTCAGCCTGTCATACATGTGGCTAAAGGGATGTCTGAGGCAAAGAGGTGATAGTAGTTGGGATTTGGGTCTGCATACTGAGAAATGTTAAGTGCCAAGGGGATTTGAGTGGGACACCTGCAGTGTCTGATACTTTGGGGGTGCAAGTAACTGTTTCTATGACTTATTTAAACTTTTTTTTTTTTTTTTTTTAGTGAGGAAGATTATGAGAGGGTAAATAATAGAAAAAAAGATGTTTTATATGTTTTGCTTCCTGTGGAAGCAAAAATCTGTTAACAGAAGAGACCTCATCTATACAAGAGTCTTCTTTTTAAAATTTTTTTTATGCTGCATGCGGGCCTCTCACTGTTGTGGCCTCTCCCGCTGTGGAGCACAGGCTCACGGGCCCAGCCGCTCAGCGGCATGTGGGATCTTTCCACACCGGGGCACGAACCCGCGTCCCCTGCATTGGCAGGCGGACCCCCAACCACTGCGCCACCAGGGAAGCCCATATACAAGAATCTTTTTAAAAAATGTGGCTGGGAAAAAAAGATGTGGCTGGATAGTTTTGGTATTTATTTGCACTGCTGGCTAATTGTCTCAAAAAACTGAAATAATTTAGAAGTAACATGATTTATTTATTTCTTTAATTAATTTTTAATTATTTAATTTTTAAAAATTTTATTTATTTTTGGCTGTGTTGGGTCTTCGTTGCTGTGCAGGCTTTAGCTGTGGCGAGCAGGGGCTACTCTTTGTTGCAGTGAGCGGGCTTCTCATTGAGGTGGCTTCTCTTGTTGTGGAGCACGGGCTCTAGGCGCACGGGCTTCAGTAGTTGTGCCTCGCTGGCTCTAGAGTGCAGGCTCAGTAGTTGTTGCGCATGGGCTTAGTTGCTCCGCGGCATATGGGCTCTTCCCGGACCAGGGATTGAACCCATGTCCCCTGCATTGGCAGGCGGATTCTTATCCACTGTGCCACCAGGGAAGTCCAACATGATTTATTTATAATTAAAAATGCATTTAGTAATCATGAATGATGAAATAATTAATGTTTTGTACAGAGTGACATACAGGAAGTAATTGTTTTAGAAAGAACCACTTCTCTGAAATCTTGTCAGAGGAGGGTTCACCAATAGAGAATTGCCACCAGATGGCAACAGAGACTCTGGAATCTAATTTTGTAAGGAAGTTTAAGAAAGTTTTACCCAAGGGGTTTTCACCCCTGTTATGGCAAACACTGTTCTAGATTCTGGCTGATTTAGGAATGACAGTCATATTAAATTTTGGAATGCCATAATATAATATGTGAATTATACTCCTTTTATGAATGCCTGGTTCTTTTTAATTGATTTTGATTTTTCTTAAGAGATTAAAAATTATTTTAAATTCTTAAAGCTGCAGTGAAAATTAATAACCCATTGGAGGGAAATTTGGTAAATATTTATTAAAATTTTAAATGAGAATGTCTTTCTGATCAGCAATTTCTCATCTAGGCATCCATCTTATAGACGTACTGATGCACAAAAACATGTAAGTATGGTCACTTGTAAGCATTGTTTTCAAATAGTGAAAAATTGGAAAAAATTTATTGGCCTCAGAAGTCTGTTTAAATAAAGTTATGGAATATTTAATTAATTAAGGGAAAAATGAAGTTAGAGTTATCTGTCTTTACAAGGAACTATCTCCAAGATTTTACGAATTAAAAGGACACAGGCAGGGACTTCCCTGGTGGCGCAATGGTTAAGAATCCACCTGCCAATGCAGGGGACACAGGTTCGAGCCCTGGTCTGGGAAGATCCCACATGCTGCAGAGCAACAAAGCCTGTGTACCCCAACTACTGAGCCCACACACAACTATTGAAGCCTGCGCGCCTAGAGCCCATGCTCTGCAACAAGAGAAGCCACTGCAATGAGAAGCCTGCGCACTGCAATGAAGAGTAGCCCCCACTCGCTGTAACAAGACAAAGCTCACGTGCAGCAATGAAGACCCAACGTAGCAAAATAAATAAATTAATTTAAAAAAGAGGACACAGGCAATCTATACATAGACACTGAGTATGTAAGAGTGTGATATTTGTACATGGGTAGGAAAAGTCTGAAAGGGTGCACACTGAACTGTTAACAATGACTAACTGTAGGGAGAGGAGTTTTAACTTTTTATCATGTGTACTTCTATGTTGTTTGCAGACACACTTAAGAATATTATAAAAGTATCATAGAAATGTTTGAAGGAAAGAAAAATTATGTAAACCAAATCCCCAAAAGTTGGCACTGTGATTTTTATGAATAATCCAGTAACTTTAAAACAATATTTATTTATTTAGCTGCGTCAGGTCTTAGTTGAGGCACGCAGGATCGTTCGTTGGGGCGCGTGGGCTTCTCTCTAGTTGTGGTGTGCAGGCTCCAGAGCGCATGGGCTCAGTAGTTGTGGCGCGCGGGCTCTAGAGTGCATGGGCTTAGTTGCCCTGCAGCATATGGGATCTTAGTGCCCCAACCAGGGATCGAATTCCACGTCCCCTGCATTGGAAGGTGGATTCTTAACCATTGGACCACCAGGGAAGTCCCAATCCAGTAACTTTTAAATGAAATATTTCTGATATTCATCTTGGCCCCAGTGTATGAGTATAAAGTATTGTAAACATGGAGAAAGCAAGCATGGGCTTTCTATCTTAAAAGTCCATTTATACTGTACAACTGCATTGGTTCAAATCCTAGCTCCACCCTTTACTGTCTGTGTGAGCTTAGGCAAATAATTCAACCTCTCTGAGTCTTCGTCCTGGTCTGTAATATGAGAACAATGAAATTATTGACCTTGTACGGTTGTTATGAGAATCAAATTAGTCATTATGTGAAAAGTACTCAGAACAGTTTTTGGCTGATAGTGAGGGCTCAGAAATGCTGACTATTACTGCCCAGGGCTCAGTAGTAGCAAACCCTTCACTGCTAATTAGCCAGGGATTAACCCTGCTTGCTGACACTGTGAATTTTTTTAGAGTTTCTGCAGATAGAATTTATGTATAGAAAAGACATCTGTCATTACTTTGTTTTTTTGGAATTAATCTTTTGAATTAATTATTTTAAAATTAATCTTCAATTTATTAAATTCATATACATTTTAAAATTTAGTTTTTCTTAAGTCTTCAAGTTATCTTTATAAATCTCAACATTCTATTTATAAATTTAAATAACCACTTTCGAGGGGGATCTTTAACATTTGGTCAACTCAAATTCAATAGACCAAACCTCCTTAAACAATTGATTCCATTTACAACTTAAATTCCATCAAATGTTTTAAACTACAGTATTAAATTTAATATATTTAAATTTCTTCTTTTGACGAAACTGAACAATAAACCTAACTATTTACACTATTCTGCTAAGGTCTAACAATTTCAGTTTATAAAGTATGCCTCCTTTTCCCCATAGGCTGTGATATTTATTGCAACTTATCTATCCATTGTGTCTGCATCTCAACTAAGCTGTAAACCATGGGAAGTGGAGGTAGGGCCAGTTCTGTTTTGCTAAGTAGTGACTGGCACATGAAGAACTTTGAAGGCCAAAAAGGATTTGAATTGGTAGAGGCCAGAGAGTATTCCAGACTGGGAAAAATACCAGCAAAAGTTATGGATAGTAATGGTGGTATAAAGACTTTGTTCATATTTGCCAAGTCTTGCTCATGATAATCTTATATACATTTATATGCACACACATACCAGGGTATACAAAATGCAGGTACATTCTGAGTGAAATCGAGGAGGACCCTGTGGGGTTTTCCTGGGAACAGAACCTCCTCCTTCCCCGCTTCCCCAGTGTCTCCTGCCCTTGTTTGTAGAAAAACTTTAGCCTCCTAAGCCTTCCCTGAGTTTCAAAGAGCAAATTTAATCAGAGAAGTGAAAAACTGTAAAAACAAAGGAAAGCAGTCTAGCAAGACAAGGCTGAGCCATATCCTTGAGTTGTTTTACAGACTCTAAAACCCCCACCAGATGGAAGATGGTGACTGCATGTTGACCACCAGCACGGAGACCCCAGACCAGCTGGAACCAGAAAACTGATAATTAAGATGCCTGAAACAACATCACCTTGTTACCTCACCATCAACCAATCAGATAACTGAGCATGTACTGATCATGTACCCTCACACTGTTTTAAAAAACCCTCCCCTAGGACTTCCCTGGTGGCACAGTGGTTAGGAATCTGCCTGCCAGTGCAGGGGACAGGGGTTCAAGCCCTGGTTTGGGAAGATCCCACATGCTGCGGAGCAACTAAGCCTGTGTGCCACAACTACTGAACCTGTGCTCTAAGCCCGCGAGCCACAACTACTGAAGCCTGCACGCCTACAGCCCATGCTCCACAACAAGAGAAGCCACCTCAATGAGAAGCCTGTGCACTGCAACCAAGAGTAGCCCTGCTTGCCACAACTAGAGAGAGCCTGTGTGCAGCAACGAAGACCCAACACAGCCAAAATAAATAAATAAGTAAAATAAATTTATTTAAAAAAAAACCCTGCCCTAAAAGTCATTGGGGATTTTGGGTCTTTTGAGCATGAGCTGCCTGTTCTCCTTGTTTGGCCCTGCAATAAACACTGTACCTACCTTCACCACAACTGGGTGTCAGTAGATTGGCTTTGCTGTGTGTTGGGTGAGCAGACCCAAGTTTGGTTCAGTAACCTGAGTAGCTGGATAACTATTTTGTTGTTGTTGAGGATTTGGGATCAAAATACGTGAAACTGTGTTACTGGAAAACTGGGTTTGCCTCTTGGTGGGTGTTGAGCCAAAAGACACAACCAAGCCAGAGATCGGGAGACAGAAGGATTTATTACTTGCAGCCAGTAAGGAGAACACTGGGGAACTTTCTCAAAGCAGTGTCTTCCCAAACAGCAAAACTGGGGAAATTTTAAGCTAAGGGATATTCATGAAGGGGCTTGAGAAGAGGAGAATTCAACATTAAATTGGGGCAAAAGTAAACAGATTCCAAGCTTTAGGTGACTGAAGTCAGAAGGGTCAGAAAAGGTCAACATCATCATCACTTAGGTTCCAGTTGATCTGGTGGTTGAGCGCTGGGGCCCGGGTTGGGGGGTGTTTAAATTCTGCAAAACAGCTGAAGAAAGTGCTTCAGGCTAATCTTTACCTTTGAAACAGAACTAGGAGTCTTTACAGCTGATTTGTTATCTGTGCTATTGTTACTATTGTTACTTTTCTTGCCTGGTAACAGTCCTTTGTTCTTTTGTTCCCTTAGATCATTACTACTGAGACCTGTTCAAAGGCAAGCACTGTGGCCAGGCTTACATTACAAAATGGGTTAGGCCTAAAATGGCTTCTCTAAAAAACATGAATAAAGTATAATGCTGATTAAGTTACCCTCTCACCCGCCCCCGCCCCCTGCAAAAAAAAGAAGTTGATATAAAAGTTTAAAAAAATAAAATGGCTCTCTTATGTCAAGTAAGCCATGCCTGGTTCTCTTTCTCTGGGGGATGCCCCTACCCTATTTGCTTACAACTGTATTTTTTTTTCTGGATTTTTATCTCTGATAAAAGATTTTATGATATCTACAAGCCAATCTTCTCAAACCTCCATCAGTCTAGGTCACTGACTGACTTTTTAGGAATAGAGATTAAAGGTATCATTTCCTCACCCCCTGAAACGCTAATTGATATCAACATAATGCCATCAAAATGGCCTTTTGGGGGGAAGTTAAATGTACTTCTAAACTAAATCATGCAATTCTGTGGGTATGCACTTTGTGAGCTTTAAATAATGACAAACCTTTATTTTGAGCAGTGTCAGAATTGGAGTTATAGGTGCATTCATGAAAGAAGCATGATTATAGACATCATCAGTTAAAAATATATTGTATGAACGCTATAAGACATCTATACATAAGGATACAGGAGATTTTTAGAAAGAAGTAGTTTTCTGCAATTATCTTATTTCCCTAAGATTGAAGAATATAAATATATGCCTACCCATAATTGAGACTTCCAGAATGCAGTTATTTCCCCAGGGCTATGTCTCCCTTGCATCATTTTTACCATATATTCTTTTATTTTTATTTTTTTACATCTTTATTGGAGTATAATTGCTTTACAATGGTGTGTTAGTTTCTGCTTTATAACAAAGTGAATCAGTTATACATATACATATGCTCCCATATCTCTTCCCTCTTACGTCTCCCTTCCTCCCTACAACTGTATTTTATATGCTCAGTTAGCTCATAAATAAGATACTGTGAAGACTCCATCTCTGAAGTCCTTTCCATTTTTCATGCCTTATTCTTGGATAGTCTCCCCACTGGCCCCCCTCCATCTCAACTATTTTATCCCACCATCAGACAAAACTCACATACATTTGATTCATCAAAAATTTATTGAGCCTACCACTTACAGGCTAGTGTTCTAGAAGGCTCTTGGGATGCCTCAGGGAACAAAACAAAGACCCCTGCCCTTAAGGATCTTACATTCTAGCCAGGTTGACAGACACAAACATAAAAGCAAATCATAATAGTATTTTAAGAGGTACTAAGCGCTTTGGAAAAAAAATTGTAGAGCTGGGAAAGGGAGATGGAGCCAAGTTTTCACATCTGGAATTTTTAAATGAAGGTGTGTAAAATCTACATGAAAAATACTTTTATGGGTCTTGTCTTTTTGCTTTTTTGTCTGCCCTCTTGGGCGCAGATGTCTCTTTGCTGCCTGGGAATTTGGACAGTATGAAAATAACTACCATTTACAGATACGCTCGCGGCTACCAGGCACCTTTGACGATTAGTCCATTTAATCTTCATTATACTGGAAAAGGCAAGTATCATCTTTCCCCTTTACACAGGATGAAACTGAAGCGCACAACTGGATAGGCATCAAAGCTCTCGAGTGCAAAACAGAGATTTAGGTTGACAGCTCCTGGTTATCTAAGGGAAGCACACTCCCCGGACTCCTTTAAGTCAACGTGGGTGAGGTGTGCGAGCCCTCCCGGAGCCTAGACCGAGTGCGGCTAGGCGGAGCCAGCGAGAAGGACGTGATCTCAGTTCGGGAAGTAACGCCGGGACCCAAGACGACACCAAGCCATTGGCGAGCGTGGCCGGAGCCAGGCGCGCTTGCCGGGTCAGGGGGTGGGGCCTGGACGTAAGGGGGCGGGGCCCCCATCCTCCAGTGAAAAGGGCTCCCGGAGTGGTTTGTCCTACTTTGCTGCCGGTAGAGGCTCCGAGTTGCCGCCCCTCCCCCGGGAGTGGTGGAGATTCGATCACGTGACAGCCTGGAGGCCGGAACTGGGCAGGTTGTGGAAAGCGCAGAGTTTTGACAAAAACAAGTGGCGACGTTGACATCGCAGGGTCTATGGCCGAGGCGGTGAGGCCCCCGCGCCGGGCCAGGGCCAAGGCCAAGGCCAGCCGGACTAAAACCAAGGTGAGGGAACCCGCCCATCCCATCCTCGCCAGGCCCTGGCAGGTGCGCTGTCTTTTTTCCTTCTCTTCGGCCTCTCCAGCCCACTCTGCCCGTCCCCTGAGCCCCTCTCATCCTCTGTCCCCACCTCCCCGTATTTGATCCCCCCACCCATTGACACCAGACTTGTTCTTCTGTGCCTCCTTCACGTTTCTCTGCCGGACTTTGTCAGGAGCCTTTTTTTTTTCTTTTTCCTCCTGTGACCTCACTAGGCTCTTCCTTTTCTGCTCCTTTCTTGACTTTCCTCACCCGGGTCTAGATTCCTATCGTGAAGCAGCTTTTCTCTTCCCAGTCTCATCTTTAACTCTCCTTTTCTCCTTTATAATCTGTGAACATTTTCAGTCCCTCTTCCCATAAAGAGGGAAGGGACCCCTCCTCCACTCAAGAATGTATCCTTTGGAAGAGCTTTACAGATAGAGACAGAAAGTAGGCTGTAGTGATGTGCCTTTTCAGTTTAAAAATTCAAGATCACAGCGGTGCTGCTGCTGTTTATTTCTCATTATCCTGGTTGTTTATGATGGGGCACGAATGACCAGAAATTAAACCAGAGCGGGACTCATACAGCAGGGACAGATCTGAATTTTCTGGGTTTCCTGGATTATACTAACGTGTGGTATTGGTGTGATTTAAAGTTGATTTGTCTTGTTTGCAGGCGCAGTCTGGGCTTTCATTTCGTACCCATATGTTTTCTGAAATGACGTTTATTTTACAGTGAACAGATTAAATGCTGCCCGTGGATAGCTGGACATATATAATTTTGGCTTACCTGAAACTGAATTTATATTAAGGAAATAATGAAGGTGGTATTAAAAATACAGGAAATTTCCTTTCCTACAAGTAGGTGATGTTCCAGAGCAGGTGTAACTTAAAAGTGATACGAAAATAGGATTTTCTCATGAGAACAAGATTTTAGCAGGAGACTGGTGTTCAAAGCTACCATATTTAATAAGCTGTAAATGACTTATGTAGATCCCTTTCATTATGATGCCTTTAAAAAAAAACTGTAGTGGAGTTATGTGCATCAGTGTACCCAGGTCTGTGAGGAATTACTCTGGGGAGAAAGCCATTTTGCTACTAATTTCAGAAACGTTTTTAAGAGAAGTAATTTTGCATTGTATTGGGCTGGTAAAGGACTATCTAAATAGAGGAGGAAGTAAAAAGCCATTGGTCAGCCATGCATAAGGTCCCTGAACCTAGAATATAGTAGTGTATAACATGTAAACATCCATCTGTAGAGAGCAGAATCTTAATTCTCAATCTGTAGGGTTTTTTTTTTCAAAATGAATGATGAAACTAAAGCCTAGGTAAGTTAAATGGTAAGCCAGAAGTCATGCAGTTAGTAAGAGACTCAAGTTAAAGCCCAAAATCTTAATTCTCAGTCCAGTAGTTTAATAATTGTTCTACATATCTATGTGTATCTATAGCTAGAACGTTATAAATACTTTAAAATGGTCAGTTAAGAGGATTCTCTGTTATTTTGTTTAGAACAGATTTTCTAAAATTAAAAATCAACTTAAATCTATCATGAAAAACCAATTGCTCGGGCTTCCCTGGTGGCGCAGTGGCTGAGAGTCTGCCTGCTGATGCAGGGGACACGAGTTCGTGCCCCGGTCCGGGAAGATCCCACATGCAGCAGAGTGGCTGGGCCCGTGAGCCATGGCCGTTGAGCCTGCGCGTCCAGAGCCTGTGCTCCACAACGGGAGAGGCCCGCGTACCGTAAAAAAACCAAACAACAACAACAACAACAAAAAAACCAATTGCTCATTTTATTTTTTTAAAGATTTATTTATTTATTTTTTGGCTGTGTCAGGTCTTAGTTGCGACACGTGGGATCTTTGCTGAGGCGTGTGGGATCTTTTCGTTGTGGCGTGCAGGCTTCTCTCTAGTTGTGGCATGTGGGTTTTCTCTCTTCTAGTTGTGGTTGTGGTGCACAGGCTCCAGGGCGCGTGGGCTCTAGTTGAGGCCTGCGAGCTCAGTAGTTGTGGTGCATGGGCTTAGTTGCCCCGTGGCATGTGGGATCTTAGTTCCTTGACCAGGCATGGAACCCGCATCCCCTGTATTGTAAGGTGGATTCTTTACCACTGCGCCACCAGGGAAGTCCCCAGTTGCTCATTTTATTGACACATTGTGGGCAACCTCCCTACACAAACATAAATTTATTTTTTATCTTTTAAAATTTATAAAGAGGCCTTAATTCCAGAGGTATTTGATCAAACCAGAAATCTTTGACATACTTTTAGTCACCTTTCAAATCTAGTCAGTCACTAAGGCTTGCCAATTGTATTTTGTAACTATTGTCTTGATTCTGCCCATTGCTCTCCATCCTGACTAACTCAACCGTCCTCCAAGGAAGATTTCTTGGATTTTTGCTAAAATGGCCTTTCCAAGTTCATTCTTGCTACCCATTCTCTAAACTGAAGCTGGATTGATATTTTTATAAACAAACCCCCAAAATGATTGCTCTCCTATTTAAGACCTTTCAAAGATTTCCCATTGCCCAGAGTCCAAGATTCCAAAGTATGGACTCAAGGCCCTAAACTGTCTGGATTCTGTCTTTCTCCTCAGCCTCTGGTCTTCACTACTATCTCTTTTGATTCTCAACTGTATATGTCCTTTCCTGCTTTAGGGCCTTTTCTCATGCTCTTTACTCTGCGCTGACACCTCTTCCTGTCCCTCTTCACCTGCTCATTCGTGAGGTCTCTGCTTAAACCTCATCGCTCTCATCACCCACATTGCCACCGCCCCCAGCCCCCACCAGTAGCGCTCTGCACCCCTTTGTGTCACTCATCTCACTTGCAGTTAGTTTGGTAACGTCTCTCTTCTCCCTTAGACTGTGAACTCAGTGAGGGAGGGACCTGTCTTTTTCCTAATACCCTTTACAGCCCTTGTAGGCATTTGCTAATGTTTGTTGAATGAAGGAAAAAATACCAGTATTGAAGAATATTTCCAAGCTTTGTCACTCAGAAGAATTTACTCTGGTAAATTTCCTCTAAATAGTATGAGAAAACAAATGGAAAAAATCCATGACATCAGCAAGGCCCTCATACTTGTCAGTTTAGAAAATTGATTCTTCTCTTAGAGTAAATAGATTTATTACTTAGTGCTGGTTATGGTTTGCTTATGATCATGAAGTCCTACATTAATGAAACCTTTACCATTGTGGTATAATTTGGTTACTGTTAGTGGAACCATAAAGTAGTTCCAAGGCTCATTTCAGGAAGTGAGGAATGTCATGTGATTTTGCCTTTCGATAGTTTGACCCAGCAGCTGACCTATATTCCTTAATGTTAATCATTTGGAAGATGAGCTCACATTGCTAGTTGGTGGTTATCTGGTGCTTATCACTTGCTACCTAAGAGATAGTCCTGATTAGTTTCACCCACCTTGGAGGACCCTGACTTCATTGATCATGGTAGATTATAGGTTAAGAACAGTAGATTTTTAGATTGGATTTACTCTGCAGAAGCAATATATTTTATAGTCGTGGAAAGTTTTTTTGCAGTTAATACTAAATTGTGAATGCCGACAACTCATTAATAGTAAGAGCATATTGTAATTGCTAAGGATAGACTGAGATGTGTCCCAGAAAACTGATAACAGAAACAGAGACCTTTAAATCCCCATCGCCTCTTGCTTCTTGGCCTAGATGATTTCTACCTCTTAGTCCCTCCTTCCCATGAGTGATTATAGGAGTGAAGTTGGGGGATGTTCTATATTATTTAGCTCCTGTTGTGCCTCCTAAGATCCATTTATTTGTTGAATAAACGCTCATCGATCACCCACTATGTCCCAGAAACTGTTCTAAGAACTTGGGATGTAAACAGAGGAAAAAAAACAAAAACAAAAACAAAAAAACCTGGCCTTAACGTAGCTTGCATTCTAGAAGGAGAAGACAAACAGAAAACTCCATAAAAAAATAAATAAAATGTATAGTATATTAGAAGATGACAAGTGCTCTGGAAAAAGGAAAAGAGGAACAGGGTAAGGAGCTGAGTACTGGTGATTAGGATGGGTTGTGAGTTGTTTTTTTAAATAAGTTTATTTATTTATTTATTTATTTATTTATTTAATTTATTTATTTTTGGCTGTGTTGGGTCTTTGTTGCTGCGCGCGGGCTTTCTCTAGTTGTGGCGAGTGGGGGCTACTCTTCGTTGTGGTGCATGGGCTTCTCATTGCAGTGGCTTCTCTTGTTGCGGAGCACGGGCTCTAGGCGCGCAGGCTTCAGTAGTTGTGCCTCGCGGGCTCTAGAGCACAGGCTCAGTAGTTGGGGTGCACGGGCTTAGTTGCTCCGCAGCATATGGGATCTTCCCGGGCCAGGGCTCGAACCCGTGTCCCCTGCATTGGCAGGTGGATTCTTAACCACTGTGCCACCAGGAAGTCCGGGTTGTGATTTTTATATAGGCAGTCAAGGTAGTCCTTACTGAAGGTGAAATTTAAGTAAAGACATGAAAGAGGTGAGGGAGTTAGCCATTTGGATCTTGGGAACACCTGGGGCAAATGCTTTAAGGCAGTAGCAGTGTCCTTAGGGTGGAGTGCGTGAGGGGAGAGTATTTGGGAGAGTATTTGAAGTCAGGAAGGTGACACAAGGCCAGGTCGTGTAGGGCCTTATAGGCCATTGTAAGGATTTGTACTTTGAGTGAAATATGGAATCACCTCAGGGTTTCAAGCCGAGGTGTGATATGATCTAAGTAATTTTAAAGGGTCACTGTGCTTGCTTTGTTGAGAACAGACTGTAAGGGAGCAAGAGTACAAGCAGAGAGACCTTCTAAGAGATTTTTGCTGTGATCCAGGCAGGAGGGGATGGTGGCCTGGACCAGAGTTGTAAAGCAGAGGTGGTGAAGATCTAGCCAAGACTATTTGTTGGTGGTTTGGTTGGGATATGAGAAAACAGTCAGGGGTGACTCTGAGAGGGAGGAGGCAGTGAGTAGGACAACTTTTGGAGGCAGATCAGGAGTTCAGTTTAGGACATGCTAATTTTGAAATAAATGTGTGTCAGACATCCAAATGGATTGGATATGTGGATCTAGAGTTTGGGAGAGATAAAAGATTTGGGGTCATCAGCATATAGGTAGTTATTTAAAACCAGAGACTGAACTAGGTTACCTTAGGAGCGAGTGTAGTGTAAACAGGTGACAAAAACAGGACCCAAGGGCACTCCAGTTTTGCGGGGAGAGGCGCAGGAATCAACAAAGGAGCGTGAGGAGTGACCGGTGAGGTAGGATATGTTTGGGGTCCTAGAAGCTGAGAGAAAAAAGCCTATGAAAGGAAGAGGAAGAGATCAAGCATGGAAAGTGCTGCTGATACGTGAAGCAAGATTGCTAAGAGGAACACAAAAGAAGTGGCAGCCAGGAGGAGATGTTGTATTCTCAGCAAAGTGTATAATCCCCATCCTTCTCCTTTTTACTTGTAAAGCATTCTTGTACATCCCAAGGAGAGTGGGTAAAATTGCCCTGAGAGCTCTTGAGCTGACAGTTGGACTCATGTGTCCAGCCCCTTTTTATCTATTCTGTGCCAGGCATTGCGCTAAGTGCCATGGATACAGACATTCATGATAAACAGACCCTGCATTTAAAGTAATCCCATGGCCAAGGAGCTTTGCCTGTTTGGTTCACTTCATGTACCCCATGTACTAGAACTATGCCTAACATACAGTAGTAGTTACCTAATAAATACTTACAGAATAATGAAAAAAAATAAGTAATCCCACAAAAATATTCTATGTAGTGTGTAAAACTGAACCTTTATCATTTATGAAGAAGTAGCTCATTAATATTTTTAAGGATGGAAAGGAGTTGTAATATTTTTACTTAGTACAGTTTAAAGAGGAAGAACTGCAAGTGATGAATGGAAAGTGACCATTTATTTTCCAGAACTTAAAAAAACAAACTTTTTTTCTGATTACAAAAGTGCTCATTGCTTAAAAAAAGTGTGTATGTATGAGTATATACACAGAGAGAGAGAGAAGTATACAACACAGAAATGAAATGCCCTGAATTCCATCTCTTGGAGATAACTGTTGGTAGCAGTTTGTTATGTGCTCTTTAGGTTTTTTCCCCACACATACACCAACACTGTCGGGCATATTTACTGTAATGTATGGTTAAGTAAGTCTTTCTGTGTTTATTAACAGCTCTTCTGTTTCTGTATAACTTCTTGATTATTTTTTCTCCTGTGGAATTATTTTAAAATTGGTTCTCTACCTGTACGTAACTTATGTAGAGATCAAAAATAAAGAAATGTTAATCTCTAGGCCATTTTCAGTTGTAAGAAACATGTCTTTTGGTTAAAATAAAATTATGTAAGCACTAATTTTTGCACACACAGCTTGATACATGTGGAGTTCTGTTTGAATTTTATTTTGTGATCTGTAATGATTGTTATATATACAGTAGGTTCTAATCTTTATCTCTGGTTAACTCAAGTAGGCAAAGTAATTGGAAGTTGGCTTTCTTTTTTGTTTTTAAATGAAATTTTGTATCTTAAGTGTAAAATTTGATTCAGATTTTGGCATAAAAGTTCAGTTTTCTCTGAATTCATTGGATAGTCCGTTTGCTTTCTGTGAGGCATATAAAAATAAATTTCTGAATGTGCCAGAGCACATTTGTTGGATAATTCAATAATTTCTTCATTTTAGGATGCAAGTACCTAGGAGCTCAGCACACAGTTGGTACTCAGTGAATTCTTGTGAACTATAAGTCATCATTATTGTTTCAAGAAATGTTTATTGAACAAAGTGTTGAAAATCAGAGGCAGATCAGATCCAAAAAGGCATAAGATATATTCTCTGGTCTCAAGATCTCTGTGGTCATTTGGGGGACACAACATAAAGGTAAATAACCATATGTGGTAGCACGTGACCAGGGCCAGATGGCAAGTACACACCGCAGAGTTCAGAGTAAAGCATGTGCTGTGGAAGGGTTGATGTGGTCATTGAAGATTTTGTCTTGGGACAGGATCATAACTGAGTCATCAAAGGTGCTGAGTGCCGAAGCTAAGAGTCAGACTTTCATTAAGTGGAGAGCTGTGATTGTTTTTGTGGTGTTCAGGGTAGTGTTTTAGGGAAACCAGTCTTATAGTGGTGTTTGGGATGAATTGGTGGTAGGGCAGAGGCTGGAGGCTAGGAGACCTTTCAGGACCTGCTCCCCTATTCTGTGCTTTGGAGAAGTGAATTGAGCCACAGGGAGCTCACCACTGCTTAGAGGCCATGGCGTTGGTGATGAACACAGTGAACCCCTTCTCCCTCCGCATATGCACCCCAGACATCCTGTCCTATCCAGGGATCTGTGAGGGGCAGGGGCAGGCCTTTGCTACCCTCTCAAACAGTTGTGTGTCTCACAGTTGTTCATCCTTTCCTTCTGCCTTCCTTCTCTGATCTGGCCAGTCCATTCTTTGAATCAAATTACCAGCTTTCCTCTCCTTTCCCCCACCTCCTTTCCTGGGGCAACCCCAGGTTAATTCCTCTTTGGACCTAACTTCTGTAACAACACAGGTGGAGAATTAAACAGAGAAGCACTGAGTTCCACCCCCAAGGGAAATAAAACCCAGAGTCTTATGTGTTCTTCTCTGGGAGCATTAGGAAGGTTTAAAAAATTCTTTAATTGATTATCTAACCATATTATCTCTTGCTGTTATGGTTGTGATTATTCCCAGGAAGGTAGATCTGCTGGATGTGGGCCTGCAAGTTTGATAGTAGCAGCTGGAGACTTCATTTTGTTTAGTTGAGGGGAAGAATTTGAAATTGCAAGGGCAGTCATGGAGTAGGGAAAGAGGAAGTGGTTCGGTGGGGTCAGAGTTGGGCAACAACTTCCCTTGGCAAAGGGAAGTTAAAAACTCCCGAGGGACAGGCTGGAGAGGAAGCCTGAAGTGGCTTGTGGGTTGCAGGAGGTGTGTTTATTTACTGTGCCCTTGATCTTGTGGCCCACCTTGGCCTACTTCCAGCTCCCTATCTTCTCTTCCAGTTAACATTTAACACCCCCAGAGGTCTCTTACAGTTTAAGAAAAGACAACTAAAATTTTCTCCCTCTATTTCACATTCCCATCTCTGCTTCCTTACTTTTCATTTATTTCTCAACTCTCTGAGTTTTTAAAATCTTCCATCTTTTCATCTAACAGCTTTATTGAGCTATAATTCACACACTATACTTATTTAAAATGTGTAATACAGTGGTTTTTGGTATGATCCAAGATTGTGTCACCATCACCATGGTTCAGAATGCCAAACTCTTTTGCATAGAGAAGCATCATGTTAGCTTCCCACCAGCAGTGTTTGAGGATACTAATTTTTCTACATCCTTGTCAACACTTACTATTATCTGACTTTAGTAGTTTTAGCGGGTGTGATGTGTTACCTCATGGTGATTTTGATTTGCATTTCTGTGATGACTCATAACGTTAAGCATCTTTTTATGTGCCATTTGTATTATCTTTGGAGAAATGTCTGTTCAGATCCTTTGCCCATTTTTAAATTGGATTGTTCATCTTTTTATTCTTGAGTTACAAGAGTTCTTTTTTTTTATTCTGTATATAAGCCCCTTATATAATAATTGATGTGAAGACATTTTCTTCCATTCTGTGGGGTTGTCTTTCCATTTTCTTCATATTTTGATTTTCAGCACAAAATCTTAAAATTTTTATGAAGTCCAATTTATCTACTTTTTTTCTTTTGTTGCTGTGCTTTCGGTGTCATGTCTAACAAGGCTTTGCCTAACCCAAGGTCACTAAGATTTACTCCTGTGTTTTTTTTTTGAAAAGTTTAAAAGGTTTAGATCTTATGTTAGGTCTATGATCCTTTTTGTTAATTTTTGTATATAAGATAGGGGTACAATTTTATTCTTTGGATATCCAGTTGTTTAGCACCATTTGTTGAAGGCTGTTCTTTCCCCATTGAATTGTCATGGCATCCTTGTTGAAAATCAGTTGACCTTAAACATAAGAGTTTATTTCTGCTTTATAACAAAGCGAATCAGTTATACATATACATAGATCCCCATATCTCTTCCCCCTTGTATCTCCCTCCCTCCCGCCCTCCCTATCCCACCCCTCTAGGTGGTCACAAAGCACCAAGCTGATCTCCCTGTGCTATGCGGCTGCTTCCCACTAGCTATCTGTTTTACATTTGGTAGTGTATATATGTCCATGCCACTCTCTCACTTTATGCCAGCTTACCCTTCCCCCTCCCCACATCCTCAAGTCCATTCTCTAGTAGGTCTGCGTCTTTATTCCCATCTTGTCCCTAGGTTCTTTATGACCATTTTTTTGGTCTTTTTAGATTCCATATATATGTGTTAGCATACAGTATTTGTTTTTCTCTTTCTGACTTACTTCACTCTGTATGTACAGACTCTAAGAGGGCCATCCACCTCACTACAAATAACTCAATTTCGTTTTTTTTATGGCTGAGTAATATTCCATTGTATATATGTATCACATCTTCTTTATCCATTCATCTGTTGATGGACACTTAGGTTGCTTCCATGTCCTGGCTATTGTAAATAGAGCTGCCGTGAACATTGTGGTACATGATAAAGCAGAAACTAACACACCATTGTAAAGCAATTATACTCCAATAAAGATGTTAAAAAAAAAAAGAAGAACCTAGGGGCAGGACAGGAATAAAGACGGTGATGTAGAGAATGGACTTGTGGATACGGGGCAGGGGAAAGGTAAGCTGGGACGAAGTGAGAGAGTGGCATGGACATATATACACTACCAAATGTAAAATAGATAGCTAGTGGGAAGCAGCCACATAGCACAGGGAGATCAGCTTGGTGCTTTGTGACCACCTAGAGGGGTGGGATAGGGAGGGTGGGAGGGAGACGCAAGAGGGAGGAGATATGGGGATATACGTATACATATAGCTGATTCACTTTGTCATACAGCAGAAACTAACACAACATTGTAAAGCAATTATACTCCAATAAAGACATTAAAAAAATAAATAAAAAGCTCCCAACAACTTGAAAAAAAAAAGACAAGAAATAAAAAATGTTGATAAAAAAAAAGAGTTTATTTCTGGATTCTCAGTTCTGTTTCATTGATCTGTTTGTCCATGTGCTAGAACCACACTGTCTTTATTATTGTAATTTTGTAGTAGATTCTGAAATTGCAAAGCGTGAAATCTCCAACTTTGTTCTTCTTTTTCAAGATTGTTTCATCTATTCTGGGTTCCTTGCATTTCCTTATGAGGTTAAGGATCAGCTTGTCATTTTCTGCAAAAAAGGCAGCGGGGATTTTGATAGAGATGGTGTTGAATTTGTATATCAATTTGAGGAGTATTGCCATATTAACAATATTGTGATCTGATCCATGAAAATGGAGTGTGTTTTCACTTATTCGTCTTTAATTTCTTTCAAATTTTGTTTTGTAATATTCAGAGTATAAATTTTACACCTCTTTTGTTAAGCTTATCCCTAAGTATTTTGTCCTCTGTTCATTATAAATGAAATTGCTTTCTTAGTTTCATTTCTTGATTGTTCAGCTCACTAAAATTTGGCCTCTGCCCTGAACAGTACACCAGTATTTCTCCCACTGTAGTAACCATTGGCCTCCCTCTCCTAATTTTCTTTTTTCTGACCTCTCAATCTGGCAAACCTGTTTATTATAGCTAGTGTGCTAAACATCATTGCAGTGTAATTGGACCCGCTTTTTCATTTTCTTATAAGTACTCATGTAATGCTTTCCTGGTATTCATGATTTTAGGCAGTTTGACAAAGTGGTTTGTATGCATTGTGTGGCTGTTCTCGGAATCTGATATCTGCGGTGCAGATTAAAGTAATTTTGGAGGGACACGTTGCTTCTTGCATCACCACCATTTGTAAACATTTGGTAGTTCATTACCAGCAAGCTGAGCTCAAATTCCATTTCAAAAACATTCGTCTTTTCTTCCTAATATTAGGTGCATATAAATGTTTTACTTTTTTGGCTATTTACTTGTCAGCTTTTTTTGGCTGGACGTTTGCTGGACAACATAATCCAAAATCACTGATAACTTTGTAACCATGATTTTGCCTTCCTTAAAATTTCACAGTGGGGGCTTCCCTGGTGGCACAGTGGTTAAGAATCCGCCTGCCAATGCAGGGGACACGGGTTCGAGCCCTGGTCCGGGAAGATCCCACAGGCCGTGGAGCAACTAAGCCTGTGCGCCACAACTGCTGAGTCTGCACTCTAGAGCCTGCGAAACACAACTACTGAGCCCGCGTGCTGTAACTACTGAAGCCTGCGCGCCTAGAGCCTGTGCTTCTCAACAAGAGAAGCCACCACAATGAGAAGCCCTTGCACCACAGCGAAGAGTAGCCCCCGCTCGCAGCAACTAGAGAAAGCCTGCGTGAAGCAACGAAGACCCAACATAGCCAAAAAACACCCCACATTAAAAAAAAGAAAAATTTATAATGAGGGAAGTATTTGAGAGAGTCAGTCATTTTTTAGTTTCTTTGGATGTAACAATTTTATTTAAATAAATAATAAATATTTCCATATTTTATCCAGGCTTCTTTCCTGTGTGTCTAGTTTGTGTGTTAATGCCAGAGATACTTCATTAAAAAACCATAATTTATTTTATCTTATTTTTTAAATGGTTAACTGTTTTTTGTTTTTTTTGGAATTAATTTTGGATTTAATAAGTTGCAGATATAATACAGAGAGTTCCATATGCCTTTCATCCAGCATCTTCTTGTGTTATGTAACTGTAAATTCTATGTTGTAGAACATTTATCACAACCAACAAATTAACATTGGTACAATGTTATTAACTAAAATATAGAACTTTTTTGAATTTCACCAGTTTTCTTGCTAATGTCCTTTTTCTGTTCCAGTGTCCAATCCAGGATCCTACATTGCATTCAGTTATCATGTCTCTAATAGTTTTCTCCAGTCTTTTGATAGTTCCTCAGTCTTGTCTTTTCTTTGATGATCATAACACTTCAGTTATTTTGTAGACTTTCCCTTAATTTTGGTTTTCGTCTGGTGTTTTCTCATGCTTAGATTGAGGTTATACATTATTAGAAAGGGTACTGAAGAGGGGATAAGCCTTCTCAGAACATCGTATGGGGATGTATTACTGGTTATAGTAACCCTGATCACTTGGTTAAGGTGTTGACTGCCAGGATTCTCCACTGAGACTTAACGATTTTTCCCTTTGTAATTACTAAATATTTAGGGGATACTTTGAGACTATACAATATTCTGCTTCTGCTTAAATTTTCACTCACTTTCATTACTTAGTAGATCTTGCCTCTTGCCTGTGGCAGTTATTACCATGGTGTTCTAATCGTGATTTTCTGTTTTTCTCATTCCATCTACATTTATTAATTGGACTTTTGTAAGGAAGAGTGCCACTTCTTGTCCATTAAGGAAAGAAAGATACATATAACATATATATATGTTTATCTCTTTGGTTATGTGAGTATGGACTCATGGATGTTGATTTTATTCTGAGGTTATAATCCAGTACTATAGTTATTTCATTGCTCAAGTTGTCCTGACTTTTTCTGCCGGAAATTTGAATAGATATGTTTGTCAGGATGCAAACCTGTTGAAGCCTAAGATACTTGGAGACTGTTCTCTCTTACTTAACCTCTAGCAGAATGGAGAACAGCCTAATTAAGACTTTCCTTCTCCATTCTTGAATCATAATTTGTTGCTTATTCTCATGTCTTCCTCTGTAGGGATTAGACTAGTGAATCTCCCAAATTCAGCATTCTCAAAATTGAATAATATGAAATATGGAACACACTACTTATGAAGTGAACTTAGATTTTTTATACAATTTAAAAATTCCTCATGTTGAAAGCATCAGTTATTGTTATATTATAAATTATTTCACATTATAAATCTTGTTTTTAGGAAAAGAAGAAATATGAAACCCTTCAGAGGGAAGAGTCTGATGAAGTCTCCCTTCCAAAAACCTCCAGAGAGCTGGAAATCCCTACCCCACCTTGTGAATTCCAAGGAGACCATCTAAAGGAGTTAACCGATTCCCAGCCCCAGAATGATGCTAGTCGACAAAACGAGAGTGAAATGTTTGATGTACCACTCACTTCCTTAACTCTAAGCAATGAAGAGTCCCTGACATGTAAAACAGAGAGTCTGAAGGAGGGAGAGGAGATCAGAGCCTGTGCTGGGGATGATGCAGTCAAGCCGAAGGTCGATCCTGGAGGCAATGTCGGAACCAAAGTAGAACCCCCCGAGAACACTACAGAAATGGAGGAAGATAAACTGGTACAATGTGGACCTTTGGAAAGCACACTGCAATCTAATGTTTCTTATATTCAGCAGGAAGTGGAAAATTTGAAGGTCAGAGATACTCAGAATAGGAGAGAAGACCAAGAAGCCTTGGGTCTTTCTTCAGAGGTGCTACAGAATGTTGGCTTGCAGAGTTCTTGTGAAGCCAAAGACATTTTCCAGCCACCTAGAGTGAAAAAACTGTATCCCCAGTTGCCAGCTGAAACTGCTGGGGATATACCGGCTTTGGTGGCAGTGAAACCCTTGCTTCGTAATGAGCGGCTCTACCCGGAGCTCCCATCTCAACCAGAAATAGTACCATTTACTGAAGAACAGCTAAAAGTCTTTGAGCCTGGTTCATGGCTGGAAAATGTTGAGTCATATTTGGAAGAATTTGACAGCATGGCTCATCAGGACAGGCATGAATTTTGTGAGTTGCTTTCGAACTACTCGCGCTGTAGGAAGCAGCTGCTGCTGGCTGAAGCTGAGCTCCGTGCTCTGACGTCTGATTGCCAAAATGCCAGAAGTCGCCTGTGGCACTTCAGGGAGGAGCAGCTGTCTGTACAGGTATATTGACTAGTGTATCGTAAAGCTTGCAGGAGCCTGGGGAGTTTTCAGTGGAGCTGCTATTCCTGTGATGCCATTGAGGTCTGGAGTCTGCTCCTTTTACCCACCCTGACCCTGTCTTAGCCCATAGTAATTGAGTGCAGGAGTCACAGTGTCATATGCCCACAGGGGCCAGGCAGGTAACCTGGAGAAGTGAAACAGGTTGAGTGGGACAGTGATCACTGGGTAAGCTCATGCCTGGTCCAGCATGGGGAGCTGCTCTTGTGTTATAGTTGATTGTTGCTGTGAGGTTATATTGGTTCAGCATTGCCACATCTTATGTTTTTCTAAGAGAAGCTAGAAATCTGGATTTTTATGTGAGGGATCCTGATTTGTAAATGTTGGCAACTAAATACACACACACACACACACACACACACACACACACTCTCTCACTCTCTCACTGACTCACTCACTCATGCACAGTAGAGGCCAAAGCAAGTCATGTCTCCAGGTCCGATTCAGCCTGTGGGCCATTTAGCTTGTGACCTTGGGCATAATGCCAGGAACATCTAATGGGTAGAGAGTGTCAAGGGGAGGATGATCCATGGAACGAGGTCAAGAGGAAATGAGAAAATAGGGAAGGCAATAAGATGTGACCCTATGGAGGCCAAGGTGCCATCAGGAAAGCCATTGCATAGTGGCCTGGGAGGGATGGCAAGGAAGGGAAGGCTACTCTTGACAAGTTTAGCAGTGAAGGGAAGATGGAGGAGATGTCAGGGAGAAACGTGTGATTTCCCCCAACCCTAATCGTCATTCCTTGGAGACCTGTGTATCTCTTTGTAGATAGGAAGGATCCTGTGGAGAGGGAAACTTGAAAATACTGAAAAAGAGAGAATAGAATCAAGAAAACAGTTGGAGGGTTAATATTGGGAAGGAGGGGTTTGTTTTGAGCAGAATCACAAAGAATGGTGAGGGTAAGTACAGAGATATTTTGAGGTCTCTCGAAGTTGAGGGGATATCACACTGACCTCAGTGTTTATAAAGTAGAAGGTAAGGTCATCAATCATGAGGGTCTTAGAGACAAGCTCTATTGTTTTCTTGCACCTTTCCCCACCTACTGCATTTTAGGATTTCTCTTCTCGTCTCTGAACTTGTGATGCCTTTGTGATTGGCACCTGGTTGTATAGTAGCTTCATTGTTTTCTACGTAGTAGTATTGTTCCCTCACTGCGATTTGTAAGCTCTTTGAAGATGGTACTGAAGCCTGTGTATTGTATACAGGCTTCAAGAGCAAAGAGTAACTGGCTTCATATCTTACCCTTTTGCCCACTGCTAGGGTATCTGTGCTGATCAAGTGAAAGTTTCAGGCCATCATCGCTACCAGAGAGTGGAGATGAATGAAAATGCACTGGGAGAGCTAAAAAAACTGTTTGATGCCAAATCTGAGCACCTCCACCAGACCTTGGCGCTGCATTCTTACACTTCTGTGCTCTCACGGTTGCAAGTGGAGTCTTACATCTACACATTACTCAATAGTTCGGCTGTTCTGAGATCTTTAGCAATTCATCAGGAAGGCCAAGGTGTGTAAGTAATGAAAGTCTCACTCTTTCTTGTGGTCTAAAATATAAAAAGAATTGAGGGATACAATCTGGTTGATTCTATTGTGTGCAGATATTATAAGGGATAATTTGTGCTTGCTGTTTTACCTTACCTCCCCCAATACAGGACTGAGATCTGCCTTAATAACATTTCTTGGGAGCAGTGCCAGGTCTCCCTACCCCGTGGGCTGTCATTCTCTCCTTCTCTAGGAAGCCAAAAGTTTGCTTTTTATCATTAATGTCTCTTACTGTCCTAATTTATGTGTTCATTACCAATTCAAGTCCAAATATAGTTTTTGATTCTAAAACTAATAATCACAATACTTTTTCATTCTGTCTGTTGCACTTTATTTTTGCTTGTCCATTTTGTTGGGGTGTTTAATTTTCATCAGGGCATTTATAATGTTCTGAATTTTTCATCTTATTTTGGGTTTTAATAAATTAGCCTTGGGCTTTCTTGGTGGTTCAGTGGTTAAGAATTCTCCTGCCAACGCAGGAGACACAGGTTCTAGCCCTGATCCTGGAAGATCCCACATGCCACAGAGCAGCTAAGCCCGTGCGCCACAACTACTGAGCCTGCTCTCTAGAGCCCATGAGCCACAACTACTGAGGCCCGCATGCCACAACTACTGAAGCCCATGCGTCTAGAGCCCGTGCTCCGCAACAAGAGAAGCCACCGCAATGAGAAGCCCGCGCACCGCAATGAGAAGCCTGCGCACCACAATTAAGAGTAGCCCCTGCTTGTCGCAACTAGAGAAAGCCCGTGCACAGCAACGAAGACCCAACGCGGCCAAAAATAAATAAATAAATACATTTATTTAAAAAAAAAAGAAAAAGAAATTACTATATGATAAGTATTATGTATGCAATTTTTATTTCTTGGAGAGATACTAGGATCATTTAAAATAAAAAACTTCTTCCCCCTTATCGTTTTCATAACTAATCAGAGAGCTGGGGCTAGGCCAGAGATTTGCTGATTTTTAAATAAAAAATTTTGATGAAGTTAATTTTTTCTTGCTTTGAAATACTTCACGAAGTTAAATACTTTTTTCAGTTTGCATATTTAGTAGAAACTCAGATATTTTGATGTAACTTTTCTCCTTGGATTTTCATCTGAATTAAATATTTTAAATAGTTTATTTATTTATTTATTTTAAGTAGAGACACTAAAAATTCTCCCACAAATACCATTTATATGGGACTCATTTAATCCTCTTTTTAATTTATAGCTTCTAAACAGGTAGAAAGCATTCCCTCTGATCTGTGTCAGCTAAAGGAGTGCATTAGTGTCTTATTCATGTTCACCAGGAGAGTTAATGAAGATACTCAGTTCCATGATGATATTCTTCTCTGGCTGCAGAAATTGGTAAGGAAATAGACATAGTATACTGTCCTTTATTTCCCTGATAATTTAAGAATTATCTCCTGTTTCCTTATAGGTTTTTCTTTAATAGCTTCTTCAGCTAATTTGTTTAATATATTAGTGACGTTTTCTTTGCTCATGACATGTGGAAATAACTTATCCTTATCTAGTGCATTATTAAGCACACAGTGCTTTTCTCTCTGGTAAAGTTTATGTTAAATTATCTTTGGCCTTCGACTTAGAAGGAAATGGAAATGTGGGAAGCATGCTAAATTTAAG
Source organism: Delphinapterus leucas (assembly GCF_059928025.1). Lineage (NCBI taxonomy): Eukaryota > Metazoa > Chordata > Mammalia > Artiodactyla > Monodontidae > Delphinapterus > Delphinapterus leucas. Next base: position 62,135,767 of record NC_143142.1, on the reverse strand, counting down.
ACTAGATGTATATTCAGAATATAGGTATGTGAGCTAAAAGTTGTTCATATCACTTTTTTATCATCTTGTGTTTAATGCTGTAATTATACTTTAAAAAAATTTTTAAGGGAAAAAAAAGAAAGGAATCAGGATTTGGGAACTTTAGGAAAGATATCAGGTGTGTTACGTGGGGAGAGGTTGTTCGTTTACTGGTTATGTTTCTCAATGGAGCTCCCTTGGGTGCTTTTTTTAGGTTCATGCTAGCATTCTTAGATATGGGCTGAGGTTCTAAGCATACTTACTTGTATCTGAGAAATTATTACAAACTGGGAATAGATTAAACTACTTGACTTATATCTATTCACGTGTGGCCAGGAACATTAGTGATTTGTAATTTGCCAGATAATAAAAATTGGGTTTGCAGAGAAACTGCTTACGATATTTTTATCAGAGTGCTCTTAGGTTCATAGGCCTCTGTGTACCTCTGTGGTAGAAACTCAACCAGTCAGTGGTATATCTTATGACTGATTACTCTTTTGAAAGATCACATGTATTTAAATATCGGATAAGTGATTTCATTAGACCCTTAAAAACATTCGTCTTTGTAAATAGTAAAACTATACATCCTTTATTGTTTAGGTATCAGTGTTACAAAGAGTTGGCTGTCCTGGAGATCACCTCTTCCTTCTAAACCATATTCTTCGATGCCCGGCTGGTGTTAGTAAATGGGCTGTTCCTTTCATCCAGGTATGATGAATGGCCTTCTAATGTTGAAGAGAATGGGAGGCGATTTTGTTAGACATTTTTCCTGAAGAAGTTGCTTTAAAAAATAAGCCTACTTTAAAAATATTGATATTTAAAATAAAATTATTGGGATATATCTAGTCTGTATTCGTAGGAGTTATTATGCTGCAACTTCTTGGACCACCCAAAACTGATGAAATTAAGATGGAATTGCAAAAGTTCAGTTGTAGTCTGGCTTGGAGGTTTAGTAGTATTTAATTCTGTAAAATTTCTGTGCAGTAAGGCTTGCTAGGACTTTTTTCTGTAATATTCAACACAACGTCCTAAATTAATCCATCTCACACTACAGTTGGTACAGATAAAAAAGCAGCCACAAGCATCTCAAAGTTCTTTAATACTGGCAGAGATCTCAGGTCTGTGCGATCGATTTAGGCATCTCTGCTGCTTGCCTTTGGGTTGTGTTGTTAACTCATAGCAACCCCTCAGATGGGTGGGGCCAGATGTATTCCCGGTCATTCTCCAGGTCATTCTCCATGTTACCTTTTCTTTAGTATTTCTGGTGGCAAGAAATTTGAATCTTTTTAGGTAGAAGGAAGATTTTTTGTTTTTATTTATCTTTGGATTAAGATAGCAGTATACTCCTCCCACCCATATTGTTTCAGGTAATTGATGTAAATGGCTCAGCTACCTCTGTTCTCTGAGTACAGCCCAGTCAGTACTGCCAGGTAACCCACAGGTGTTCACTCTTGTGGATGAGGTGCCAGTTCCATCTTTGCTTCCTTAACAGCTCCCTTTGTCAAAATTCTGGTGAACTAAGATTATGGATACTTGGGTTTTTGGTTTTCTACAGTATGCCTTTTCCTTTTCTGATTTCAGATCAAAGTGTTGAATAACCCATCAGGGGTCTTTCATTTTATGCAGTCCCTTGCCCTGCTAATGTCTCCTGTCAAGTAAGTGTGGAAGAGCTTTGTGAAGTAGAAATGAAAATGTTCTATCAAACAATTGGCTTCCTAAACTGTCCAGATCCAAACAATTGCTAAGAGAAGAGTCAGCATTCCAAAATTTAACATTGCAGGTTTTCTTTGGGTTTAATACCCTTTGTCCCAAAGTGACCCTTTTAACTGCCTTTTTTTTTTTTTAACTGATTAACTTTTTTGGGTCCTCCTTTTTAGTGGATTTGCGACTCCTGTCATATATGTCATTGTGGTGCTGTGGGGAGAAAAAAAGGATGATCTCTTCCTTAGAAGGAGAGGTTTAGTGGCAGAGGAAAAAAAAAGCACAGTCAAAGAGATTCAAGTGCTAAATTGTGTGAAGCCATGATTGATGCAGTAGAAATGAAGAGAGTAAAGAGAGTAGAGTGGAGTAGTCAGAGGGTTCCAGGTGGATGAGCTGGGTTTGAAGAATGGAACTGACTTCAGCAGGAGAGGAGTAGGGAGGGCACTGTAGGTGGGAGAACAGTGAGCAGTGGCCCACAGTACAGGGAAGGATAGCTGTGCAGGGGGCAGTTCGGAGAGCAGCTTGGCTGGAGTGAAGGGGTGTGGGGGGGTGATAATAAAGATGAACAACTAGGGTGAGTCTGATTATAGAAGACCTTGAAATTAAGACAGATATTTGAGATGGTCTGGCCTTTGTAGCAATTGAAGGTTTTTGAAAAAGGGTAAAAGTTGTATTTAAGGAAGATTAGGATGGACTGGAGGCAGAAGGAGATGTGCTTTTGCCTCATTTCTTGCATTGAATTGTCTACGGTTGCAGACATCTGGCTCTCCTGGCTCTGGAACTGAATCCAGCATCAAGAGGGCACATCCTTAAGTGGGGGGAGAAGGCAGAGATGTATATAGGTGACCTTGAACTGTGTTACTCCCACTGGCTCTTGATCCAGGAAAGCCTATCTGCCCGCAGCCTGAATTGGTGCTGGTCTTGGGAAGGAGAAAGTGGGGAACGGGAAGGTCATCTTCCCAGGAAAGGATTAAGTAGCTGATTAAATAAGAAAATGTGGGCAAGGGTGGCTCAGACCTAACTCTGTAGACTCTGAGTCTGAGTGACTGAGAGGGTGTTGGCAGCCCCAACAGACCGAAAAGACAGAAAGGAGAGCCGTTGGGTAAGGAGGAGAATTTGAGGTCATTGGGGCTTGCAAGTGGACACATATGAGTGGCAACTATCAGTGGACATGTGGAGCTGCAGGACTGGAGCCCCTCAGGTTGGAAACAGGAAGTCTTGGAGGAGAGCTCCTGGTGAAAGGAGGGAATGGATGAATTTTCGGGGTTAGGCCAGAGAGGAAGGAGCAGAGAGCTGAGAACTGGGTGATGGTCTGAGAGAAGAAACTTCTCTGGTTACACTGACTCGCCAGGTCCAGCCAGCACCTTGTGAAAGCCTGGCTGGCAGGAATTCCCCCAGATTCCTCCCTCTCACCGCCTGGATATAGGGGCTGCTCCTACCTGTGGTGTTTAGGTGTACCTTTCCCCCTAAACCAGCTTCTCCATTACCTGCAGATTATCCTTTTTTATTCAGTAAAGCATGTTTCCTGAACGCTTTGTGAGCCAGTTAGAGTTCAGGTACTGTGTGGTCCTGGGTGTACTGAGGCCCCGCTGTGGGCGGGCACTGTGCTGGCATAACTGCTTCTCTGCGGTTCCTCATCATTATTGACCCAGAATGGCTGTGGTCTCTACACCACGATTAGCGAAGCTTTGGTCTCCTTGAGTTTTAGCCAGTTATTATTTCTTATTTACTAATTCAAACCATTTGAAGATTGAGTGGATGTCTGACTCTTCTTCAGGGCGAGTAGATGATCCAGAATGCACGCAGTGGGCTTTCTGTGTTTATGTTTAGGTGATTGGAGTGATTTCCCTTGTCCTTTAGAAATCGAGCTGAGTTCCTGTGCCACATGAAGCCCAGTGAGCGGAATCCATCCTCCTCGGGGCCTGCATCCGGGACGTGGACACTAGTAGATGAGGGAGGAGAAGAGGTTAGTCGTCATGTCGACAGCATTTTGATAAGCATTTCTGAGCTCTTCTTTTTACGTGCCAAGTATCGTTCTAAGCACTTCTCACGTATTAGCCCATTTAATTCTCCCAACAGCCCCACGAGGCAAATACTGTTTTCATCCCCCTTTTAGAGGTGAGGAAACATGTGCGGGTGGGGTTGAGGGAATTTGTCCCAAATCACACGTCATTAAATGCAGAGCCTGTGCTCTGAGCCAGTGTCTCTGCTGCCACCCTTTCTAGACCATCTCCCTGTGCAGCTGGGAGAGTCTGGAACCTGGAAGTGTTTACATATTATGTACACTTTCTATTAGGATTTTATTTTATGCAGCAACAGTTTTCTGGGCTTGAGGTGTCACCTACAGATACTCCGAGTCTGTATAACAAAGAGCTGTATCTTGCCAAGGTTCTGCCTTAACGCTTACAAACTTCTTATCTAGATCTTCTCATTTGGAAGATGGAAGATAATTTTCTGTTTTTGGTGAGAATTTAATGATCAAAACCCAGTTTCTTGGGAATTCCCTGGCAGTCCAGTGGTTGGGACTCTGCGCTTCCACTGCAGGGGGCCCGGGTTCGATCCCTGGTCAGGGAGCTAAGATCCCACATGCTGCACAACATTGGCCAAAACAAACAAAACCCCACAAAACAAACAAAAAAATCCCCAGTTTCTCAAGATAACAGTTATTGACTTTTCTTTCTACTATATACGTGGTTAGTGTATTGGTGAGGCTTTTTTTTTTTTTTTCCAGCTAGTTATCGGCCCTATCTAATGCGTTTTATGGTCCAAATCCTGATTTGGTGTGTTTGTTCAAGGTTGGCCAGGGACTAAATTTACTGAAACCCCTTCTCTTCAAAAGGAGTTGAAAGTTTGCAGTGGACACTCCTTAGAATGACAGCATGGCAGCTGTGGGATCATGTCTGTGTATTTACCCAGGTGTTCATTCAGAAGCAGGAGCCCCTTCACACTCATTGTGCTCTTCCTGGGACTTGTAGGAGGTGGTGAGATGATGGTAAATGATGTGGCCATGCAGACTTCTTTGCTAGAGATTGAACAGTCATCTGGAGACAGCTTCTCAGGAGCTGGTACAAATTGTTTTTTTTTTTTTGGCCTTGCCACACGGCATGTGGGATCTTAGTTCCCCGACCAAGGATTGAACCTGTGTCCTCTGCATCACTGCATTGGAAATGCCAAGTCTTAACCCCTGGACTGCCAGGGAAGTCCCAAATTGCTCTTTTAAAGATTGTGATGGAGCAGGTTTTTTTTTTTCTTCCAAGACTGGTTTCTCCTAAGAGAGGAGTCTTTTTTTCTGGTAGGTTTCCTGCATTTAATCCTAAAGACAGGTAATCATTAAGGACTCTGGAATTGTGTCTGGCTCCTGGTTAGCATTCACTGGATGTTGAGTGGATTCAGGAGCCTGGGGAGGGAATGCTGGGAGTGCTGTTGACTCAGAAAAGGCCATGGGCGGAAGGCACTTTGAATTGTCCATGTCAGTGGTTTCTTGACACCGGCTGTATATTAGAACCACCTGGGCAACTTAAAATCGTTGCCCCGGCCCACACCCAGACATCCAAATGTTTAAAAGCCTCCATGGTTGATTCTGATGTATAGCCGGAGCTGAGGACTGCTCAAGGTAGAATTTCTGAGGCTCTTGTTTGCTAGCCATTTAGGACATGTAAGAGAGTAAAAATGAGTGGCTTCAGGAAATTATGAATGAATTGCATTAGTCCCTTGTTGAAACTGAGGTGATAATTCTTTAGAATCTCTGCGTCTTTTTACAGTATTCCCTTTTGAATGTAACACATCTTAGGACACAAATCAATTTGGTTTCTAAGGAGACTTTAGTGCTCTGTATCAAACAAAAAACTCCAGCTATTTCCCCTATGTGATCCCTGTGTATGACCACTGTTATTTTTATCCTGTTTTCAGCAACACTAATTGACAACAGAACTTTGGTTATCCATAGCAAATGCTAATTGCTTCTTGGTAAGTCAGTTGAGTACGGCAGTAGACCTTAATTTTGGGGCAAGAAGAGGCTTCTGGATAAAATAACTTGGACTCTTAGTGAATGGTTCTTTAATTGATGTTGTCAAATCACTGAGATTTATAGTAAGATCCCTATTCTAGAGGAATTATTTTTCATCTTCTTTGGGATGGAAATTTAATTGAGAGCGGTTTCAGCCACTGAAGAATGGATATGACTCAGATACACATAAAATTATGCTTGCAATTTTAAGGGATTTACAGGTCATCTAATAGAACTGACAGTATAAATCTCTGTCCTGGAGGAGAAGTCCACGAGGACTCATGAGAATACCACGTGTGTACCACTGAGACCTGTGGTAATTCAACTCCTGTAACTCTAGACCATGGTGTCATCTGGTCAAATCAGCTGACATGATTCTGCATCTTCTCCCTTAGGATGAAGACCCTGAGACTAGTTGGATTCTCCTTAATGAAGATGACTTGGTTATCCTTCTATCACAGTTCCCATTTCATGAACTCTTCCAGCATCTCCTTGGGTTTAAAGCAAAAGGTAGACTAATTCGTTTTGTCATATGTAAAATGTGGTAGGGACAAGCTCAAACACAGGAACTTAGCATCAAGTCCTGTCTCGTGCAGGCTCCTGATTCGGGTTCCCCGTGCCTGGCTGTACTATACAGAGATGATTACATCGCCGTGGCGAGGCTTCCTTCCTTTCTCTTGTGATTGTAGTTTCCTCCCTGGTGCTTACATGCATAAGGTTGACCAGCTTGCACATAGCCCAGCTTTAATAAATGGTTTTAATTTTGCACTTTGTCTCAAGTTTCCCATTTTATATTGACATAGGAGCCAGAGCAATGGGGATTCTCTATCTTGGCTTTCTTTCCTCATTAATATACTGTCATCCACATCTTTCAGTGTTTTTCCATAGTAATTATAATTTTTTTTCCTTTTCTTTGATTAATTTCTAGGTGATTATTTACCTGAAACAACAATACCTCAAGAGATGATGAAAATTTTTGCCTTTGCTAACTCCTTAGTGGAACTTCTGGCTGTGGGGTTAGAAACCTTCAATAGAGCACGCTATAGGCAGTTTGTCAAGCGAATTGGTTATATGATCAGGTAATACTGCTCTTGGTTCATCTGTTTCTGTTAACTTTCACCCTGGTCAGTCACAGACACTGTATAATTGGGATGATGGGCATTTGTAGTGGTATAGTTCAGGTCTTATTTCTCATAAAAGTAAGAATTTTTTTTCTTCACCGTCTACCTCTTGGGAATTTTAAATAAATACTTCCAGTCAGAATATTTGGTTAATTATCTCAAATCTCAAACTGGTTTGCTAGACAGTTGTTCTTGGAGTCAAGATCCTCAGAGCAGCTGCTGGGTTGAACTTGGCCAGAGAGAAGGGGTCAAGGAGAGGTCAAAGAAAATACAGGGTCTTTCCCCTTCCTTTACTCTCTTCTATCTCCTAGCTTTTGCCTGGGAATTGTCGTGTAGCTGTGGAAAATTGGCAGTAGCTCTTTTGCATTATTATTTCTCTGTTTTCTCTCTTATTTACTGTAATTGTAATTTCTATAAAATACCATTTAAAGAAAATTGCAAAGATTTCATCAGTGGCCACTGTATTTGAATTGGGAAAGCATTATCATTTATTTGCATGAAAGGTAGGTTTATGTTTTTACTATCAAATATGAGTAAATTCTGAGAAATGCACTGCTTTTCATTGAATTAATTTTGTATCCTCTTTTCTGTATCATCAATTTTTCTGTCTTTACAGTGCATATAAATACACTGCTATTTCTTCCAACCTCCCTTACCTTGAAAGAAAACTTCCAGAAAACTGTAAAACTTCTCCCACTCCCATACTTTTGTTTCCAAAACATAATTGACTTTAATTATTTTAGATACGTATCCTTCAGCTTCATAAAGCCAGGTAAATGATATAGGATGCCCTGAAGTTCTTGAAGTCTCCACAGTCAGGCATTCGCCCCCAACACTACCCAAATAGCTCTGAAGAATGAAGGTTGCTAATGAACTTTGTGCTACTAACTAATCCAATGGCCACCTCTCAGTCTTCATCTTGCTTTACCTCTTACACAGTTCACACAGCAGCCTTTGTCATGACTGGTCACTTTTCCTTAAAGCATTTTCTTTGCTTGACTTCCAGGATACCATGTTCTCCTGGTTTCTCCTCGGTTTCACTGGCTGTTCATTTTCTGCCTCCTTGGTTGTTTCATTCTCACCTCCCAGACTTCTTAATGTTGGATGCCTCAGGGCTTCATCCCTGGACCTCTTTATCCAAACTTGTTTCTTGGGATTCCATCTATTCTAATGTCTTTAAATATCATCTAAATACAGTTAAAATTCCTAGTTCTATTTCCAGCCTATACCTTTCTTGTAAGCTTGTATATCCAGCTGCCCACTCGGCACCTCCACTTGGATGACTCATGATCATCATTATAGTTTAATAATCCCCAACTGGGCCCTCTTTCCCCACCTCTCAAACTGCTCCTCTCACAGTCTTGTCAGTCTCAGTAAGTGGCAACTTTATCCTTCCAGTTGCTCGGGCCGGAGCATTGGTATCATCCCTGGCTTTTCTTTTTACACCCCTCACCCAACCTGATGGTCAATTCTGTCATCTCTACCTTCAAAACACCATCTTTCATCAAACCTAAGGTATATTTTGTGCACCACTAAGAAGGAAAAACTGCTGCCAAATAATGGCATGTCATCAATTTTAATGACATTCCAGTTGTAGAGATTAAAGCATGAAAGGTGTGCATCCTTTGAGTCAATGAAACCTGCTATTTCTAGAATCCAGCCTCTTCTCACCATGTTCACTGCTACCACCATAGTTCATCTTTAGTTATTTCTCACTGATTAGCACAACAGCCACCTGACTTGTTTTCCTGCTTTTGCCCTTGCTCCCTTGCGCACCCCACCCCCAGCTTATTCTCAGAACAGCTGCCAGTGTTTCTTGTAAATCACTCCTCTGCTCACACCCTGCTGCTCCCAGGCTCATTCCGAGTAGAAGCCAGAGTGTTCACAGTGGCGTACAGGACCCTTCATGGTCTGCTTTCCTGTCACGTTTTCGATTTCCTCTCCAGCCATTCTCTCCCTCACTTACTTTGCGTTAGCACGTAGGCTGCCTTGCTGTTCCTCCAACATACCGACCACCCCTTGGAGCCTTCGCACTGGTTGCTTCTTCTGCCTGGATGCTCTTCCCTTAGGTAGTCCTGAGACTGCGTCCAGTCTTTACTCACGTGTCCCTCTTCAGTGAGGCCCCTCCTCCCCCACACTCCAGAGAAACTTCATTTCCCTCTCCTACTGATGTTTCTCAGTGTCATTTATAACCATGTGACAGACTGCATATTTTACTTTATTTGGTTTATTGTCTGTTTGCCCTCCGCTAAGTGTAAGCTCCATGAGGGTAGGGTTTTTTCCCTCCATTGCATCCCCTTTAGAGCCTAGAAGATGGTGAGTGCTCAATAAATATGTGTTGAATAAAGTAATGCTGCAAATGTAATGTAAAGATGCTGCTGTTGAGTGCCTTCATGCAAAGTGCTGCATTGTCTTTCCTCACGCTCAGGATGATCCTTGGTTATGTGAGTGACCACTGGGCCCAGTATGTGAGCCACAACCAAGGCTCGGGATTGGCCCTACAGCCCTACTCCGTGGAGAAACTACAGGTTGAGTTTGATGAGCTCTTTTTGAGAGCTGTACTACATGTGCTGAAAGCCAAAAGGTAAGAAGTATGATGATAATTGTTGAGAAATAGCTCCCTGGCTAGTAAGAAAGATTGGAGTGAAAGTCATTGACTGAAGTAGAACTCTTACAATAGTGTCAATGTATTTCATCTATTTCTTATCTTGGCTTAATTCTTGGGCTTTAGTTTCCTTTTGTGTAGTATTGCCTGAAATGATCTCTCTTTCAGGTTTCTTTCAGTTTCTCCTGAACTTTTGAGGTAACTTTGACCAGGGGATGAATTGTATTTCATGCCCAACTCTAGTGCCCCCAGTGAGGCAGAGTAGGCACTCAGTACATTGTGCAAGCTGTCTTACTCTGTGGGTATTAAGGTCTAGGACTGTCTTGGGTCCGGGTCCCCTGTCTTGGCTGTGTTCTGATCATGCCGTCTTTGCTGCTGCTTACAGCCTAGGATACATTTGAGGCAGAGGTGGGGGCATGGCAGCTCATCCTGCACTATCTTCCCTGAGCTCCTGGCCAAGTGTGGGAGCAGGTTCTGCTGCAGCACTGTGCCCTCTGAGAGGAGATGAGTGGCCTCCCGCCCCACCCGGCTCCACCCATGAACTGCTGCCCACCCCCCACCCCCCACTTCTGCTGCCTTCTGAGCTGTTGACACTCTTGCCATGGGCCTCATAGTCTCAGCCCCTTATTTTTATTTATTTTTTTTGCATCTTTAATAGATCTTTATCGGAGTATGATTGCTTCACAGTACTGTGTTAGTTTCTGTTGTACACCAGAGTGAATCAGCCATATGCATACACATGTCCCCATATCCCCTCCCTTTTGAGCCTCCCTCCCATCCTCCCTATCCACCCCTCTAGGTCATCGCAAAGCACCGAGCCAATCTCCCTGTGCTATGCGGCTGCTTCCCACCAGCCAACTATTTTACATTTAGTAGTGTATATATGTCGATGCTACTCTCACTTCGCCCCAGCTTCGCCCTCCCACCCCATGTCCTCAAGTCCATTCTCTATGTCCACCTCTTTATTCCTGCCCTGCCACTAGGTTCATCAGTACCATTTTTTTTTTTTTTAGAGTCCATATATATGCGTTAGCATATGGTATTTGTTTTTCTCTTTCTGACTTACTGCACTCTATGACAGTCTCTAGGTCCATCCACCTCACTACAAATAACTCAATTTCATTTCTTTTTATGGCTGAGTAATATTCCATTGTATATATGTGCCACATCTTCTTTATCCATTCATCTGTTGATGGACACTTAGGTTGCTTCCATGTCCTGGCTATTGTAAATAGAGCTGCAATGAACACTGTGGTACATGTCTTTTGAATTATGGTTTTCTCAGGATATATGCCCAGTAGTGGGATTGCTGGGTCATATGGTAGTTCTATTTTTAGTTTTTTAAGGAACCTCCATACTGTTCTCCATAGTGGCTGTATCAATTTACATTCCCACCCACAGTGCAGGAGGGTTCCCTTTTCACCACACCCTTTCCAGCATTTATTGTTTCTAGATTTTTTGATACTGGCCATTTTGACTGGCGTGAGCTGATACCTCATTGTAGTTTTGATTTGCATTTCTCTAATAATCAGTGATGTTGAGCATGTTTTCATGTGCCTCTTGGCCATCTGTATATCTTCTTTGGTGAAATGTCTATTTAGGTCTTCCGCCCATTTTTTAACTGGATTGTTTGTTTTTTGATATTGAGCTCCATGAGCTGTTGGTATATTTTGGAGATTAACCCTTTGTTGTTTCACTTGCAGATATTTTCTCCCACTCTGAGGGTTGTCTTTTTGTCTTGTTTATGGTTTCCTTTGCTGTGCAAAAGCTTTTAAGTTTCATTAAGTCCCATTTGTTTATTTTTGTTTTTATTTCCGTTACTCTAGGAGGTGGGTCAAAAAGGATGTTGCTGTGGTTTATGTCAAAGAGTGTTTTTCCTATGTTTTCCCCTAAGAGTTTGATAGTTTTTGGTCTTACATTTAGGTCTTTCATCCATTTGAAGTTTATTTTTGTGTATGGTGTTAGGTAGTATTCTAATTTCATTCTTTTACATGTAGCTGTCCAGTTTTCCCAGCACCACTTATTGAAGAGGCTGTCTTTTTTCCATTGTATGTTCTTGCCTCCTTTGTCATAAATTAGGTGACCATATGTGCGTGGGTTTATCTCTGAGCTTTCTATCCTGTACCATTGATCTATATTTCTGTTTTTGTGCCAGTACCATATTGTCTTGATTACGGTAGCTTTGTGGTATAGTTTGAAGTCCTCCAGCTCTGTTTTTCGTTCTCAAGATTGCTTTGGCTATTTGGGATCTTTTGTGTTTCCATACGAATTGTAAAAGTTTTAGTTTTAATCCTGTGAAGAATGCCATTGGTAGTTTGATAGAGATTGCATTGAATCTGTAGATTGCTTTAGGTAGTATAGTCATTTTCACACAGAAGACTTGTACTCAGAAAACTATAAAACACTGATGAAAGAAATCAAAGATGACCTAAACAGATGGAAAAATATACCATGTTCTTGGATTGGAAGAATCAGCCCCTTATTTATGTGTGTTATGTAGTGGGTTTGAGTACTGGTCTGCCAAGACTGTTACTTTGGGCAAGTCACTTAATATTTGTGGTCTCACTTTGTTCATCTATAAAGTGGAGATGATGATGGCGATCCTACCCATAGACCTCATGGGTATAAGGATGAAATGCAATCATATGTGGAAAGACTTTTTAAACCATAAAGGATTTCTCAAATGTAGGTGGTGGTTGTTTTTGTGTAGTTTCAGATGAGGAACAGAAAAACTGCTGATTTAGAGAAAGGTCAGGACTCTAAGTCTTAAAACTATTCTTAGGCACTCAGAAGGTGTGGGTCTAAGATAAAGAGAACTTGGGCTTAGAAATTTATCTTTAGATTATTCTTGTCCAAAATTTGGTGATCTCACAAGGTGTACCAAATCCTGTGCTGGGGGTCAACGCAGTAGCACCTGCTCACTGAAGCTTGCCTGGTGCTTGGGAAAAGTCTTGCATCTCTGATCTCCTGTCACCCAATCTTGTGTTTGTTTAGCTGAGAGGCAAAGCTTTTGTAGAGGAAATTCTCTGGTTCCTTACTAGGTCCTATACGCTGAGTTGTGAGCCCCTCCTGTAATATTATATATGTAATTCACACAAATAATTGTTTTAAATTTGAAAATGCTGAGAGCTATTGTTTTTGAGTATAGTTTATTTTAGAAATACATCATATGAGAACCAGGTATTTAAAGCCATGAAATTTAAATTTATTTGGCACTCCAGTGGAAATTTCTGACAGTAGCTATACCCCCAAGCTAAAGCAAAACAAACCCAAACCAAAAGATAGGCAACAAAGACCTAAGCCAGACTTACTTCATGTCTGCCATATAGAAAATTTTGTAGCTGGAAATATTTACTGTCTTATGACATTACTTTTAAGGCCTCATTATTTTGGGATCCTTTATACAAGAACATCAAGTCCCATGTGAGGTGTTGGGATAATTATTTAATAAGACAGAAGCCTGACCCACTTGAACTTAGAGAAGTTTCTTTAACTCTGGCTCAGTTATCTAGCTGTTGCTTTTCAGAGTCGAGGTCAGTGGTGGTTCGGACCACTAGTTCGGCCTGGTGGGCCGCAGACATGGGTTAAGCATGCACTATTTAATTTCTTTTTTTCTTAATAAACATTATTTATAATTGGTTAAATTATAGTTTTGCCCAAAATACAGCAACAGTTTTGAGTACCTCCCTGTTTTTCTTTTTTATATTTTTTTACTGAGATAAAATTCATATAACAAAATATTATTAAGCATTTATTGAGTATTGATTGTTTTTGAGATACTGGTTTAGGTACTGGATAATGAAAAAAAAGATTCAGGGTTACACACTGGTTTATGCAAGAAAGACTTGGTTTCTGCTGTCAAATTGCTGTACACTAGTATGTGTACATAAATTACACATTTATGTTTCTTAATGTGTGGTTTAAGGACGACTTGAGTCTGAGTCATCTGGGGTGACTAAAAAAGTACAGATTCTTGGGCCCCAGCGGTGACCTGCAAACTCAGAATCTCTTAGGTGGGCCTTAGGATTCTGCATTTTCCACAAAGTCTCAGGGGATTTTTCTGCCCACTGTGGTGTGAGAAACACTGATAAAAGGGTAATGCCATAGTCAGGTATGGTTAGAATTTCATAATAGTGCTGAGGAGGACATCATGGGAGGTCTTCACAAATGGAGGGTGGCAGCTTGGAGTTGGGGAGTTCTCTCCAGGCTTGTCCAGGAGTGGTCTGTATGAATGCAGAGAGGGCTGTGGTTGGGAATGTGAGTCTGAGCTATTTTGTGGAAGCCTTTGAACTTGGAGCTTGAAGGAGTTTGAACTTCATTTGGTGATGAGTGAGGAGTCATGGAGGGCTTTTGATTCCCCTTCTCCCCCCAGCCCCCAACTGCACGTGTCTCTGTGTGTACACATATACCTCTGCGCATGCTCAGACACATACATACATCCAGTCTAAGCAGGCTCTCTGTTGCCCGGATGTTAAAAGGCTCTTTGGTTCAACACCCAATTCTGCCTCTTATTATCCTCTGTGTTCTAGTAGCCTCAAGTGTAAATTGGGGATAATGTCAATAATAGTGCTTGCCTTGGTTATAGTGAAGATGGAATGAGCTGATAAATAGATGATGTGGTGATAGAACAGTGCCTGGCGTAGACTAAGCGCTTTATGTGTATTTGCTGTTATTGTTATCCATTCTCTAGGTGTTTATGACTGAAGCATGGTAGAAAAATTGCTGTAGTGTGATTTAAGAATTTAAGAATTTTTTTGTCTACGTTCTCAGTATGGTTAAGTTGACTGATACATAAAATTATTCCTGCTTTTCTGAAAACATGCAGACTTGGCATTTGGCTGTTTATGTCGGAAATGCCCTTCGGGACACTGTCTGTTCAGATGCTCTGGAAGCTCTTCTACCTCATGCACCAGGTGGGGAGCGGGAATCTGGAAAAGCTCTGTACTGCCCTCCTGCCTGCCGAGTGTAAGAAGCGCCTCCAAGGTACAGCCAAAATATGCAGCATCCACCTTTCCTACCTTGTGTGCCTTTCCTCTTCATGGCTTTATTCTTTTTGCTTTTAGAAGGACTGAGAGAGAATGTTTTACTCTGTACTCATGTGTAATCATTTTGAAATTTAAGACTGCTCTGTCGTTTGACTTACTAGAATGGTGGTTCCAATTTCCATTATTCTTCAAATGCTCTGGATAGTAAATTCTATTATAAACCCAATTTGGGGATAGGAAATGAAAATTGGGTTGGTAAATGCCCCATGGAGTTATTTTGAAAATACTGGAAATTTGATGAACTACCTTTGATTTCTTGAATGTGTAAACATATGAAAGGAATCGTTGGCTTGTTGCCTTCTTTCTGTGAAAAGTTCCATTGGGAATATATTTTTTAAACAGACTATTTTCTTCCCTCTACACAACTTTGCCTTTGCAGCATTTAGTTTTCTGTCACATATGGCAAAGCTGATAATCAAGCCTGCCCTCTAGTGACAAAATGTAGTATTGCTTACAGAGCACTCTGAGGAATAGGCAAAACATAGATATTGTTAATCATATTCATCAGTATTTCAGTCATGATTATAGCTAATATCTTGCCCCGAATTTCCATTTATAAGCAAATATTTTTTGTGTGGAATGCCATGTTGGTACTGAGTAGTTTGCTAGTCTTTGCAGTTTTCATTAATAGGGCTGTCATTCATTTGGCTGACAGTTACCAAGTAGTTTTAAGTGTGCTGTTGAGGATGTCTTGCCTAGTGATAGTAGCAGTGCTTTGCAGTTGACAAAGCACTTCACCAGTCACATAGCACCTGATAAATAAACTTTTGAGACAGATGAAGAAACAGAAGCTTGTTAAATATTCCTGAGGCAACATTATATTAGAGTTGGAATGTCATCTGGCCCAGCCTTCTTCCTGATGCCTATAGAAATCCATTCTGGAACAAAGATGTTTGGTATCTTTAAATATTTCTTAATGTCTTTTAATTTTATATCTTCTTTCTCTCTGGAGGAGTAATTAAAGTGATATATGTTTATTCTCTCCCCACTTTAATTTTCTTGAACTTATAGACCCAGAACATTTTGTGAACTTTGAGAAGTGTCTTTCTTCCATGAATAGCTCAGAAGAGATTTGCCTTCTAACTACTTTTGCTCAGATGGCTCAGGCCAGAAGAACCAATGTGGATGAAGACTTCATAAAAATTATTGTTCTGGAGATATATGAGGTTAGAATATTAAGTTTTAGAAATCAGCTAAAAACATTTTCTTTTGGATTGTCCATCCATTGATTCTTTTGTGATTGCTTTAAAAAAAAATGTGACAATCTTGTATTGTCTGCACTTGTGGAAGGAGATCGTCTCTAAGGAGTACCGAAAATATGAATCACACCCATTCCATTTCCCCCTGCTATCTCTTGTCATTTGATGTATGAGTTTTGGTAAGGAACAGACAGTCTGGCACTGCCTGACATTTGTAGTTTCTATACTTTTCTCTCCCCCTGCCCCGGACCTGCCCCCCTCATTTCTACTCCTCTGACCCTGCGAGGAACATGGAAACCTGGCTTCCCAGCCAATTTAAATGAGATGGTGGAAATAGTACTGAACCTAGAGTTAAACGATCTGGCTTTGTTTTAGCTCTGCTGCTCATTGTCTATCTCACATCATGAAAGACGCCTTACCTCTCTGGGCTTCAGTTTCTTCATCTGTAAAATGATAGGCTGGGATGAGATCCTTGCTTTCTTCACTTTTTCGCTGAGCCATCCCTAACGGTGGAAGAGAGTGAGCTTTGGACCCCATGAGTTGAGGGACATAACTCACATGGTTACCAAAACATTATTTGGAGTTTTATATATATATATTTTTTTAAATACACATTTTCACTGTAGGCTGTCATTTATCTGTTTATCTTCGTAAAAAAATTTCCTCCAAATTTAAGTAAAATTATGTTTGAAGATTTATTATCATCCCCCTCAATACTCCAGTTTGAGAATGACAGAACTGGGTAATCTAAAGTTCTTTACCAGGATCAGATATCCTATTAAGCTGTTCCTATTCTTGTACTTTGTAACCATGCGTGAGAGTAAGGCCTAGATGGATCTGGAATTCCAGACTATCTTCATTGTCTGTAAAAATTGAGAGGAGGATGTATATTTTCACGTATGTTGAATGGCGTTCTCAAGATCCATTGCTAAAGTAATATTTATGCTCTTGAATGATATTTCAAGTGTCTTGACCAGTCCTCACAATAAAAACTACATTCTGATCCTCTGTGTGTGTGTGTACACACATGTGTGAAATTGAAGCAATACTTAATCTTACTGTGATGCACTCTCATATTTTTCTGTTCTATTTTATTCTACTCTCTTATTTTTCTGTTCCCTTCCCTTTTATTAAAAACAAAAACTGCTGGCCATTGGCATGATTGGATTGTAACCTGTAGTTTCGAACCCATTGTTTAAGAAGAGTTTGTAAACATTGATATTTTAGAAGCTCTTGTAATTGAGGATCTCACTTTTTTTTTTTTAGAGAGAGTAGATATTTCCATGAAATGCATTCTGATTTTCATCATGTTATTGGTTTCCTCAAATTTAGAAAAGTTTTAGTATGGAGGGATTACTTAATTGCTCTGAGGACTCTGGGAGTGCTTTCTGAATCCAGCACTTAAAGTCATTGTCGAACAGTTGCTTTTCCCCTCCATGCCCTCTTCCCCCACCTTCCACACAGTCTGCTCTCTGAAGTTGTGCTCTCTGAAGTTTTGACATCTTTTTGTACATGGTGTGAGCCAAGGCTTCATCTGAGATTCTTTCTACTTTACTTGAAAACCTCCTAAATAAAGTATGGAAAGGTTTTTTTATTGATAAATTGGTATTAAAAATGCCATCTTCACCCCCTCCTACTTTAGGTATCTTATGTCACCCTGTCCACCAGAGAAACTTTTTCGAAGGTTGGTCGAGAGCTTTTAGGGGCCATCACAGCTGTTCACCCTGAGATAATTTCTGTCCTTCTGGATAGAGTTCAAGACACCATTGACCAGGTTGGAATGGTAAGAACACTGATTTTGTTTGTTTTGTTTCCGTTTTTTCTGTTGTTTGTTTGTTCATTTAAACCCTAGAGTATTGGAGCAGTGGGAAAAATAGTAAGGTCATTGGGATGACTGAGTCACACGGGCACAATAGGGTGAAGAAAACATTTATTGTGTCTCAGGTTCACTGTGCCTGCTTGGGGTTGGCCGCTGCTTATAAAAAACTGTGGGTTGTTTCTCTTAATCTCCTCAAAGTGACTTTCCCACCTCCTTCAGTAACAGGTTTGTACTTTAATTATAGCTTATAGTTAATTCATAGTTTTTATTTCATAATTTTGTTTTGCCTTCATAATTCTTACGTTTTTTTCTTGGAAGAAACAACTCTGATTTAGAAAGAAGCCTTGCTTTCAATCAATCAAAAACAAAATTAGAAGTGATTTAAGTTGAGCTGGATGTATATCGTTTAGTTCTGTCATTTGTCACAATCCCTTTTGTAATCTTTGTGTAGTTTTTAAAAACAGCTTTTTGTGATATAATTCACATACCATACAATTCATCTCTTTAAAGTATACAAGTCAGTGGTTTTTAGTATGTTCACATATATGTGTAACTATCACCACAGTTATTTTTAGAACATTTTCATCACCTTAGAAAGAAACCACATACCATTTAGCTGTCAGACTTCCATCCCTTCCAGCCCTGAGCAACCACAGTCTACTTTGTCTCTATAGATTTACCTATTCTGGACATTTTATATAAATGGAATCACAAAATATGTGGTCATTTGTGACTGGCTTCTTTCACTTAGCATAGTGTTTTCCAGGTTCATCCATGGCCAAATAGTACTGTATGAGTGTATCATTTTTAAAAACATACATTTACTGAAGATTTTCTTCATCATCTATAATAAGGCTGTAATGAATGAATTTTTCTGACGGCAGGTGGTCATGTGTCATAACTTCAGGAGGAAAGTTTGAAGTTATAGTGTCTTTCTCTGGGCTTATGTTTGCACAGGGCCTTTCCATTCTTATAGTCACTGCATCATCCCTGTAGGATAGATGACTGATAACTACTAATACTTCATCACATTCATGAGTGAGCAGATTCAGTGACAGATTGGTTTATGAGACATATTTTTTTCTAAATGAAGAATACATGATATATAATGCTTTACTTGGCAAAGTATATATATATTTTTACATTAAAAGAAATTTAATTGTGGTAAATTATACATAACATGAAACACACGGTATTAACCATTTTTCAGTTAAATGGCATTAAGTACACTCACATTGTTTTGTTACCTACCATCACCACCATCCATCCACAGAACTCTTTCATTTTGTAAAACTGAAGCTCTGTACCCATTAAAAACTAACTCCCCATTCCCTCCCAGCTCCTGGCAGCCAGTACTCTACTTTCTGTCTCTTTGAGTTTGACTACTCTAGGTACCTCATAGAAGTGGAATCATGCAGTATTTGTTCCTTTCTGTGTGGCTTATTTCACTTAGTATTATGACCTCAAGGTTCATGCATGTTATAACATGTGTCAGAATTTCTTCCCTTTTTAAGCCTGAATAATATTCTATTGTATGTATATACCACATTTTGTTTATCCATTCATCTGCTGATGGAACTTGGGTTGCTTCTATCTTTTCGCTATTTGAATTATGCTGCAATGAACATGAGTGTACAAATGTCTCTTTGAGACTCTGCTTTAAATTCTTTTGGGTATGTACTCAGAAGTAGAATTGCTGGTTCATATGTTAATTCTATTTTTAATTTTTTGAGGAAACACCATACTGTTTTCCATAGCAGCGGTACATGGTACTTTTTCTATTTAAGTAAACATTGTATCCCACTGGGGTACAATTATATTGAGGTGAAGGGGTTTTCATTTGCAAACAGCAAGTTTTTGGTTGCTCCTTTTTTAGTGATCATCTAATGGAATGATTTCCAAAGAAGTCTACAGTGGGTCATATGATTCTTTCAGTTTGATTGAGTTCATGACCTTTTTCTGACAAGTGTTTTTCTGGGTTTGGCCACACTTACATTTTTAATTAGGTCATAATACTTTTAGTAATAAATTGTGCCCAGAAATATTCTTAACAGTGAGTGTACAGATTAGAACCATAATGTTTTTTAGAGCACATCTTTTAAAAGATGCCCCCACTCTCTGTTTAGATATATGGTTCCTTTGTGTTCTGTGAACTTGCTGACATTTTTGGAGGAACTTATTCAAGCCCCCTTGCCTTCAGATGAACAAGATGGCTTTGAATATTTTTGCTTTGACCTTGGGCTAGTCTGAAATCAGCTCCTAGCTCCAGAGACTGGGAATGAGCTGTGGCTGTGGACCTAAATATTCATTGACACACCTGGGGTGTGTCTGAAGGTAACTTTTTCTGGAGGCCCAGCAGGAGAGGAACAATCCTTTGTGCTATATGTAGATGTGTGGGTATTGCTCTGGGTTAGGAATAGTTGTTGATAAGGACCAAGCCTTTGGGGACATCTCAAAGGAAAGAACTCAGATAAGTTTTGATGACAACCTGCAAGTGGATAACATATTTTCCTATTGGTCTTTTTTATAATTTGAAACATGGGTTCACTTCAGAGGACATTCTACTTTTGTTAGTGAAATTCATGCATCTTCCTAACATCCTCTTCAGGTAAAATTAGTGATCTTCTGACTTTCAGTGAAAGCATAAATATATTTTAAAATACACTCTTTAAATTCTGTTTTGTTGGGAATTCTTATTAGGATTCTTTCTTTTTAATCATTTCTTTTTTTGCCTTATTGAATGCACTAGGCTTTTCATTACAATATGGGATAGAGTTAGTAAAAGTGGACATCCTTGTCTTGTTCTTTATCATAGTAGAAAGGGTTCCAAAGTTCACCATTAAGTATAATGCTAGCTGTAGGTTTTTCACTTATACTCTCTGGTAGGCTGAGAAATTTCTACTTCCAGTTTGCTGAATTTTTTTTTTTTTTTCATGAATGGGTATTTACTTGTTTTTTCTTCATCCATTGAGGTGGTCATATGATTTTTATCCTTTTTTCTGTTAATGTGGTGAATTACATTGACTGGTTTTCACATGTTGAACCATCATTGTTTCCTGAAATAAAAACCACTTGATCATGATATATTATTCTTTTTATGTATTGTTAGGTTCAATTTGATAATATTTTTTCTTGCGGGTTTTTGCATATATATTCATGACAGATATTGATCTGTAATTTTATTTTCTTGTTATATCTTTGTCAGGTTTTGGATTTAGGGTCATGTTGGCCTTGTAACATGAGTTGGGAAGCATTTCCTCCTCTTCTGTTTTTGAAAGAATTTTTGTAAGATTGCTATAATTCTTCCTTGAATGTTTGATAGAGTTTACCAGTGAAATCATCTGGGCCTAGGGTTTTCTTTGTGTTTTGATAACGAATTCAAAATTTTAAACAGATACAGATTTTTATTTTTTTTTGAGTCAGTTGGTTAAGTTATGTTTGTTTTTTTTAAAAACATCTTTATTGGAGTATAATTGCTTTACAATGGTGTGTTAGTTTCTGCTTTATAACAAAGTGAATCAGCTATACATATACATATATTTATGTTTTTAAAGGGATTTTTCCATTTCATCTAACTAGTTGAATTTACTGGCAAAGAGTTTTTGTAATGTTCCCTTTTTAATGTCCCTGAGATCTTTCTTGGTAGCTTCACTTTTATTCTTGATGTGTAGATATATGCTATACCGTTATTTATTTATTTTTTTTGCGGTACGCGGGCCTTTCACTGTTGTGGCCTCTCCCGTTGTGGAGCACAGGCTCCGGACGCGCAGGCTTAGCGGCCATGGCTCACGGGCCCAGCTGCTCTGCGGCATGTGGGATCTTCCCGAACCGGGGCACGAACCTGTATCCCCTGCGTCGGCAGGCAGACTCAACCACTGCGCCATCAGGGAAGCCCCTATACCATTATTTTGTGTAGCTGGGGATAGTTGGTTTTCTGGACAGATCTCATTGCTATACTCATTGTTCTAGTACCATTATTTTGTTCTTTTTGTCAGATGCTTACAGGCTAAAGAAGTATTTTTCTACTTGTTAGATTGCTAGTTTACCATTTTATTCAGCATATTCAAGACCTTTATTAACAAATCCTTCTGAAAATTTAGCTAACTGCACACACACACTACACATGCAAAGGAAAGAAAGGATCTTTTTAAAATTCATTCGTTCTACTCGTCTTTCAAATTTTTTTCCCCGTTCTTTCAAATTTTGTTTTGCCTCCAATTTGGAGTAGTGCAGGAACCTAAAAAATGCTTGGTTATATGTTCTAGAGCTGAATTGTCCAATACAGTAACCACCAGGCATATGTGACTATAGACCCTTGTAATGTGGCTCATCCAAATTATGATGTGCTGGAAGTGTAAAATACTCACTGGGTTTCCAAGGCTTAGTATGAACAAAAGAATAATGTATCTCAGTAATCTTTTGTGATGACTACATGTTGAAATACTGTTTTGGACATACTGGATTGAATGATATATATTGTTAGAATTAATTTTACCTGTTTCTTTTGACTTTTAAAAATGGCTATTAGAAAAATAAAAATTACATGTGTGGCTTGCATTAGATTTCCATTGGACAGCATTATTCTAGACATTATTTATGAACTGCTCTTAAACCAAACTGTTTTAAGTGAACCCAGATTTATCTTAATTTGCACATGGATATGTTATTTAAAAGTGGTGCTATGGACTTTTTGTACAGGATTTTAAAAAGCTTTTATTATATAATATTTCAAATATATAAAAAGTAGAGAACAATATAATGAATTGCTATGTACCTATCATCCAGTTTCAACAAATACCAACTCTTGGTTGATCTTGTTTCATCTTTACCCCCATCCACTCCTTGTATCTTCTTCCTAGAATGCTTTTTTTTTCCTAGAATGCTTTGAAGCTAATAGAAGTAATTTTTTAAATGATGTAGAAGAAATAATTATTTAAAGTGCTAAGTCTTTTTGTAAAATGAATGACTTCCCACTGATTTATCATGACTTTAAATTTGGATCTTTCTATGGTGATTTTTTTTAATGGAAGTGTACCAGTTTACATACGAAAAAAAGCTTGACCTTTACAAAGGATTGCAAAATGTGCTTTTGGTGTATCATTAGTTTTAATATTCGTTTGATTTGGTTGTTCATTTCACTGTCTAAAAAACAAAACCCCACTTCCTTTTGGAGAAAAATTTTGTAAGCACTTTAATGATATAGTATTGTAGTAATACAGGATTGTCCTTAAGTCTTGATTTTAATTATTATCATTTTCTTTTAAATAAGGTTTCTTTATACTTGTTTAAAGAACTACCTTTGTATCTTTGGCGACCTTCTGCCTCCGAGATAGCTGTGATTCGGGATTGGTTATTCAATTATAACCTGACAACGGTGAAGAATAAATTGGCCTGTGTTATTCTAGAAGGACTAAATTGGGGATTTGGTGAACAGGTATGTATTAAAACCGTTCCCTAGAGACTGGAGGGTCCACACACATCAGTTTCAAAGAAACATTTTCTCAAAACATTAACATTTTTGAGTATCATTTGCAAGGTCTGCAAATTCTTTTAGCTGCATCAGAGTTTAGGATCTTCTCTAATTAGTTCTGTTTTACAGAGTGAGCATCCTGTAAGTGAAGATAAATTGCTCCACACTGAAAATTCTTCCCTTTTTCCTTGGATCATTTGTTTCTGTTGTTTTATTTCTGGATATTTACTGCAGTTCCTCCTAATTGCCACTCTTACCTCTGGTCCTTTTTCCTTGTACATTTTGTATTGTGTATCATTGCCAGACTTGTCTTCCGAAACACTGTGTACTGGTTAAGAGCCTGAGCTCTGAGCCAGCCTGCCTGGGTTCTGATCCCAGCTCTGCCACCTCCTGGCTGTGTGACCCTGAGCAAGCTTCCTGAACTCTCTAGGCCTCAGTTGCTCATCTGTAAGCATTCACATTAACAGGCTTACCTCAGAGGGCTGTTGTAAGGTTTCAGCAAGCTAGGACATGTAAAACATTGAGGACAGTTCTAGGCACATGTTAAGGTCTTAGTGGTGGTAGTTTTTGTTCATAATAGTTTATTGTTATTAAGAGTTTGCTACCTATCATATGTCTCCAAAGATGCAATATCAAGGCATTTTGACTGTTAAGATCTTTCTGCCTTCTTACCCTAGGCCTTATTAGTTAGCTTCTTGATCAAAGTATTTAAACATTTTAAAGGGAAAATGGAAGAGAACTCAGCCCTCTCTAACTATCCGCCAGCTTTTGTTCTGAGCGAGTCATCTAGTCCTCTCAGCTGTCTTGTGTGCTTGGCGTGAACATGACCCCTGTTGTACAGATGAGGAAGCTGAAACCAGGGAGCGTTTCCTCCAGGGTGTCCCTGACCACCTGGTCTGCTCATGGGCTCATCGGGGTCTTTTCTCACTCAAGTGCTGGTGGGTGAGAGCTGCAGGGGGCTCTTCTCCACCTTCGCCTTCTCTGACTTGTGAACAGAAGCCCCAGCCCCCCTCTCCCAGAGAGCTGCATGCACAGTCTCCTCGAGTGTCTCCTCGTTCATTTAAAGTAGGAACTCTTTTTTTTAATAAATAAATTTATTTATTTTATTATTTTGGGCTGCCTTTGGTCTTCGTTGCTGTGCACGGGCTTTCTCTAGTTGTGGCGAGCGGGGACTACTCTTCGTTGCTGTGCGCAGGCTTCTCATTGCAGTGGCTTCTCTTGTTGCGGAGCACGGGCTCTAGGCATGCGGGCTTCAGTAGTTGTGGCACACGAGCTCAGTAGTTGTGGCACGTGGGCTCTAGAGCGCAGGCTCAGTAGTTGTGGCGCACGGGCTTAGTTGCTCCGCGGCATGTGGGATCTTCCCAGACCAGGGCTCGAACCCGTATCCCCTGCGTTGGCAGGCGTATTCTTAACCACTGCGCCACCAGGGAAGCCCTCTCCTTGTTCTTTTGTTAGCGTTCGGAAAGTGCTCTTCTCTCGGAGGCTTAGGGAATGTATTTCTTCAGGCTGTAAAGGAAGATTGGGTGGGAAATTTGGTAGGCAACTTCAAGCCCCTGAAGGAGTATTTTACCTGTGCTGTTGAGTATTTTTTTTATTTTCACTGATGACAGAACAAGAAAAGGGAATGTAGACTTAAATTATTAAGTATCTTTCTGTTTATTTAATAATAATTCAACATCTTCCTGGTTCTTAACAATGCCCTTAAACTTGTAACCCAAAGTATTTATGGAGATTTTAGGGTGGGGGTTGGGGGTTGCATTCAAAGATACCTTTTATGACTGGGATTGGGGATGACTCGGGCTCACACCTAACTGGGTGCAGTGTAGTGGTTCTTTAAAGATTTCAATTATTTTTCCTATTGTCATTTTATAATTTCATTGTTAGGGGGTGTGAGCTTTGGAAAATTAAACTTCTGCATCCAAGGTTCTTTTTTACTATCCTGACTAATCTTTTAGTTCAAAGGTATAACCAAAAAAAAATCAAGATGACATGTTTGTGATGATTTTTCTCTTTAAAAGGGGACTCTTCATCTGGATCAAGCAGTCCATGCTGAAGTAGCTTTAATGATTCTTGAGGCGTACCAGAAGTACCTTGCACAGAAGCCGTATGCTGGGTTTCTTTCTGAAAGTATGAAGCAGGTATTTCCTTCTTTTATGTATTGAGGACGTAAACCTTTATTATAAATGACCTGGATGGATAAAGTTACAATATTTACCCTTAGGTTTCCTAAGAACATTTCTGGCAATTTAAGATACTGAAATTGAGTTCTATGGTTGGAGAAAGATTTTTCTTTAAGAAGTAGCCTCCATATGACCATTTTAGTATTATGGAATTTGAGTTGAGCTACAGCGGTGTGCTGGTGCTGGCTCATACCGGCTTGGAGAACTGATTGTTACATTTTTAGGAACTTTGCAGGTCTGATTGTTAACCTGCTGGTGGCTTGAAGTTGACCATGGTGGGAGTTTTTATGCTACCAAAGTGGGCAAACCCTTATAAATCGGCCTCTATGCTCCAGCTGGTTGTTAAATTTTTTTACCAGCACATGATTTGTTGCATACCAACTTTCATATTATTACTCTTGCTTGAGCAGACCCAGATCAGGTTCACAAAGTGACTGGCAAATAATCAGAAGTCAGCTGTGAGTGAGAATCTGCTTTAATTTAGCGGTGCAAACACTGAGTACCAGTAAGCATTATGTCCTTTCTTTTTTTTTTTTTTTGGTACGCCGGCCTCTCACTGTTGTGGCCTCTCCGCCTGTCCCGTTGCGGAGCACAGGCTCCGGACACGCAGGCTCAGCAGCCATGGCTCACGGGCCCAGCCACTCCTCACCATGTGGGATCTTCCCGGATCGGGGCATGAGCCCGTGTCCCCTGCATCGGCAGGCGGACTCACAACCACTGCGCCACCAGGGAGGCCCTATGTCCTTTCTTTTGATGGCATTGTTGATCACAAAAAGAGATGGGTGGGTGAGCTTACTGATTTAATGTGCATGTGACTAATGTGGTTTAAAATAAATGTTTTAGGTTTCGTATTTGGCCAGTATTGTTCGATATGGAGAGACACCTGAGACCTCATTTAACCAATGGGCCTGGAACTTGATCTTGAGGTTAAAACTGCACAAAAATGATTATGGAATACAGCAGAATTGTGCAACTCTTCTGTTCTCCAGCACTGTGCCTGAAGTGACAGAGTCACCCACGTTTCATCCTCTCTTGAAGGCTGTTAAGGCGGGCATGCCCATTGGCTGTTATCTGGCCTTAGCTATGACGGCTGTGGGCCACAGGTACAGTGTTTGTGTTGAACTTCTAGGGTTGCTGAACCTTGTAGTCAGTGATTCTGGAATCTTATCTTTCACATCCCAAGGTCTGAGGCCTCCATCAAATCTATCTAGGGGTAACCAGGGCCAAATAATAAGCCTCGATTAATAGCTTATCATGGGGAAGTGCTGCCTAAATTCATATAACATGGGTTTGTAACAGAAAATCACCTTGTTGCACTATCATCCAGTGTGGAACTTTTATGTCAACAGTAGACAGAGTCTCTTCCTCAGAATAGTGATCAAATAAAAATAATTGGTCACTTGTACCGAATTTTGTTCAAAGTGATCGCAGCCCTACCCAGCCTTCCCAGCTATAAAGGAAGCTAACCCTAAACCTACCCAAGGGGATGAAACGCCTTATCATGTCAAGTGCCTCTCTTGTATGAGCCCATAGCTGTGTCTGTTTCTTCCATTGTAGCATTTATCACACTATAATGTAGTTGTCTGTTTAATTTTATTGGAGACATTCTGTGAGGTTAGGACTCAGGAACCATATTTGTCTTGTGGTATTTTATCCCTAGTGATGAAGACTGAATCTGGTGCAGTAAGTAACTGAATGCATGAATTCTCAGTTGGTTAAAAATCCTTTTCATTAAGGATCATTTTCCTACAATGTATTAATTTTATTTAGCCTATCCAGTTTTCTAAAACATCTTTGGCCGATACTTTCTGATTCTTATGTTTTAGATTCACTGTAACACCTTTTTAGCAACCTGATTTAAACATCTTCTTCCACATTCAGTATATTTTCAGTGGGATGCCAGTTGTCCTATGAGCTATTAGTGTTCAGCCTGTGCTGTGAAATAGGAGAGGTATGGAATTGTTAGATAGCTGTCCTCAGGTTGTTGACAGCTTAGTGGACATGGGAGACATAAAACAATTGGCAGTACTGAAGAATATAATCATGGGCTGGATGATATGAATAGAGCTCTGGTTCTTAATCCTAACCACCATTTAGAATCACTTTTGCAGTGATTCTAAAACTACCAATACAGGGAAGAGAGTGAGAATCCTGATCTAACTGATCTAGGGGCCAGTTCTCCAGGTGATTCTAATGTACAGCCTAGATTGGAACCTCTCAAGAGTATGGGCAGAAAGAATTTAAAGTAAGGAGAGATCACTAGAGCAGGATACCCTCATGGAGGAGCTAAGCTTTGGAGAGGAGTCTTTTTTTTTTTTTTTTCCTGTGGTACATGGGCCTCTCACTGTTGTGGCCTCTCCTGTTGTGGAGCACAGGCTCTGGACGCGCAGGCTCAGCAGCCATGGCTCACGGGCCTAGCCGCTCCGCGGCATGTGGGATCTTCCAGGACCGGGGCACGAACCCGTGTCCCCTGCATCAGCAGGTGGACTTTCAACCACTGCGCCACCAGGGAAGCCCAGGAGTCTTATTAATTAGAGATGTCCTGGGCTAAGGAGCAGAGTAGTGACTCTTACCTTCCCCAGGTGATCAGTGCCCACGGTGTTGAAGATTCTGCCCACGGGCCGCCCACCCCTGCCCTGCAGCACCTGTGCCTTCTGAGCTGGGTGCTTAAGGTGTAATCGTTTCTCCTCCTCCTTTGGGACTGTGTGTTCCTTAATGGTAGGGACATGGTAGGGGCATTGTCTTGATATCTCCAGAACTTGTACTTTGTAGGTATTTCTTTTTTTTTCCTTCCAGTTTTATTGAGATATAATTGACATACAGCACTGTATAAATTTAAGGTGTATGGCATGATGATTTGACTTACATATATCATGAAATATATAGTTTAGTGAACATCCATCATCTCATATAGATGCAAAATTAAAGAAATAGGAAGAATAGGGAGGATGGGAAGGAGGCTCAAGAGGGAGAGAATATGGGTATATATGTATGGCTGATTCACTTTGTTATACAGCAGAAATTAACACAGTATTATGAAGCAATTATACTCCAATAAAGATCTATTAAAAAAAAAAGAAATAGGAAAGATATTTTTTTTCTTGTGATGAGAACGTTTGGGATTTACTCTCTTAACAACTTTTATATATAATATACACCAGTGTTAATTATGTTATCATGTACATTACAGTATATCCCTAGTATTTATTTATCTGATAACTGGAAGATTGTACCTTTTGACCACCTTTATCCAATTTCCCCTCCCTCCACCCCCCCACCTCCCCCCAGCCTCTGGTAACCACAAATCTGATCTCTTCTTCTATGAGTTTGTTTGTTTTATATATTTATTTATTTTTGGCTGCGTTGGGTCTTCATTGCTGCACGAGGGCTTTCTCTAGTTGCAGCGAGTTGGCTGCTCATTGCAGTGGCTTTTCTTGTTGCAGAGCATGAGCTCTAAGCATGCAGGCTTCAGTAGTTGTGGCTCACAGGCTCAAGAGTGCAGGCTCAGTAGTTGTGGCGCACGGGCTTAGTTGCTCCGCGGCATGTGGGATCTTCCCAGACCAGGGATTGAACCCATGTCCCCTGCATTGGCAGGTGGATTCTTAACCACTGCACCACCAGGGAAGCCCTGTTTATTTGTTTTTGAAGTATAACTGACCTACAACACTATGTTAGTTCCTGTCACACAACATAGGGATTCAACATTTCTGTACATTTCTAACTGATCACCCGATAAGGCTGGTTACGATATGTCACCATACAAAAATAATACATAGTTATTGACTGTATTCTCCACACTGTACATTTCATACCCGTAACTCATGTATTTTGCAATTGGAAGTTTGTACCTCTTAACCTCCCTCACCTATTTCTTCCTCCCCACCCCCCACCTCCCCTCCATATTTCATTCCACCAGATATCTGTCTGGCTGGGTGGCGGTGGGGGGGAGGGAAAGGGAAGTGTTGACAAAACTCTCTTGGCTGAAGCCTGTGTTTCCTGTTGGTGAATGGAGGTCACCAGGTAATTATGGACAAATTTGAAAGCCAGTTAAGGAGGGCAGAACTGATGTACTAGGAAGGGGAGAGATGTTATATAGGCCCTTTGGAAGGCACTCTTTTTTCTTCTTTTGCGGTACGTGGGCCTCTCACTGCTGTGGCCTCTCCTGTTGTGGAGCACAGGCTCCGGATGCGCAGGCTCAGCGGCCATGGCTCACGGCCCCACCGCTCCGCGGCATGTGGGATCTTCCCGGACCGGGGCACGAACCCGTGTCCCCTGCATCGGCAGGCGGACTCTTAACCACTGTGCCACCAGGGAAGCCCTGGAAGGCACTCTTTACATCATTTCTAGTAGCTCTAGTGTCATTCACAGTTTCCTGTACCTCAGGTTCCTCATCTATGAAATGGGAATAATAATAGTATCAGACTTACTTTATGAGGCGTAAGTGAGTTACAAGACGTTTGACATGCTTAGAACAGTGTCTGGTATGTGGATTCTTTGAGTGTAGTACTCTGAACTTAATCGTTTCATGATTTCTCTAATTATATTTATTCTGGAACTGTAGCTCTTTATTCACTAATACTGCTGTGAGTCCTCTCTAAAATAAATACTGGTTTAGTGCTGATTCCTGAATCCTGAGTGGGTGTGAGGGTGAGAGTGTTTCTTTTTGGGGCTGAACTCCACTGTGGTCATCTGGGATGATTCTAGAACTAACTTAAAACAATCTTATGAATGGGCTTAGGATTGGGGGCAGAGTGTGAAGGACATAAGTTGTACATGAATATAAAGTCATAGATAATACAGAGAACAATAATCAAAAAAAATCACCCAGAATCTTTCTCATCGTAATAAAACATTGCTTATTTTTCTGTTTATTTTTATTCAGTATGTTTCCTTGGATCTTTTATAGAGCTGTACTATATGCATAATTTTATATATCCTTTGTTTTTTACTTTTAATATTGTAAATGTTTCCCTTAGGGCATAATCTTTGCATTATTCCTATTATTTTTTGAAAAGATTTTTTTCCCCCAGAATTAAAGCAGTGTAACCAAACTATAGAATTAGGAAAATGGAGGAAAAAACCACTCTTTTTTACCACTCCAACACAATGAGCATTTTAGTGTGACATTATCCCTGTTTTTTTCCCTGTCTGTACAGTATAACTCTTCTTTACCAGTAGTTATAGTTAGAAGTATAAAGTTTTGTTTTTTCCTAGTACCATTTTAGCAGAAATATTTTTCCATATTGCCCTTGGCCATCATATGCATACTTTTAAGATAATTCCGTAATATTCCCATTGAATGGATTTTTCCAGAATTTACATTAAGTCATTTATGCCTCTGAGTTTACAAGTATGAATAATTCTGAAAAGTACATTTTTACATGGATCATCTGTCATATTTTCTTCCATATTTGAGATTATTTCTTAAGGATAGAGTCTCTGAAGAGTCAAAAAAATAAGTAAATTTCTAGGCCACATTGATTTCAGAAAAATTCTGCCAGATTACACAGACAGATTGAGCTCATTTTTGAATCTTTGCTATAATACCTTGTGGGACTACGTAGACAATGAGAGCTCCATGACTCTTAGAAGAAGCACCATTTGAGAAGCAAAGTGGCCAGGGCTCTGGACTAGAAATTTGCAAACCTGGGTCCTCAGTTTGACCCTATACCAGGAAACTGTGTGAATTGGGCCATGATACTTCACCTTTCTTTTGTATAAAATGATAATATAGATGAACTTTTAAGTTCCCTTGTACTTCTAGAGTTCTGATTCTAGCATTTCTGTGTGAAGTTTGGGTATGCATAAATGGGTTGGAGACCTGAGATAATCTGGGTAGCGTGTACTATGATAGTGCATTGGAAGAACATCAGTTTATGAACTGGCTACCTCGTATGCTCATTGCCTTTTTCTTTTTCCATAGCATTGAGAAGTTCTGTGCAGAAGGCATCCCACTCTTGGGGATTCTGGTCCAGTCGAGGCATTTGAAAACAGTGGTCCATGTCCTGGATAAGATTCTGCCTTTGTTCTACCCTTGCCAGTATTACCTTCTAAAGAATGAGCAGTAAGTGGAGAACAGCCCAGCGAGTACAAAATGACTATGTTCTCTGGTTTCTCAAGTATAATATAGGGAATGATATTTCAATAGTGTATTTTTTATGAGGCAGAAAACTTCCTGCCTATTTTAGAATGCAGAGTGATGAACAGTGACTCTAATAATGATTCTAGTTTTATTGTCATGAAAGATACTTCCCTTTGTCATTTAATTTTGGATTGCTTATAGCTTATTAGTATTGAAAAGGGTGGTGGTTTCCATGAAACTGGGAATAGTGCTTCTGACCTTGAGCAGCAAATGGCTTTGCTGTTGTAGCAATAGCGAAACACGTTGCTTTTAATTGCAGTGTGCATGGGGCAGTATTATAAACAGAGAAGATACACAGGGAGGTGCTCATCACATGAGACACTGATAATCTTGTGGAGAAAATAAGACTTCTGAGGTAATCACAAAGTTATGAAGCAGAATATTGGCAAGGCCATGCTAGGGCGTATAGATTGCATTTGCATTACAGTTGACCCTTGAACCACACGGGTTTGAACTGTGCAGGTCCACTTATACGAGGATATATTTTAATAAATACACTGGGAAATTTTTTGGAGATTTGTGACAATTTGAAAAAACTCACAGATGAACTAATGTAGCCTATAAATATTGAAAAAAATTAAGAAAAAAGTATGTCATGAATGTATAAAATAAATGTAGCTACTAGTCTATTCTATCATCTACTACCATAAAATATACACAAATCTATTATAAAAAGTTAAAATTTATCAAAACTTACACACACAAACACAGACCATACATGACGCCATTCATGGTTGAGAGAAATATAAACAGACATAAAAGGTGCAGTATTAAATTACAGCTGCATACTGTACTACTGTAATAATTTTGTAGCCACCTCCTGTTGCCATGAAGGTGAGCTCAAGTGTTGAGTATCCGCCTAACACGCTTTGTGACGCTAATCTTCTCCGACTGAGCAGTTTGTCTCTCCAGTAAATTGTGCATCACAGTAAAAAGTGACCTCTTGCAGCTCTCGCGTCATTTTCATTGTGTTTAGTGCCTTAAATAACACCATGGGACCCATATGAAGTGCCTCTAATGATTCTGGAAGTGCTCCCAAGAAGCAGAGAAAAGTCATGACATTACAAGAAAAAGTTGAATTGCATGATATGTACCATAGATTGAAGTCTGCAGCTGCACTTCCTGTCATTTCAAGATAAATGAATCCAGAGTAGGAACCATTGTAAAAAAAAGAAAAGGAAATTCATGAAGCTGTCACTGCAGCTACACCAGCAGGCTCTGAAATGTTGTACTTTTTGTGAAATACCTTTTTATCTCATATTGAAAATGTAGCTTTTGTGTGAGTGCAGGATGGCTATAAGAAAGGCATACCTGTAGACCCTAATATGATTAGAGAAAAATCAAAGTCATTTTATGACAACTTAAAGCAAAAGGAAGGTGAAAGATCTAAAGCTGAAGAATTTAATGCCAGCTCAGGATGGTTTGATAATTTTAGAAAGAAATTTGGCTTAAAAAATGTCAAGATAACAGGAGAAGCAGCTTCTGTCAACCAGGAGGCAGCAGATGAGTTCCCAGATGCCATTACAAAAATCATCGAGGAGAAAGGATATCTGCCGGAGCAGGTTTTTTTTTTTTTTTTTTTTTTGCGGTACGCGGGCCTCTCACTGCTGGCCCCCACCTGCCGTGGAGCACAGGCTCCGGACGCACAGGCTCAGCGGCCGTGGCTCACGGGCCCAGCCGCTCCGCGGCATGTGGGATCCTCCCGGACCGGGACACGAACCTGCGTCCCCTGCATCGGCAGGTGGACCCCCAACCACTGTACCACCAGGGAAGCCCCGGAACAGGTTTTTAACACAGATGAAAGTGCCCTATTCTGGGAAAAAAAAAAATGCCACAAAGGACATTTATTAGCAAGGAAGAGAAGCAAGCACCAGGATTGAAGGCAGGAAGGGATAGGCTAACTATACTGTTTCGTGTAAATGTAGTCGGGTTTACGATTAGGACTGCCCTTATCTGTAAAGCTGTTAACCCCCCAGCCTTGAAGGGAAAAGATAGATACCAGCTGCCAGTCTCTTGGTTGTACAAGGCCTGGACAGCGAGAACCCTTTTTTTTGATTGTTTCCATCAATGGTTTGTCCTTGAAGTCAAGAAGTGCCTTGCCAGTACTGGGCTGCCTTTTAAAGTTCTTTTGGTATCGGACAGTACCCCTGGCCACACAGACCCCACGAGTTCAACACCGCAGGTGTCATAGCAGTCCCTTTGCCCCCACAGACAACATCTCTAATTCAGTTTCTAGGTCAGGGGGTCATAAGGACCTTTAAGGCTCATTGTATGTGGTACTCTATGGAAAGGATTGTCAACACTATGGAATAGAACCCTGACAGAACATCCTGAAAGTCTGGAAGGAATATACCATTGAAGATGCCATTGTTGTTATAGAAAACCATGAAAGCCATCAAGCCCAAAACAAATTCCTGCTGGGGAAAACTGTGTCCAGATGTGCATGAGTTCATGATTTATGACAAAACCAATCAAGGAAATCATGAAAGGGTTGGTAGATATGGCAAAGAAGTTGGGGCTGGGAGTGGGGGAAGGGTTTCAAGATTTGGATCTTAGAGAAATTCAAGAACTAATAGTCACCACACCAGAGGAGTTAACAGAAGATGACTTGATCGACGTGAGTGCTTCTGAACTGGTGCCAGATCATGAGGAAGAAGACATAGAAGAAGCAGTGCCAGAAAACATTAACATTAGACAATCTGCCAGAAGGTTCTGATTATTCAAGACTGATTTTGATTTCTTTTATGACATGGACCCTTCTATGATACAAGCACTGAAACTAAAGCAAACGGGGGAAGAATTGATACTGTATAGAAACATTTTTGGAGAAATGAAAAAGCAAAGAAGTCAGAAATTTCGATGTACTTCTATAAAGTTACACTAGGTGTGTCTCCTTCTCCTCCTTCCCTTCCACCTCTTCCGGCTCTGCCACCCTGAGACAGCGAGACCAACCGCTCCTCTTCCCCCTCAGCCTACTCAGCGTGACGCTAATGAGGATGAAGACCTTTATGATGATCCACTTCCACTTAATGCATAATAAACGATCATCATGCTGTACAGTTGATAAACTTACCTGTTGTGTATATGTGTGTCTTTGTGTGAAAATCTGACAAGCGTATGGCAAGGACTGTATGAGATGTTTTTGTGTCATCATCACCTAAGTATTCATCATGTAGCACATGCTGTGCCAGCCTGGTATTGAAGTGGGTAGCCTTCCTTACGTAGGCACAGGGTGAGAGATATTTAATATAAAATTAATACTGTGTTTCTCTCACTGTTTTATAACTTTGCTTTCAAAGAATTATACCACTGCACAGTATACCTCTCTCGTAATCGAGAAACTGTATCAGGCTGTCATCACAGATAAGTGTTTTTTTTTAAAAATGTAACAGGGCTTCCCTGGTGGCGCAGTGGTTGAGAATCTGCCTGCCAATGCAGGGGACACGGGTTCGAGCCCTGGTCTGGGAAGATCCCACATGCCGGGGAGCAACTAGCTCCGTGAGCCACAACTACTGAGCCTGCGTGTCTGCAGCCTGTGCTCTGCAACAAGAAAGGCCGCGACAGTGAGAGGCCCGCGCACAGCGATGAAGAGTCGCCCCTGCTTGCCACAACTAGAGAAAGCCCTCGCACAGAAATGAAGACCCAACAC
This sequence comes from Delphinapterus leucas, assembly GCF_059928025.1. Lineage (NCBI taxonomy): Eukaryota > Metazoa > Chordata > Mammalia > Artiodactyla > Monodontidae > Delphinapterus > Delphinapterus leucas. Next base: position 62,100,812 of record NC_143142.1, on the reverse strand, counting down.
AGCAAAAATAAATAAATTAGTTAATAAACTCCTACCCCCAACATCTTCTTTAAAAAAAACAAACAAAAAAAATCTTTAAAAAATGTAACAGTGTTTCTAATACTGTATTATGAATATGACTATCATACTCTATGCCACAAAATTTTTATAATGATTCACTCATTAGTATACAGGCTAGACGATTGTGAAACAATCGTATTGATTATACTAGGCTACCATAAAGCAATCATATTGCTGCTTCTCCATTATCAGTGCAGGAATTGTTCTACCTGTAAATAAATATGAATTTCTTTTTCACATTGTCTTTTCGTTTTTGATGTGTAGTGTTAGCCTGTATAGCATCTACAGTGTTTTATAACATATAAGACACTATTGATGTAGGTACTGACAGGTGATTCATCTTGTAAACAGATGATGTAAGCTTACAGTATCAATAGATACAGTACAATACTGTAAATGTATTTTCCTTATGATTTTTGTAACATTTTCTTTTCTCTAGCTCACTTTATGGTAAGAATATAGTATATCATACATATAACATACGAAATATATGTTAATCGACAGTTTATATTATTGGTAAAGCTTCTGGTCAACAGTAGGCTATTAGTAAAGTTTTGGGGGGAGTCAAAAGTTATACATGAATTTTCAACTACATGGGGGGTCAGTACCACTAACCCTGTGGGTTCAAGGGTCAACTGTATATGGTAAAGGTATGTGGAATTAGGGTAAAAGAAATAGCTGCTGGGGGAGGGAAGGAATTAAGGATGGGTACGAATCAAGATTCTTAATTGCACATGATGAAAATGCAGTGCACACTTGTTTTACCAGGAAGGGAATGTATTGGCTCATGTGATCGGGGAACAAGGCTCCTGATAACAACAGGTCATTCTAAAGTGGTGGTCCTCAACTAGAGGGGTTTTGACCCTCAGGGGACACTTGGTAATGTCTAGAGATCATTTTGGTTGTCACAGCCTGGTGGGGTGGGGCAGGTAGGGCAGGTGGTTGGGAGAGGGAGTTGTAAGGGGATTGAGGGGGGCTGCTACTTAAATCTAGTGCACAGAGGTCAGGGATAGTACTAAACATCCCACAGTGCACAGGAGAGCCTCTCCCAGGAATCTGCCGTCCCAACATGGCAGTAGTTGCAAAGCTGAGAGGCCCTGGGTTAGTATTTCCCTTTCTGTTTATCTACCCTCCCAGGTCCCTTGGCCCTGCTTCTCTCTCTATCAAGCCTTCTCTTGCAGTTGTACTTTTTCCAGGGGAATGAAAGTATATGCTACAGAGAGAACCAGGCATCATGCTAGTTTCCCATGGGAAAGGCAAATGTTTTTCTTTTTCCTTGTTTCTTATAATGATTCCGATTGGTGTGACTTACTCATGTGCTCTCCCTGAGCCTGTCACCTTGACCAGTGGGATTGACCAGTCCTGAGAGGAAGGTGTATAGGGATTCTGTATTGAGAGACTCTCTCTCCCACAACTCTATAGCATGGAGGAAGGACAGTTCCCTTAATGAGAGGATGTGTTAGCAGAAGGGAGACAGAGGGTGCTCAGTGAACAGAAGCAAGAGATGACCCACAAATATGACTTTGTGGGTTTCTTCTTTTTTTTTTTTAATGAATTTATTTATTTGGCTGTGTTGGGTCTTTGTTGCTGCGCGTGGGCTTTCTTTAGTAGTGGCGAGCGGGGGCAACTCTTTGTTGCAGTGTGCGGACTTCTCATTGTGGTGGCTTCTCTTGTTGCGGAGCACGGGCTCTAGGCATGTGGGCTTCAGTGGTTGTGGCTTGTGGGCTTCAGTTCAGTTGTGGCGCACGGGCTTAATTGCTCCACGGCATGTGGGATCTTCCCGGCCCAGGGCTTGAACCCGTGTCCCCTGCATTGGCAGATGGATTCTTAGCCACTGCACCACCAGCGAAGTCCCAAGAGGTGCGTTTCTAATTGAGCTTCAGAGTGCAGGTAGGTGTTGGGTCAGTGGAGAGGACATGGCAAGACAGGGCTTTTTCAGTATCCGTAGGGGGTGAGAGGAGGGTCTGGAGAGGACCAGGCTGGGGAGGAGCTGAGTGAAGGCACAGAGGTGGGAAGAAAAATACCTGTCCAGGGAGCTGGGAGGAGGTCATCTGGCTGGAGCCTTTTGAAGAGCGAGGAAGGGGGAGGTGAGGCCTGATGTGGAGGAGGCCTGTATGGCAGGGGACAGGTAGTACATCCAAAGGCATGAGGGGGACACTACAGTTTTCCCATTGTGTGTCATTTCGAACAGTGTGTCGCAGACTTGCCTGGGGATGAGAAGCTCCTCCCCTCACGGGAGGGAGCTTATTAAGTATATGGGTTCCCAGCTCCTCCCCTGGAGAGTCTGCTTCAGTAGGAATGGGTTAGGGCCTAGGGACCTTTTTTGGAAAAATTAGCACTCTAGGCCCTGAGCGAGTCTGGGACCACTTGTGTTCTGGTTGGCGCATGGCTTTCAGGCTTGAGTTGTGTCCTCACTCCATCGCTCTCCTAGTGTGAACACAGTTGAGTTCCTTCACTTTTCAGAGCCTCTGTTTCTTTATTTGTACGATGAGATAATGCCATTTCTCATACAAGCTGAGTGTAAGGCTTAAGTGATACACAGGCAATTTGATGCCTGCCTGGAACAATTTTAATAAATTGTCTTTAGATTTTTGCAATTTTGAGAGATTTTAAAATTAGATTGAATGGGCTGTTCCCACCCCTCCCACCCGCCCCGGAGTTGTTAAATTTTGAGTAAAGGTAAATCTTTCTAGGCTCCATTTCAGATATTTCCTCCTCTGTATCTCTCCCTTTGCACCCTAATGCCTGCGCTAGCTCTGTTCTCTGAACTCTTACAGGGCTTAATTGCGCCTCTCCTGTCATAGCTTTCCTTTTCTACTGCAGTGGAGTTTGGCCTGTGTTGTACCTCCTGTGAAATGGGAAGCACCCTCACTCAGCAGTAACCTCTGTGCTGCCACCGTCTGTACGATGGGGACCCAGGAGTGTTGGGCATTGCCCTCAGACACATAGGAAGGGGTCACGTCCTCAGGCTGCAGTTACCAATTTTAAGTGCCACGAAGGAAAACAATGGTGCTATGAGGGAGGTAAATGGGTTAGACGTATTTTAGGTGGCGGGGAGGGGTCAGGAAGTCTCTGAGGAAGGGACATTGCAGATGCGATGGGAAGGATGAGTAGGAGTTTGCCAGGTTAGATGTGGGGAAGTGTTTCAGGCAGAAAACCCAGCAGAGGCAAAGGCCCTGAGAGAGGAAGGGAACCGAGGGCACGTCCGTGACTTAAATGTGGTGGTATCCGTGCCCGCCCCCCCCCGCAGTGTTCCATATGCCACTTTGTGTGGAGTTGACACCCCATGAAAGATTGCAGAGTGATTCTATAGATATCTCTACTCTCGTTAGTGGGGGTTGGGAGGGGATAGAGCAGCGCTTTGGGTGTTTTCCCTCTAATGCTCTTTAACTTGCATGGGTTTATGTGTCTTAGGTCTGTTCACTACATGGGTAGATTTAACCCACGTCAAACTGGAAAACTTTATTCTTCTGAAATTCCTGAAGATTTATCAGAATCCCTAAACAGAGCTTTGGTTTAAAAATGGGACACGTCAGTATTTTTTGTTTCTCATAAGTAATTAGCCACTGGAAATTCTGTTGACTTCCGATTGGAAGGTAAAGTGCGTTGTCCTGTGTGCTCGGCAGGTTTCTGTCACACCTCCTCCTCTTCCTACACTTGGACATCGGTGTCCCTCAGGGTGTCACGCAACAGGTCACCCACAAGGTGGCACAGCACCTGACAGGAGCCAGCCATGGAGACAACGTGAAGCTTCTCAACAGCATGATCCAGGTCAGGACCCTGTCAGCCCCTTGTCTGTACACCCTTGCCCGCCTTCCCAATCAGACACCCCTGTGCTAACATGTCTATGTGTTGGTCATTTCAAAGCACTCGGCACAGTGCTTTTGACCAAGAAGGTCAACAGATCTGGGTTTTGTAGTGGAGGTAGGTATTATTTTATTAGTGTTTTAAAAATGGGAGGCTGGTTATTACCTTTCACGTCACCTGAGCCCTTTCTCCGCAGGCCCACATCTCTGTAAGCACTCAGCTCAATGAAGTGGGCCCGGTTGCCGTATTGGAGTTCTGGGTTCAGGCTCTTATAAGCCAACATCTTTGGTACCGAGAACAACCCATCCTCTTCCTCATGGACCATTTGTGTAAAACAGCTTTTCAGCTGATGCAGGAAGACTGTGTGCAGAAATTGCTCTACCAGCAACATAAGGTAAACCTGTTAGAGAATTTATCTTTCAGTCATCAGCTAGATAGTAGTCTTCTAAGGAGGTTCCCCGACATGCACCCTTCTCAGTACTGCTCTGTGGCCACTGCCTTTTTAAAGCTCTGCCTTAACAGTGTCTTATCCAGTAACCGTAGTCTGCTAAGTGCAGATCCTCATAAAGCCAAAGGAAGGACATCCCAGGAGGAGCGCTGCTCATTACATTTGGCTATAATGCGCAGCCTGGGACTGTAACTGCTGGTGGACTAATGATTGAAATCTGTGTCTTACCAGAATCCTCCATCGTAGTAAGGTAATTGCTGATATTCTTGAAAAGCTCATCGATTGTGTTTTTTAAAGCCTCCACTCTCTGCTCCACATGCTCCCCTGGTGTAGAATGCTTTGGGCTACCACTGTGACCGGAGTCTGCTCTCTTCTTTGGTGAGCTGGATCGTGGCAGGCAACATCACTCCTTCCTTTGTGGAGGGCTTGGCCACACCCACTCAGGTAGGAAACCCACTGTGGACCATTTGTTATCCTTTTTTTTTTTTTTTTTTTTTTTTTTTTTTGCGGTACGTGGGCCTCTCACTGTCGTGGCCCCTCCCGGATGCGCAGGCTCAGCGGCCATGGCTCACGGGCCCAGCCGCTCCGCGGCATGTGGGATCTTCCCGGACCGGGCCACGAACCCGTGTCCCCTGCATCGGCAGGTGGACTCCCAACTACTGCGCCACCAGGGAAGCCCTGTTATCTTTTTGAACTTTAATATTGTTATCATCCTTACCTACGTTACTAATAGTCTAAAATAACTAACGTCTGTTAACACTTACTATGCATAAGAATACTTTTTCATTTAATCCTCACAGTAGCCCTCTGCTGAGGTGGTGCTGTTGCTATTCCTGTCTCACAGGGGTGTTAACTGAGGTTTTATGGAGCCAAGTGGCTGGCTCAGGGTCAGACAGCTCATGATAAGACTCCAGCTGCCTGACTGCAGAGCCTGCCCAGCTGCAGGGCAGAGCGTTTAAGTAAGAGTGGACACTGGAGCCGGACCACCCGGGGTTCAGCCTTGGTTCTGCCATTTGCTAGCACTGTGCCTTGGGCAGCTGGCTAACCTCTTTGTCCTCAACAGTCAAATGGGAATAATGATTGCACCTACATGTAAAGCACTTAGAATAGTGTTTACTAGGTGTTGGCTGTTACAGTTATCATCATTATCATTAATTCACAGCATTATTTTCATCATTATCACCATCTCTCAAGACTTTGTGTGTCCCATTATGTCTCTGTTTTATCACTTAAATTAGTAGTAACATCCTTCAACTTTGTATCACATGCTTACCTCCTGCTCTTCCTCATACCTCTTGTGATCCAGCTGAAACACACTCCATGCTGTTATCTGCATACATCTCTGGAGTTTCCATCTTTTGCCTAGCTGATTCTCTTCCCAGGCATGCCTTCCCCTCCAGTCTCTGCCTAGAGTCTTCTCTGGTATATTACCTTCTCTGATCCCACCCTACCTCCTCTGGTTTCCCATAGCACTCAATCCCTGATCAGTACTCACACTTCTCACTTTACATTATGGTTACTTATATTAGTCTTGTCTCCTCTGGTGAATGCAAAACTTCTTAAGGGCAGAGCTCACATCCGGCCCTCTTTCCTGTCCCTCGTGATACAGAACCTGGCACTAAAGTTGAGCAAACAAACATCTTCTTTTACTAAAGTAGCCTTTCTGAAGTAATTTAACAGTTTTCAATGGCCTATTTCATGTAAATTTATGTCTGTGATAAGAGTAGAAATAGGTATAAAAACTATGTGTTAATTTTAGGAACTGTAATGTTTATTTGTGGAATGTGAGGATGTATTTTGTCTGTCTGAGTTAGTAGCTCATTCCCCTCTTTACCTGGTGTTATTGTAGGTCTGGTTTGCATGGACAGTCCTGAACATGGAATCCATCTTTGAAGAAGACTCGCAGCTCCGAAGAGTTGTTGAAGGGGAATTGGTTATAAACTCTGCATTTACCCCTGACCAAGCTCTGAAGGTGCAAATAGCAGTTCTGCATTTGAGTGGTAGAAGGTGGTTCACACTTTGATGCTGATGGGTTCACCTGTAGCTTTTGGACTTCTGTGTTTTCTTTTGTTACGAATGTTTGGAAAGCACAGTAACCAAACTAATGCTCAACATGGTGTAGTTGAAGTGTATACCTCCTTTCCAAGGTTCTTTTAACATTGAGAGTCACAACCTAATAATTTGAGGCTGTGTTCATTGTATGTGTAAAGGGGATTGCCTTTGTTTTAAAGCATCAGAATCCCCTAGAGAGCTTGTTAAAAATCGGATTCCTGGACCCCGGCCTCTGGGATTCTGAGTCTGGAGTGGGACCAGTAATTTATTTTGAAAAACTCCCTAGCTGATCCTTAGGCTAACTAAAGTGTGAGAAAGACTGGAATGAGGCTTTAGAATTAAAGACCTTCTATTTTCAGGTCCTATAGTATAGACTTTGCTTTTGGATTTCAGAGCCTGTCAAGGGATTTATCATTCTTGAACGCCCATTTAAAATCTAAATTTTCAGGACTTCCCTGGTGGTTCAGTGGTTAAGATTCTGCACTTCCAATGCAGGAGGCGCAGGTCCGACCCCTGGTCGGGGAACTGAGATCCCACCTGTCATGCAGTGTGGCCAAAAAAGAAAAATCTCTATTTTCAAGAGGTTGATAAAATTTACTTTGGCTTTTATATTATTCTTGCCCTATAGTGTTTTACATGCAAAGGAATGGAAAGGCATGGAAATGAGATTAGACTAGGTGATGCTTAAGACCCAGTCCAATTCTGGGGTCTGTGAAATTCTTGAAAAAAGGCTGCCCTACATGTCTTGCTACTAAGGTTAAAATGTTAGCTAGCGGGTCGGAGAAGTAAGGTTTATATGACTTTTCTTTTTTCTTATTGAATCGAAAACACCATGTTCAGCATTTCATTTGAATCACTTAGGAAGTGACTGTTTGCAATTGTGGTCATTACATGGTTGCTCAAAGCCCGCCTCTTTTGTAGAAAGCCCAGGCTCAGCTGAAACTCCCCATCGTCCCGTCCCTCCAGAGGCTGCTCATTTATCGTTGGGCCCACCAGGCTCTCGTCACGCCTTCTGACCATCCTCTTCTGCCACTCATTTGGCAGAAGTTCTTCCTCCTGTATCTTCACCGCCCAGGACCGCGATATGGGTATGGTACCCAGAGTAGTAGTAAGTTTCTGTGAATCAGTTCCCACCTTTGCATTGCTCTGCAGCTCTGTGTTCTCACACTGTGGCCTGGGAGTTAGAGTCATTCTCTGGCTAGGAGCCTCCCTCCTTTCCTGTTTCACGTCTATCAGACTAGACCGCTCTCTCTTTACCACCCCCCATACCCAGTTTGGTGGAGACAACACCCTGGGACCCTGCAAGGTTAAGCAGAGAGCTTCTGGAGCTGCAAAGGGAGAGACTGTCCCAAACTGAGGCTGCTTGTGTGGCCATGGTGGAGCTTGTTCGAGGGGACTGGTGATGGGTAGTGCAGCTGTGGACAAAGGCCAGGCAGTGCCTGGGGGGAGGCCAGCGTTTCCACTGGATGTGAAGGGACTCTGGCCGGCCGTGGCTGCTCACTGTCACTGACCATCGCTGTCTGGCTCCAGCTCTGTTTCTAGTTCACCTGCACTCCCTTAACTCACCCCTTTGAAACATACGGATGTTGATTCTTCATCACTTCTGTTTTCTACCAGATTGCAAGTTCTTTAAGAAAAGGGACTATCTTTAATCTCTTCTGTACCTCTAAGTGGTGACAGTGTCTTGAATTTGCATAGCATTTCGTTCTTTTAAAAACTGCTTTTATATGTGCCATCTTGTTGGAGCCTCATTATAACCATTGAGGTAGAGATAGTATGTATTAATTTAATAAACTGACTTAACAGACTGTAATTTTGTGTCACATAGAAAGAGCATCTTGTGTTGATCCTGTTGTGATCTGTGCTTGCATTTTTTAAGGCTACCCGTAGATGGTTGTATTGGAAGAAGGTTTTTTCAAAGCCCTGCTCATATCAGTTTGCTAAAAGAAATGAAGAGGCGTCTGACTGAGGTGGCTGACTTCCACCACGCTGCGAGCAAGGCCCTCCGAGTTCCAGCAGAGGGCAGTGAAGGGCTGCCAGCGACCCAGGCTGGCACCCCTGCTTACCTGACTTCACCAGAGCTGCACACGGAGCTCGTGAGGTGAGGCATGGCTATTTAGCCATTTATGTTGTTTGCAGCACAGGTACTTGTGCCGGCTCTTTGATTTGTGTTACAGTTGCTAGATGTTATTCTCTTAACCTGTTAGATTGAATATGGAAGGTGGTTTTGACTATAGGTTTGCATCTTGTAATGTTTCTCTTTTGTGTTTCTTACGAGAGTGAATCAGCAATTTGGATGTACCTCTGTGAAGTGCCTGGAGTCTGAGTGAAAGCTCTTAAACCCGAGGGCTGGTGACCTCTTCTATTTCTTTATTTAATAACAGAAACAAACCAAAAGAAGTGATAAAGCAGGTTAACAACTAGTAAAGCCTGCTAGGATAGTTCTCTAAAAGAAATAAACGACCCAGGCAAGGTTCTTTAAGTGAGATTCATAGGCCCTTTAGGGGATTGTGGGATCCACCTGGGGTGCGGTGGATTCATAATCTTCCAAAACTGCTTCTAAAAGTAGGCTTAATATTTGCATCCCCTAAAATGTTAAGAACTCTGAGGTAAGTGTGTGTCCCCTTCACACTGTTCTTTCACCTTTCATTTGTAAGCTTGATGTAAACGAGATATTAGTCTTATAAATAAGACTTAATAGGGCTTCCCTGGTGGCGCGGTGGTTGAGAGTCCGCCTGCCGATGCAGGGGACACGGGTTCGTGCCCGGGTCCTGGAGGATCCCACGTGCCGCGGAGCGGCTGGGCCCGTGAGCCATGGCCGCTGAGCTTGTGCGTCCGGAGCCTGTGCTCCTCAACGGGAGAGGCCACAACAGTGAGAGGCACACGTACCACAAAAAATAAAAATAAAAAAGACTTAATAAAAACAGCTCTTAATAATGAACTCTGAATACAAAGTGAATACAGATGTCTTGGTGAGGAAACCCAGTGTTTCGATCCAGCACTCAGGCTTCAGGCTTGATTGACCTCAAAGCCTTAGGGCTTCTCTCAGCCTCCAGAATCATTTCTCCCTGTCTCTTTCTTGCTTGAAGGAAAATGTATTTTTATCTGGGCTTAACCATTGGGAAGGCTTTATCTCTGAACATTTAGATCAGCTAAGAAAGCCTTTGATGTTCCCTTTTGCCCTCCTTTGGCATGTTGTGAAGTAGACATATAACCGAGTCAAGCTGGAAGAGAGCTCCGTCCCAGCCCCTCCTGTTTAAGACCCTCAAAGCTCTGTCCCAGGGTGTCTTCCTACATAGACTGTTGCCACGGTAAAGGTGGTATTTTTCCACTTTATTGAGTAAAGCCCAGCCACACCTCCTGGTCCCCACCTGGTACTTTGTAATTTGTGTGCTGTAGACTACTCTGGTACCTGTTGCTGCAAACAACTGCTTAAAATACCAGTGATCTGAGCTAAATGGACTGTCTTCCTTGTAAAAACAAAACAAAATAAGAACAAAGGAAGCATCATTAAATTTTTAAAAACGTTTTTACCGGAAAATAGAGAATTTTTTTTCCCCTGTTTTTAGCTTTCTTCTGTTCCTTCTTCATGGGAACAGGGTGCATACATGCTATGGGTTCTATTTGTGATTCCTTGAGGCAGGGGATTGTCATTGAGCCTAAAGCTGGCAGGTTCTTCCAATGCATAAGTTTAAAATGGCTTTTAAAGTTTTCTCTGAAAGACAGAAAAGGTGTTTATTTGAATGTTATCTAAACTTTTCCGAGCACCAAGTCTCACTGTGACTGATTGTCCAGGAAAGAAAAGCTTGAAATTCAGATCCTTGGTTTGTGTTAAAGTCACCTTCTCCAGTTATTTTTTTCTGTGTACTGTATTTAACCCTCTTTAGTAAGAGAGTTCACAGAGCCCTTTCTTCACACCTTTTGTTTTAGCAATTATTGCATCGTACTTAAATGATTTGTGACCTTTCTCCCTTGCTGGCCCTTCTTGGGAGTGTGGTGGTTGGAAATATTTTCTGTGTTATGTGCTTCCGAACTTTTATCTTTTAGTGCCAGTTCTCCTAGAGGTGTAAGAAACTTCATTTGCCTGCACATCTTTTCGTATTTTATGTAATTATGTTTTTTTCTTTTAGGCTCTTCAATGTATATATATTATGGCTAGAAGATGAGAATTTTCAAAAAGGAGATACGTATATCCCTTCTCTGCCAAAGCATTATGATATTCACAGGCTAGCAAAAGTGATGCAGAATCAGCAGGTAAAACCATGGCAATGTCTCTCTTAGCATATCTAACTGTAATTTGAATTGGTTACTTTTATAACCTAATGGTAAAACCACTTGTTGATACGGAAATCGGGTCACTGGTATAGTCATTGTTTTTGTGGTTTTGTCAACATATAAGTGATTTTTTTGTAGGAGTGTTTCCTTTTGAATCTCTGACCCCACTATGGCCTCACCTGAAGGCTTGAAGCTTGTTAAGATTCATATGTTGTACAGAAAGTTAGTAGCATGGAGATAGGGAGTTCACCTTTGTTTGCCTTTGGAGATGACTTGTAGCTATCACAGTTTTGGTTGCCCTTTTGGAGATACTCAATTCTAGTCTTCACATATCCTAATTTGTTCTCTCCCTGGTACCCAAGCATAGATGTCTGTGGTCTTTCTTAGGCCAAAACTTCTGAGTTTTCGTTAAGCTTCTGTAGCTATCATTTGTGTGAGTGTGTGTGTGTGTGTATGTATGTAGGCATATCTCTCCTGTTCCAGTTTCTTTTTTCTAGGGGCTGAACTCTACTGGGCATTGACCCCCAACGTTGGATGGGATTTAGGATCCTCTAAGACTTGAGAGACTTCAATTTGGGTCTTTAAACCTAGTTGCTTCCACACTGTATATACTATTTCATCTCTAGTAGGTGTCTTTCACTTTCTTCTGTGTTCTTTGTCTTTCCTTCCTCTCTTTTCTTCTTTCTTCTTCCCTCCTTCTGTATCTATTGAATGCCTTTAAGGTGTCAGGCATCTAATAACAAAGATGAAAAGAAACTTGATGCAGTCTCTGCCTTTAAGGTGCTTACTGTCAGGTGGGGGACTAAATAATTATTGCATCCAGTGATGAAGACTGTGGGGGTGGAATGCACAGGGTGCTGTGGAAACATGCACAAATGACACCTGATTCATACTGAGGCTGGAGTGCGACCTTTGAACTGAGCCCTAAAGGACAAACGGGAGTTCTCAGGTTGATAGGAAGACATGGTGATGCGGAGTGGCAGAGAGGATGTTACCAGCAGGACGTCTTTTTCCAAAGTCTTCGTTTGAAGAACTATTGAAATAGCAGGAGTAGTTAAATAAATGGATGAATTAAAAATATATTGAACTTTCTATCCTGTTCCATTGATCTGTATTTCTGTTTTTGTGCCAGTACCATACTGTCTTGATTACTGTAGCTTTGTAGTATAGTCTGAGGTCAGGGTGCCTGATTCCTCCAGCTCCGTTTTTGTTCTCAAGATTGCTTTGGCTATTCGGGGTCTTTTGTGTTTCCATACAAATTGTGAAATTTTTTGTTCTAGTTCTGTGAAAAATGCCAGTGGTGGTTTGATAGGGATTGCATTGAATCTGTAGATTGCTTTGGGTAGTAGAGTCATTTTCACAATGTTGATTCTTTCAATCCAAGAACATGGTATATCTCTCCATCTATTTGTATCATCTTTAATTTCTTTCATCAGTGTCTTATAATTTTCTGCATACAGGTATTTTGTCTCCTTAGGTAGGTTTAGTCCTAGATATTTTATTCTTTTTGTTGCAGTGGTAAATGGGAGTGTTTTCTTGATTTCACTTTCAGATTTTTCATCATTAGTGTATAGCAATGCCAGAGATTTCTGTGCATTAATTTTGTATCCTGCTACTTTACTAAATTCATTGATTAGCTCTAATAGTTTTCTGGTAGCATCTTTAGGGTTCTCTATGTAGAGTATCATGTCATCTGCAAACAGTGACAGCATTACTTCTTCTTTTCCGATTTGGATTCCTTTTATTTCTTTTTCTTCTCTGATTGCTGTGGCTAAAACTTCCAAAACTATGTTGAATAATAGTGGTGAGAGTGGGCAACCTTGTCTTGTTCCTGATCTTAGTGGAAATGCTTGCTTTCAGTTTTTCACCATTGAGGACGATGTTGGCTGTGAGTTTGTCATATATGGCATATGGCCTTTATTATGTTGAGGAAAGTTCCCTCTATGCCTACTTTCTGCAGGGTTTTTATCATAAATGGGTGCTGAATTTTGTCGAAAGCTTTCTCTGCATCTACTGAGATGATCATGTGGTTTTTCTCCTTCAATTTGTTAATATGGTGTATCACGTTGATTGATTTGCGTATGGTATTGGCACAAAAACAGAAGTATAGATCAATGGAACAGGATAGAAAGCCCAGAGATAAACCCACGCACATATGGTCACCTTATCTTTGATAAAGGAGGCAAGAATATACAGTGGAGAAAAGGCAGCCTCTTCAATAAGTGGTGCTGGGAAAATTGGACAGGTACATGTAAAAGTATGAAATTAGAACACTCCCTAACACCATACACAAAAATAAACTCAAAGTGGATTAAGGACCTAAATGTAAGGCCAGACACTATCAAACTCTTAGAGGAAAACACAGGCAGAACACTCTATGACATAAATCACAGCAAGACCCTTTTTGACCCCCCTCCTAGAGAAATGGAAATAAAAACAAAAATAAACAAATGGGACCTAATGAAACTTAAAAGCTTTTGCACAGCAAAGGAAACCATAAACAAGACCAAAAGGCAACCCTCAGAATGGGAGAAAATATTTGCAAATGAAGCAACTGACAAAGGATTAATCTCCAAGATTTACAAGCAGCTCATGTAGCTCAATAACAAAAAAACAAACAACCCAATCCAAAAATGGGCAGAAGACCTAAATAGACATTTCTCCAAAGAAGATATACAGATTGCCAACAAACACATGAAAGAATGCTCAACATCATTAATCATTAGGAAATGCAAATCAAAACTACAATGAGATATCATCTCACACCAGTCAGAATGGCCATCATCGAAAAATCTACAAACAGTAAATGCTGGAGAGGGTGTGGAGAAAAGGGAACCCTCTTGCACTGTTGGTAGGAATGTAAATTGATACAGCCACTATGGAGAACAGTATGGAGGTTCCTTAAAAAAAGAACTACCATACGACCCAGCAGTCCCACTACTGGGCATATACCCTGAGAAAACCATAATTCAAAAGGAGTAATGTACCACAATGTTCATTGCAGCTCTATTTACAATAGCCAGGACATGGAAGCAACCTAAGTGTCCATCGACAGATGAATGGATAAAGAAGATGTGGCACATATATACAATGGAATATTACTCAGCCATAAAAAGAAATGAAATTGAGATATTTGTAGTGAGGTGGATGGACCTAGAGTCTGTCATACAGAGTGAAGTAAGTCAGAAAGAGTAAAACAAATACCATATGATAACACATATATATGGAATCTAAGAAAAAAAAAAAAAGGTCATGAAGAACCTAGGGGTAAGACAGGAATAAAGACACAGACCTACTAGAGAATGGACTTGAGGATATGAAGAGGGGGAAGGGTAAGCTGTGACAAAGTGAGAGAGTGGCATGGACATATATACACCACCAAAAGTAAAATAGATAGCTAGTGGGAAGCAGCTGCATAGCACAGGGAGATCAGCTCCGTGGTTTGTGACCACCTAGAGGGGTGGGATAGGGAGGGTGGGATGGAGGGAGAAGCAAGAGGGAAGAGATATGGGAACGTGTGTATGTGTATAGCTATTTCACTTTGTTATAGAGCAGAAACTAACACACCATTGTAAAGCAAGTATACTCCAATAAAGATGTTAAAAAAATTAAAATAAAATTAGCCTGTTCTTATAAAAAATATATATATTGAAGAAGAATTAGTAGAATCAATAGGATTTTTAGATTAGGATTGATACAGTTGTAGGGCAGATTAGATAGTACAAGGACTTCCAAATTTGTAGTTGGGCAGCTGCTCTTTACAGTACTGGAAGAGGAAGTGCCTGAGGGGCTTCAAGGAATGCTCTTATTAAAGAGCTGGTGGGGAGGGGATATACAGGTCTAGAGTTCAGGAATGGGGTAGTGTGGGAAATGTGGGTGTAATGGTAATAGAGTATTTGGATTAAGAAGAGGACTGAAGATGGAACTCTGAGAAGTAACATTGAAAGGCACAGAGAAATAAGGCTGAGAATATAGGGCCAGAGAAATAGGAAAAATACACAGATAATCATGGTGTCCTGAAATCTTTTGAGTGCAGGTCCATACTCTATCTCTTCTTTATACTCCACAACCCAAAGCCTTATCTGAGAATTTGCATGTAGTAGGTACTTGGTCAGTGTTTTAAAAAATTAATCATAGCTTTCTTGGTTCTTTAATATTTATCTTGGTTCCCCAGCATTTATACGGTTAATTGCTTTCTTTTTTTTTTTTTTAGTCTTTGCTTGCCATTTGATTTTTAAAAAATTTTTTTTTATTGGAGTATAGTTGTTTTAAAATGTTGTGTTAGTTTCTGCTGGCCATTTAATTTTATAGCTAGTATTTTGAATCAGTAATTCAGGTTCAGAGTTGTTCTGTCTTTTAGTGGTTTCTGAAACATCTCTGCTTACCCATTGTTAATTCTCAGTATTCTTTTCTAATTGTTAGCCTCTGTCAATAGTACTTTAGCACAGAGGTGGAGAAAGTGACATCCAGACCTCAATTAAAGGAGATATGTATACACAGTAGGAGCATCTGGTACAGCAGCTCAAACAGTTTGGTACATCCAAGATCCAGGCTTGTGATCCGGATGACTTTGGTGTTCCTTCTCTGAGTCTGGAATGCCTTGTGCCATGATTGGTTTGGAAATAACGATTTAGGACTTCATGGGAGTGTGCTAATTGAGAAGGCTGAAACATTTTTACATTTATAGGTATCCTTTAGAACACTCCAAATCAGAAAAAAAAAAAAAGAAAGAAAACCATTGTCCACAAAGCCACAGTCCTTATCTGCTCATCAGCTATTACTGTTTGTAGTTTTTGGTGTTCATTGATAGTTGACTTTCTTTTTTACTAATGACGGTCCACCATTCTAATATATAGTCATCACCAGAGTGAAATATATGCCAGACATATTTTATGCAAGACAAATATGCAAAATATGCAAGACAGCTCACTGGAGAGTGGGAGGAAAATACTGGAATTTCTGTTTCTATTTTTTTTGGTCAATCATATCTATTTACTTATTTATTTTACCTTTTATAATGAAAAATTCAATCATACAGAAAAATAGAATAGTATAATAGACATGCCCTTCTCCCTCTGCCTGTATGTATCATGTGTCTAGTTTCATCTATAGCCAATCCAATCCCACCACCATGTTGGAGCTAATCCTAGAGGGCATTTGATACATATTTTAAAAGACAAAGATTAAAAAAAATAACAGGGCTTCCCTGGTGGCGCAGTGGTTAAGAATCTGCCTGCCAATGCAAGGGACACAGGTTCAAGCCCTGGCCGGGGAAAATCCCACATGCCGCGGAGCACCTAAGCCCATGTGCCACAACTACTGAGTCTGAGCTCTAGAGCCCGCAAACCACAACTACCGAGCCCACGTGCCACAACTATTGAAGCCTGAGCACCTAGAGCCCGTGCTCTGCAACAAGAGAAGCCACGACAATGAGAAGCCCACGCACCGCAACGAAGAGTAGCCCCCACTCACTGCAGCTATAGAAAGCCCGCGCACAGCAATGAAGACCCAACATGGCCAAAAATAAATAAATAAATTTATTAAAAAAAATAATAACATAACCCCAAGAGCATTTATATCTGAAATATATTAACAGTAATTTCTTAATATCAAATATCTAGACAGTGTTCAAATTTCCAGTGCTCTTGCAAATGTCATAAAAGTTTTGTTTCTATTTACTTTTAC
Organism: Delphinapterus leucas; assembly: GCF_059928025.1. Lineage (NCBI taxonomy): Eukaryota > Metazoa > Chordata > Mammalia > Artiodactyla > Monodontidae > Delphinapterus > Delphinapterus leucas. Next base: position 62,084,485 of record NC_143142.1, on the reverse strand, counting down.
AGTTTGTTTGAATCAGAGTCTGCATTTTGTAATTGGTTGATAGTTCTTATTAATCTGTTTAAATCTATAGGTCCTCCCCTTATCTTTTTTTTTAAATTGCAACTTATTTGTTGAAGAAACTGGGTAGTTTGTCCATAGAGCTTCCCCACAGCTTGGATTTTGCTGGTTATAACTTTGTGGTGTAGTTTAATATGTTGTTCTGTCCCCTGTATTTCCTGTAAGTTGGTATTGGGACCTAGGGCTTGATATAATCCAGATCCAATTATTTTCAATATATTTATTTTTTATCTCTTAAAAATTTTTTTTTTTTTACCTATGTCTTATATTAGTTCAGTAGTATACGTATGTAATTTATAAATATACATTTAGTGAGGCTGTTGCAATAATTTTTTCCAGTCATGGTACACAGTCAAAAAGTTTTGAGATTCCTAAGGTTCTTAGACATTTTATTTTTAAATTTATTTATTTGGCCGCACCACGCGGCTTACAGGATCTTAGTTCCCTGACCAGGGATTGAACCCGGGCCCTAGGCAGTTCAAGTGCCAAGTCATAACCACTGTACCGCCAGGGAATTCCCTAGAGTGCCCATTTTAAATGTGATTTATCCTCGTGCTTGGAGAGCCTGGAGTGGACCACCTCATGTTGAAACTTATGGGTTCACTTTAAAGTTAAATATACAGTTTTATATGTGAATATGTGATTCATTTCTGAAAGTTAAAGTCCTGTGGTTCCATTTTAGGACCTGTGGATGGAGTATTTGAACATGGAGCGCATACATTACGAGTTTCAGGAAACCATTAGTCTGTGGATGCAGGCCAAGCTTGAGTCCCATTCTACACCCTGCAGTTCGTCAGTGCCACTGGACTTCACTGATCCTTTGTTGGGTGAGTTGTGTGAGTGCGCATCAGACCCTTTGAATGAATGAGTGAGTGAATGAATGAGTGAATGAATGGGTGAGTGAGTGAATCGGAGCCATTGAGGGTTAAGGTTCACAAAGTGTACCCCTCAGTGAGAATTGCTTTTTTAGGAGTTCATTGTTAACTTGTTAACCACTTGGGGTTAGGTTATGCTTTGAATGAGAGAAATTCCAAAAACAGTGAGGACTTAAATAAGATAGGGATTTTTTTTCCATGTAAAAGAAGTCTGGAGGCAGGCAGTTCAGAGCAGTAGCTTTATGGCCTGAAAGCCTTCAAGGACCCGTGCACCTCCTATCTTGCTGTCTCACTGTGTTCACATCTGACATCCACTTATGGTTCAACGTGGCTGCTTAAGCTTAAGCTGTCACATTTGCATTCCATTCAGCGGGTAGGAAAGTCTCCCTCTTTTAAGGACTCTTTCAAGAAGCTGCTCATAGACTTTCCAGTTACATCTCATTGGCCCACACTGAGGCATGACTCTTGCCATGGAGTTTCCCCACAGTCTGGATGTTGCTAATTATACCTTTGTGGTATAGTTTAATGTTTTTCTGTCCCCTGTATTTCTTGTAAATTGGTATTGGGAAAGTGATTATGTACTTTGTGGTTCATTTTCTGCATGATGCTTTAAAAAGATATTTTAATTGACTTACAACATGTAAAGTAGAAGCTAGAATTTAATTATTTGGGGTTTGCATTGAGCAGATAAGGAACCTGAAGTGTATGGTGGTTAGGTAACTTTCTGAAGTCACAAAGCTGGGGCTTTGAAGAGCAGGCTTCAGAGACCCTGCTCTTCACCACTTGTCTTGTTTCTGGCGATCAGTACAGGTTGCAGTTCTAAATAAAGTTAAAGCCTAGATTTTTAAATAATTAGTTTCAGGTTTTTCTCAGATGAGAGCAGGTTAGATGATGATTATATCAAACGATGGAACTTGTGATTGTGATTGTAGGAAAAATTTCAGCAGCTCTTCATAGGTTATTGTATACTCACGACACCAACTTCTTTTTCTTAAATTTGTTGGCTTCGTAACTTTTTGTCAGTTGTGGTCCAGAGTGGTGATTATAGTTAAATATGCTCTGAGTTAAGTTTTTTTCTGTCTTTTGTTTTGGATTTAAAGTACCACCCTTGATTTTTCTTTTGTAATAAGTTATATTGGGTTAGAAAAAGACCCTCCCCACCTCCCCCACCCCCATTTTCCTTTAGAGTCGTGACCTAATGTTGCTTGAAAGAGACTTGAACATAGTCAGGAGTCTTACCCCATGGTGAGTATCCAGCTTTGTTACATTCTGTGCATAGAGTGGTAGTTCTAGTGGAAAAACCCCAGCTATAAGGGACAGTCCTGGACTTGACCTGTTTGGAATGTTAAATTCCATCTGTTTGGATTACAAACAATACAAGTTTTCTTATGCCAAGTAAAGTCATGGCTATTAAGTTTTCTTTAATTTTTCTTAACAAGAATAGAAAATTGAATGCTATATCTGGAATGAAATCGGAAATTCAGAGTAGTCCCTTAAGTACTTTGTTAACTTACTGACTTGAAATTCCTTTGACCTCTCCTGACCTCTGTTATCTTACATGGCAGCATTTTTCTTCATGTTCTTCAGTCCCTATGAGCTGTGTGGTATGTGGATAGTATAGTGAAAAGAAAGGAAGGGAAGATAGGAATTTATTGGACACCTACTGTGTATTCAGCTGTGTACTAAGTGCAGGAATATAAACATTTAAGTTGGATTGACCAGTATGAGATCATGTGAAATCTAGTGCAAAGTTGCATGGTACAGATTTACCGTTTTTTACCTTTATTTTTCTTATATGGTACATTATTTCTTATTTGTATTCGTAAATCAGTTTTTGAGTGAATGAACGAATGAATGAATGAATGACTGTATGGCTACATAAATATAAGTTCTGTAGGAGTTCATGCCCATGTCTTCATTCATTTTAACTCTACTACTCTCCACCCTCCTGTTCAAACCTTGGCCTAATGTAGGACTTTTCACTCAGCTTCATTCCATAATGCCCATTCCTCTTTCTCCTATTCCTATGAAGTTTATTTGGATGACTGCATTAAACTCTTAACTGGGCTACCTGCCCCATTTCCCCAGTCCACTGTCCAGATGATAGCTACCATCTTTCTAAAGCTTGCTTCGAGTTATTCACTAGATCCCTTTTACACTAGTGTCAAGTCCAAACACCTTAGCATGTTATGCAAAGCTGTCTAGGGTGATACTTTAAGATTGTGAGCAGTAGGTCTTTAACTATCATCAAGACTTTTTGAGGATAGGAATTCTATTTAATCATATCACATGCTCCTGAGCTCCCAGCTCCTGGGTAGAGTATTATTAGGCTGGTGGGTGATCCCTCAGAACTTGGAAGGAACAAAAGATAATTTTATTCATTTAGGCCTCTGATGATTGAAACAACTATTCTTCAGATCTCTAACATTCTTTATGAAGGTAACAGTTTAGTTTTGTAGTACATTATGACCTAGTAGTAGCCGTTATTCAGTAAATATGACTTAATTTTTTTTTCAGCTAAAGAAAGGGTTTTAAATAACCTGCGGAAGCACGAGGACCCCCAACCTCCCCTTGTTCTGCAGCCAGTGAGGCCTCCTGTGCCAGTTATTTCCTCAGCCTCGATCCTGAGTCAGAAGGACGCCATCCAGCTGGTACGCACAGACCTGAATCTGCTGCGGCAGCAGGCCAGGTAAGACCACAAGCCCTCCAGGATCATGCTTCTGTGCTTGCTGCTTTGACAGCCTGATGAGTAGCACCTAGAAGAGCTTCTTCATTAGCCTCTTCACCACCAGGGTAATTTGACCAGACTGGCTCAGATGGTTACCTTAGTTAACCAAGTTGTGACAAGTCTTTTAATTTCATGTGGAAATTATGTGGTGCTTTCATGGACTATACATTGTACAGTTTCTTGTGGCATTTCTGAGTGGCAGCAGTGCCAGCTAAATTTTTTTCTTATGCTTTCCCTGAGGAAATCTGATACTGGAAAGATGGTGTTAAAAGGGAATGAAATGAGATTTACTCTCTTTTGTCACTGCTTTGCTCTCTAACTCTCCATATTCTTTCAAAAATTGACACAGATACTTGATCGAAGTGTGGGAAAGTCATTTTAGTATTTTGAGTTCACAGTGGATGCAGAATGATCAACTGTATAAGGTTTTGATTGTACCTTGTGATCCTGTGAGGAGGAGTGCGTGTAGAGTCTGTTTTATTTATAAAGTGAAAGAGTTTATCTTTGCAAAGCCCATGGGAATCAATCTCTTATTGGCCCTTTATCCCTTGGTTGTCTTTGGTTTAGTCGTGTATCGTATGTGTGTTGTTTGCACATGCAACACACAGGCCTCCTGCACACCACCGTAGTAATCAATACAGTTAAAACAGTGTTGACACCCATGTAAACAACTAGCTTTTCATGTCTTCCACATCTCAGTTTGAGTTGCTAATATCTAAGAAGTCACTGGTACTTACAAATAAGGTACCCCTTTAGGATGATTAAATCAGGATGGAATTCTCATTTGTTCTTCTGCATTTAAGGGTTCATTTAAAAAAACGTTGATATAACACAGATTCTAAATGGAGCTTTGTTTCTGGCTAAAAACTTGTCTTACTTTTCCTTCCTTTTTTAACTCTCTGACTGCCAGGGAGAGGGTTTGGGTGAGTCTTGGCACACACACCTTTGGTTTTTTGTTACTATGGAATTCTTGTGCCTTATCGTTCTCTAATGCAGGCTGGGGGTGACTGGAAGCCTTTATCACTTATCATAAAATCTTTCCTAAGACTTTTTTTTTTTCTAACCTACCGATGATGTTTTTCAGAACTGCAGCTCTTCGGGAATCTCAGCAGGTTGTGCTGGACAGTGAGCTGTTGGACACAATGCCCAAGCAGTATGTTAATCGAGAAGAACAGACCACACTGCATTTGGAGTGTAGAGGCAGTAGTGGCAAGAAGTGCCAAGGAGCTGGAGTTGTAACAGTTCAGGTAAGATTAAGTGTCTTCATAATTCAGAGAGTTTCGTTTGAGTCCCTAATATTGGCATATCATTGAGAAAGACTGAAAGAAGTATTTAGTACGTCATCCATGTCCCAAAACATTTAATAGTTCTGGGGAGAGTGAAGATACACACAGAGCTAATCACTTATTTCCGTAAGTGCCGATGAGTCTTATAAGACAGATAGTCAGATAGAACTGGAAAGAAAAGGGGAATAATTGAGATGATTCTTGGAGAGAGGGGCTCAAACTAGTGTTAAAAGATTTTGGTGATGATACTTTGGATTCAGTTAGAAGGAATGTGGGAATGGGGTCACCATGACTTCACCTAGGGGTCAGTGGCTCAATCGATCTGTTTCAGTTGTTTTTTTTTGGGGGGGGGCGGTGATTCATGTTGGAAAGGTTAGAACTCACATTGGAAAAGATCATTATGTGGGGGCTCTGGCTGAATGCTGTGGGTAGTGGGGAGCCACTGAAGACAGAGGTGGGAGGCACATGTGAAAAGCAGATCAGTTGGGTGGAGCTTGCCAACAGGCCAAAGTTGGGTCTATGACATCGAAAGGACTTCAGAATGGAAGGTTAGCCTTAGCCAGTGTGTCATAGCACTCACTTTATGCCAGGTAGAGTCTAAACACTTTACAGAACTTGTCTTATCCTCACCACAATACTATAAGGTGGGTATCTTTATTGTCTGTATTGTCCAGATGAAGAAATAGAGGCATAGAGAGGTTAAGTTACATATCCGAGGCCGAGGTGACGCTGCCAGTGAGTGGCAAAACCAGGAAGGCCCAGGCATTCCAGCTGCAGAGTGCATGCTCCTTAGTCACTGCATGGTACTCTTTCTGCAAGAGAATTCAGTATTCCGTGAGCTGGGAAAGAAATGGTTGGAGACAGGCGCTACCTGTTCCTTGACTACACTTGCACAAAAATAGCTTCTCTTTTTGCTAGCTTTTACAAATTGGGGTATTTCTCTTACTGACTCTTGGTTGTCTTTCAAAAATTTCCCTTCTTTTTGTGCCGGTCCGTATTTTAACACTTCTGATGTATTTTTCATCAGTCTTTTCTAGGAGACTGTTTTCTTAAAATGTCTTCTTTGAAATAATTTTTTATACTCATATTTTTTATTACATTCAAATTTCATTTCTAATTTTTTTCAGCATAGTTGTATGCGTCTATTAAGAAATTTGGCCTGGAATGTGAGATTCCTAAATACTGAGATAATATCTTTGGCCGGGTACCTTATGAAGTTAATTTTCTTTTGGTGTGTTTTTATTCCCCCAGTTGCTAATGCTTTAGCAAGACTAAGGTAGAGGTATTTAAGAAGGATCACTTGCTAAAATAATAAAACAGGAAGAAAAGTTTGCCAGCTGAGGGTGGAGTTTGAGTTGGTGGGAAAAAGGCTGAAAATGTATCTAGTTATAATAAAAAAGGGACATTTTATTACCAATCTGTGTTTTTACAAATATCGTATTTTTCCATATTTTGAAATTACATATCTTTGTCAGGCTGTTAATTCTATATAGAGAAGGGAATTCTCCTAAAATGCATTTTTTCAGTGACTACTGAGGTAAGTACAAAGAAATGTCTTTCCAATTCTGGCTAATAGCTTACTGTTTGAAGAGTTGTAAATATTTGCCGTCCCAGCCAAAGAACAGGTCTGATTGCTTGACCTCCTATTAAATTGCAGGGTCTTGCAGTGGAAAATACCACTAGGCAGACCTGGGAGCTTTAACTCTAAGCCTACCAGTGACCTGTCTTTTTTCCTTTTCAGAAAAAGGGATCATAGTCTTGATTTATCTGAACCCTTGAATTCAAATTTCTTTTATAACCTTTAGTTCGTTAATTCTGAAATAAAAAGGTACACCTTTCTAAAATACCTTCAAAATAATTTTGATTATTATTTTGAGGAGGGAGATCAGAAAGAAGATGATCTATGATAGGGATTAAAATGAATATGCCTTAGATTTTGCTTTTACAGACAACACAAAAAATACTTTTCAAAAGAAAAATTGGTAGATGTTAAGCTTGAAGAAAGAAGTAAAAAAACAAGAAAGGACACACAGCAAAAAAAGAGGAGATTTTATAGAAGCTTAAAGAATTTGAAAAATAGCTGTGTTTTGTGGCCATAACCTCATTAGAAATATCCAAGTTTTCTTAAAGCACATTTTAATTTTCTGCTGGCCTTACTTGTTGCCCAGTGCCCTTTCAGTTTAGGATGTCCCGTCATTTGGAAAATCCAGAAGCTTGGGAACTCCCACTGATGGCTCCTAGAAGTATCAGTATCAACAGTACTACTCCAGCCATTATTTTGCCTAATGATGCAGATGTGCCAGGGGAATTAAAAATGTAAAGACAGCAAGCAACTTTCGTAGTCTGAGACTTAACTAGGATTTCTTTGGAAAATTTTACAGTAATTGCGAATTCCAGCTGTCCTGGGCAGTATTTACTGGTTGATACTTCTAGGAACTGAAGATAGAATTTTTTTTTGCTACTCACTAATGGCTAAGAGCAAAGTGGAGGAAAGTTAAAACTCTAGCTACCATGAAGCTTGGGCTTATCTAAGCAAGTCAGTTAGGTTTGCTCTGATTTATTTATTTATTTATTTATTTTGCGGTACGCGGGCGTCTCACTGTAGTGGCCTCTCCCGTTGCGGAGCACAGGCTCCGGACGCGCAGGCTCAGCGGCCATGGCTCACGGGCCTAGCCGCTCCGTGGCATGTGGGATCTTCCCGGACCGGGGCACGAACCCGTGTCCCCTGCATCGGCAGGCGGACTCTCAACCACTGCACCACCAGGGAAGCCCCTGCTCTGATTTTTTGTTAAAGATTGTACTTGAGTCTAATGCTGTCCATTACACAAATGGATGACTTTAGTTTGTAGGAAGAGAGGTGTTTGTCAGGGGTAGGGAAGGTGAGTTCTGAGTGTTTATGGCTCATCAAGAAACTGTCACTGGGAGACAGTATTCCTGAAGAAGGTAGATTGTGTTATTCTTACAATGTAAAACTGTAGCCCCTCTATATACAGGTGTCCAGTGACCACCTCATGGTTGTGATTAGTAGTGTTGATCCTGTCTGACATCATTCTATCATCTGGTGATGCTGAACATCATGAGGCCTCTTCTAGATTCCTCAGATCTCCAGCCACTTCTCAGTTTCCTCCAGGGTTCCTCAACGCTTGGATTGCTGGTTGTGCTTGGTTCTACTCCTGATTCCCTTCTTCACTGTGATGCCAGCTGCTTTTGCCTTTTGTCTGTGCTGGAGTTCTTAATCTGGGGTTTGTGAAGGGTCTTTAGTGGGCCAGAGAAGACCCTGAAAGTGTATAGAATTTTTTTTTTCCTGGAGAGTTCATAGATTCAGTCAATCCTCAACAGTCCATGACCCCCGAAGGGTCAGTCCATATGTTGATGACTCCTGTTCTGTTTGTCTAGTCCAGAATTCTCTCTTGAGTCCCAGGTCTAGACTTCTTGCTTACTTAACATTCTATGAATGTCCCATAGATACCTCAAACTCCGTAGGTCCTAAACTAATCTCATCTTTACCTGTCAGACCTGTTTTTTTCTGTAATTCCACTTACCTGGGCTCCCAAGATGGAGACCGAGGCATCGGTATCCACATTCCCCCCACCCCGTCCCCCCATACTTCCTATCTAGTCGCTTTCCAAGTCATACTTGTTCTGCCTTTGAAATGGCTTTAAATGTATGCCTTTCTCTGTTTGTATTGCCATTGCCCTATGGTCGGCGCACATCACTTCTCCCCTGAACTAATACAGCAGCCTTCCTGTCCATAGTCTTTCTATCTAGTTCATTTTCCACCATTCATCTTTTTAAATACAAATCTGATCACATTTCCGGGCTAAAAGCCCACGTCGGTTCTCTAGTGTCTAAAAGGAGTATGTCTTTTTGGACCCTCCATAATCTGTTCTTAATCTTTCTCTAGCAACATCATTTACCCTCTCTCCCACTCCCCAAACCTTCTATTTTCTAGCAATTTAGACCTTTTCTGTTCTGCAAACATGACATGCCTGTTCTTAGCATATGCTGTTATTTGTTCTCCCCCACTCATTTCTGAGCTTCTGCTCATCCCTTCATTCCTTGGTTCAGGCAGCATCTTTTCTTGAGGTCTTTCTTGACTCCTCTAGTCAAACTGAGATATTCCCTCCTCTTATCACAGCTTGAGCATAAATGCTGTTGTAGTTACCTGCTGTTTTTCCTACCAGACTGTAACCTCTTTGGGAATAGAGCTCCTGTCCTTATTCATCTGTATTACCAGTAGCACCTAGAATGGCTCTTGGCACGTGATAGGTACCCTTTAACACCCCTGAATCAGTCATTGAGAGCCACAAGCACACGACTTGTTAGACTGCATTACAGCTTGTTTTGTGTTATGATTACTTCTGTAGCCTTTAACAGATTTTGAGTTACCTGAGGGCCAGGATCTTGTCTTTTTCATGTTTATGTTGTCAGTGCTTCACACAGTCAGTGTCACAAAATGGATGTGTTTGAAGGAATGAACGATGGATACATACTCTTCATAATAATCTCCCTGAAGATATTCTCTGGCTGTGGAAGACATGGAAGTTGGAACTTTTTCCTACTAGAAATTGGCAGTCATTTTTGATCCTGCTTACCTTTGGCCAATTTAATGCTTAATTGGCCAGTTTAATGCTTTCCATACAAAATCCTGACTTAAATACCACACACTGCTCCACTTACCTTTTTACTCTAATACAAGTGTCTCCTGGGCATTCGATCTTGGAAAGTGGTAAGGCTGGTCATACTTCAGTGCACTACCTTATTTCTCAGCCCTGTTCAGAGTATTTCTTATCCCTTGCTTGGGCACTTTCACATTCCAGGTAATCTGCTAGGAGCTTTGCTTACGTTTTTCACTTAGCTTCACAGAATGAGGAAGAGAAAGCAGGTTCAGAGAGACTCAGAGACTTATCAAACTCACACAGCTATTAAGTGGCTCAGTTGGAATTCAAGCCCGCATCTATTTAAATTCAAGAGTTGTGCTTTTCCATTCAATATTGGGAAATGGCCAGGCCATTTCCTTTGGCTCTTTCAGCTCTGATTTTTGAAAACTAGCTGATCATGACAGTCAAATCTCATTTGAATTAACATGTGTACCCCTTTCTTTCTGAGTTAGTGTGATAGGAGTGCTTCTTTTTCAGTGATTAGAGAATTCCTGGATTGGATGAATTTTTAAAATCAACTTCATGGAAAATAATTTTATATTTCAAGTGCGAATTTTAAGTTCTAAAATTAAAACATGTTAAGCGTATTTTAAATATAAATTTCAATGGCTCTTTTGTAAAGATTTCAGATTATATCATGAAAATATCTTATTGCTTAGTAGAATTTTTCTGTGAGGGAAAGCCCTGGAAATTTCCAGCCATCTGCAAATGTTTGAACTATGTATAGCTTGTTTGGGGTATACAAAAGCCAAAGATATTTTCTGGGAAGTGAGACGTGCCTCTTCTGTGGTCGCCTCTCCTAACAGAAGCCTCGAATAATTTGGTGATATTCCCTGAGGATATGGGGTGATTTATAATAGGGTTCCTTTTGTTGTTCTTTGGTATTGTGGGGCATGTTTGCTGGACCCAGGACTGATTTATTATCATGTGAAAAATTGCTCATTTCTAGAAATGAAAGATGGAAAAGACCCCCTGAGGGCCTCACATTATTTTAACAACTTACTGAAGCACATGCTTTGTGCAACTTGTGTATTTCTTTGTCTACTTATAGTGACTCAAGGGGACGGGCTTCCAGCACGCTGCTTTGTTCTATTGTCTACAGCTTCTTGTAATTATGAGCCGTTAGTCATTCAATCTCTCTCACCTCCCCTCTAGTAAGAAAAGAAAACTTTTAACAGTGGTAGGAAACAAAAATAAGTAGACTAGGAAATTATGATAATATTGGGTTTTTTTGTGAGAAAGTTTAAACTTTCCTAAACTAGTTGATTTTCTTTTATTCTTCAGCATCAGCAGTTTCTACAACATGGGGTAGCAGTTTTAAAGTTCAAGTTACAAAGTGATTTTAGTCTTGTCTCTCTGCGTTTCCCAGTCAAGTGAGCCTCTCTTTTTTACTACCCATTGTCTTTCCACTTCCCTTCATTCTTACTGTCTTCCTTCCTCCTCTCAGATTCTTTCTTTTCCTCTCTTTGATGCTTTCTCTCCAGGTCAGCCAAGGGCTGTGACTCTCAAAGACCCAGTTTAACTGTACTTGGTGACATATTGGGCAAAAAAGCTGACTGCACATACCCCTGATCACATTTTGGGCTATTAAACATTGGCCTGTTATTTGAAAGATTTGAAATAAAATATTTGTATTGATTCATTATGTGGTTTAATGGAAGTAATTTACTTTTTAAAATCTTTTGTTTCTCCAGTAGTAAAAATTGAAGTAATTGTTAACATTATATGCTCTTGGATATTCACTTTTATGCCATTTTTTAAAAAAATTAAATAATACTTTATTGCGAAAAAATGCTAAGCATCTTTTATGCCTTTTGATTCATAGTAACAGCCTATTTTTTCTGTAAAACAAGAAGTTTTATAAAGATTTTTAACACAACATTGGTGAGTTTTGTGGAAGAAACTTATTACCATGATCATAAAAGTAGGGGCTCAACATGCCATCTATCATAGTTGTGCTGCACTGGGCCGCTGTGTAAAGCAAAACAAGCAGGACCATTGCCCTTCATGAGCTTTTGATCTGGAATTTACGAAAATAATTCTGGCAGGGATATAAGGGATTCATTTGAGCAAGTTTGTGAATTAAGTAATTACATTATTTATAAACAAAGGATACCTGTAATCACTGCAGTGGTGGCTGAGGCCTGGGTTTGGACAGGTGCATATAAAGGAAAATGTAGACTCTACTGCTCACCCAAGTGATTGGGGAAAACTATGTGATGAGAATGTAGGATTTAAAATTCCTGCTTTCTAAATGGTCTGGTCTCTTCAGCATTTCCTGCCATGCCTGCAAGATAAGTCCAAATTCCCTAACCTGCATTAAAGGTATCTCTAAGACAGGCCCCTCTGCTCCCCAGTCTGATTGCACTGCCCTCTTCAGCCCTGACCCCCTACTTGGTTGAGCTCTTCTTGGCTGTCCCTCTGTCCTGTCTCCCACAACTGCTACATTGTGTTGCAACCTGGGCCTAGGATGTTCTCTGTATCTGTCCACAGGCAAAAAAGGACATTAAAAATGTACATACAAAGCAGTTATCATATAGGTCACCATCAATTAATTAGAGAAAGGAATATTAACAACTCCCTCAAATAGGAAAGACATAATCTTAAATAAAGTATAGTTTTAAAAAAATTGAAATAAATTTAGTTTTTTTTTTTTTAAAGCTCAATAAATTCTTCTTATGTTTCACATCTTTACTGAGAACCAATACAAATTTTATCGAAGACCGGCTTTTAGGAACCACTGAATTAGTTGTGCTTTCCTAGGCACGCAACTGGTGTGGGCACTCCTTGTATTTTATCTTATTTTTGGTGTTTCTTTTATAAGTATATATCTTTTCTTCCTTTCAAAATGGCAGTTGTTTTATTAAAAGATTTGTGTCATCCTCTTTTTATCTTTGGTGCAGATGAAACGTGCAGCCACAGTGTCTTGAGTCAAATTATATGTGCTTCTGGATTGGGAGAACAGAGAGGGGTTATGGTTATGGGGAGGGATGGCCAACAGAGGGGGGCTTGATGTGCTTCAAGAGAAGCCCCAGTGGTGGAAGACACTGAGTTTATTTTTGATCAGAATTGGAGCATTGAAGCATGAGTGACGTAGAACATAGCCTACAAAAGGATCTGAACCAGCAATGAACTAATTCAAGTTTGATTCTTCATGAAAAGCCTGAGATTCTCGTATAGGTTTTTGACGGTTTTTTCCCCATCCTTCTCAGGTTCAGCTGAGAGTTTTGAGTTACAATATTAGTTGTAATAATATTCTCTTTATCGAATACCCAAGATATTTTTAATAAAATATCTGCTCTAGAAAGCTGTAGGGGCAAATAAGTCTGTTGACCACTTTAACTTTTGTTAGTTTGAAGGTTTGCATAAGAATGAAGCAATAAGCCAACAGCTTCATGTTTTGCGAAAAGAAGTGAAGCAGTTGCAAGCAGAAGCTGCTAAACCACCATCACTTAATATTGTGGAAGCCGCTGTGCATGCCGAAAACTTGATTACGTAAGTTTTGAGGGCATTATAATTTAAAATACTATTTGTTATTACTGACAGTAATCATACATGCTGCTATACCCACCAGTCACCCACTAATTAGTACTGGGATCAGCAGCCTTTGGGCCAAATCTGACCTGCCATCTATTTTTTTTTTTTTTTTTTTTTTTGCGGTACGCGGGCCTCTCACCGTTGTGGCCTCTCCCGTTGCGGAGCACAGGCTCCGGACGCGCAGGCTCAGCGGCCATGGCTCACGGGCCCAGCCGCTCCACAGCATGTGGGATCCTCCCGGACCGGGGCACGAACCCGCATCCCCTGCACTGCCAGGCGGACTCCCAACCACTGCGCCATCAGGGAAGCCCTGCCATCTATTTTTATAAGGAAAGTTTTATTGTGACATAGCCATGCCCATTTATTTACTTAATGTGTATGGCTTTTATGCTACAATGGCAGAATTGAGTGTAGTGACAATTTATAGCCCATAAAGCATAAAATATTTATTATCTGGCCCTTTGTAGAATAATTTTGCTGACCCTTGAATTAGGAGGTGATACATCACATTAGAATTCAATCACGGAGAGATGTAGTGCTTAAGTTTTATATTAAAGTCACATTTACCCAGGAAGTCATCATTGTCCATTCAGATTATTGAGCAAAGTAGGCAGTGGAATTGCTCAGGGGAACTAGGGCTCTCAGGTGTAGTTGCCAACCTGCATTTGACCATTGTGGTTTCTCTTAGAGCTCTCCTTTTTCTTCCCAAAGCCACCAGGACATTACCTGGGAAAGGGGAGGTTGACTCTGCCTTTTACTGCAGAGGTGACTGCACGTTCTAGTACCAGCAGCTAATCCCCCAGTAGATTAGGATGGTAGTGTGGACAGGGGAATTGAGACCTTTTGTGGGTTGGATTGGGGCTGGGGGTCTGGGAAGGAGGAGAAGATAAGGTGAACAAGAGGTTGATGTTTCTTTTACTAGGAAAGAAACTCAAAACAGAGTGAGAATTAGAAGAGATATCTTTTACTCTAGGATCTTATTCTATACAAAAATCTTTTTCTTCAACCTAAGTCAGTATTTTGGATATTAAAATTTAGGGAAATCAAGTTTCTTGTGTTTAAAAATATGTATTTGTATTATAATACATGAAATTGAGTAATAAATTATGAATTACATACAATTATGAAAATATTTAATGTTAATAAAGGCTGAGTTTTTTCCCCCCAGGAGGACGTAAAATCACTTCTGTGTATTGAAAAGTTATTGGGTCAAGTTAGAAGCTGTCCCGTGAAATATTTCTAAAGTGGCATTCATATGGGGCTCTGAGGACTCTTAAGAATACTGCCTGAGAAATGTAGAGTATCAGGGAAATACTGTGGGTCTGGATTCTCTTACTGTAGACCAATAGCCTTACCTACATTTTCCCACAGGTCCTTAGTGAATGCCTACCAGTCACACCCCACCCCTGGGGTTCAGAAGGTTGGCATCAGCCTCTTCTTTACTGTTGTGGATTACGTCAGCGATGAGACCCAGCGTCATCCTCCCACAAGGCAGTTCTTTACTTCATGCATTGAGATCTTGGGACAGGTAAGGTTATCCTGTGTTTTTAGCCTTATTTACATATGATGAGTCCCTACAGTGTCCTCATTAGATATAGGCATGGTTGACTCCAAACTTATATTATAGGTTCAGAGTCTTACCTAAGTCAGGAGCCCCTTTGAATTGTTGACTTCTCAAGATGTCGTTAGAATTGTTGGTATGGAATTCTGCTTTTCATACAAGAGATATTAAATTATTAATACATGTAAGTCTCTGGGGAGACATCAGATTCTATCTTATGCTGTTTCTGGTAACAGTGGTATTACCAAAGCTCTTTATTGTTTATAAAATTCTTTTTGATTCATTATTTTATTTCACCCTCACAGTGACTCTGTGTGATTGATAGCATTCCCATCTTAAAGATGAGAAAACTGGTCTCTAAAAGATTAAGTGACTTGCCTAAGGAGTACCGCTGATGAGTGCTGGAGCTGAGAGTGACCCCAGGTCTTCTGACTCAACATTCCGTGCTTGCTCCACCTGTCCATTGCTGCCTCCCAGTTGCTAGTCACCATTTATTTACTTATTTGACTTACTGTTAAATATATGGATATTTAACAAGGGCAAGGGCATTGTATCCATGCAGATTATGAAGTGTGTCATAAAAGCAAGAAATGCCACTTGCTGGAAAACATATAAATACTAATTAATCATGTACTCTCACCCAAATTCAATTAAATAAGTACCTATTTATTGGATACTTTTAGGGAGGTGATACTGAGCAGATATTAAAATAGATGTTTTAGAATAGATTTTTGCCTGATTATAAAATTGTTGAGTGCTTATTGTAAGCAATACTGACAGCATAAAAAGTATAAAGAGGGGGCGGAGTCAAGATGGTGTTCTAGGAGGATGTGGAATTTGCGTCTCCTTACAACTAGGGCACCTACCAGGCACCAGAGGGGGACCATGGACACCTAAGGGGACGGGAGGAACCCCCAGTGACTGGGTAGGACATGGGACGTGGGGGGAGTGCAGGGGGAGGAGAAGTGGAGGTGGGACGGGAGTGGTGTCCCTGAGGGGTGGCTGGGGGAGGGGAAAGGGGGGAATTGGGGAATGATTGGGAGGGCAGAGGATCCAAAGGGAGCGTGGCCAGGTTTTCCCTGCCCACTTAGGTCCCCAGGAACCTGATGAGATCCCGGGCCTGATCTTCTGCTCACCTAGGCCCCCTCCAGCCACGCGGGTCCTGAGGGAGTGAGAGGGAGGGAAGGGGGAGCAAAAGTAAAGGCCAGACCTCCGGGACCGGCATCCCTGAGGGGTGACTGGGGGAGGGGAGGAGTTCCTACACCCAGTGGGACCCACCCACGGTTAGGGGTCCAGTGGCGATGGGGGCCACCCTGGGGGAGATGGTGGGGGAGGGGCATGAAGGAATGGAAGGGAACGGGGCCAGCGCTTTCCCTGTCCACTTAGGCACCGGGAAGCCTGTTGGGCTCCCGGGCCTAATCCTCTTGCCCTCCGAGCCTCCCTCCTGCTGTGCAGAGCCCAAGCCCCGCCCCTACACCCCCACCCTGGACCCCACCTCTACACTCGGAGAAACGCTTCAACGCTCTGGGCCTAAAATCCACCCACACACCCTCACCCAGGGCCCCACCTACAAACCCTGGAACTCCACACTCCACAGGCCCTCCTTTTCACGTGCTGCCTCTCCCCTTCTGCGCAGGTCCTGAGCAGAGGCCCCGCCCCACGCTTGAATGTCGCCCCACCTAGGCCCCACCCCCAAGGCCTTTTCTGGCTGCTTGGATCCTGAGCCTAGGCCCCGCCCCATGCTCAAACGTCACGTCCCACCTGCCTAGGTCCCGCCCCACCCTAAACCCCACCCCTGCCTAAATTCCACCCCGCCTAAACTCTGCCCCCATAGCCAAGGCTTTTTTTTTTTTTCTTTTCCTTTTTTCCTCTTTTAGATTGGGGTTCTGTTGATTCTTTTATATTCTTATTTTTCCTAATAAATCTTTCATTTTTGTATTTTTCTTTTATCCCTTATACTTTGTTATTCTCTCCTTTGGCTTGTTTCCCCCTCCCCCCTGCCCCCGCCCTTCTTTTTTTTTTTAGTTTTTTTTTTTATTTTACCTTGTTGCAGTTGTTTCAGTTATAGTTTTATTTTTCCTAATATAATTTTTGTCTTTCTAATTCTGTTTTGTTTTTGATTCTTTGATATTGTACTGCTCCTATTTTTCTTTTTTACTGCTCCACGAAGCTTGTGGGATCTTGGTTCCCAGGCTGGAGGTCAGGCCTGAGCTCCTGTGGTGGGAGCTCCAAGTCCAAACCACTGGACTAACAGAGAACCTCAGACCTCAGGGAATATCAGTCGGGGTGAGGCCTCATGGAGGTCCTCACCTCAGCACCAAGACCCAGCTCTATCCAACTGCCTGCAAACTCCAGTACTGGACGTCTCCGGCCAAACAGCCAATAAGACAGGAATACAGCACCACCCATCAAAAAAAAAAAAAAAAAAAAGAAACAACAAATAAATATGTTACAGACGAAGGAGCAGGGTAAAAACCTACAAGACCAAATAAATGAAGATGAAATAGGTAACCTACCTGAAAAAGAATTCAGAGTAATGATAGTAAAGGTGATCCAAAATCTTGGAAACAGAATGGAGAAAATATAAGAAACATTTAACAAGGACCTAGAAGAACTAAAGAGCAAACAATCAATGATGAACAACACAATTACTGAAGTTAAAAATACTCTAGAAGGAATCAATAACAGAATAACTGAGGCAGACGAACAGATAAGTGAGCTGGAAGATAAAATGGTGGAAATAACTGCCAGGGAACAGAATAAAGAAAAAAGAATGAAAAGAGTTGAGGACGGTCTCAGAGACCTCTGGGACAGCATCAAACGCACCAACATTCGAATTATAGGGGTCCCAGAAGAAGAAGAGAAAAAGAAAGGGTCTGAGAAAATATTTGAAGAGATTATAGTTGAAAATTTCCCTAACATGGGAAAGGAAATAGTCAATGAAGTCCAGGAAGCACAGAGTCCCATACAGGATAAACCCAAAGAGAAACACACCGAGACACGTATTAATCAAACTATCAAAAATTAAATACAAAGAAAAAATATTAAAAGCAGCAAGGGAAGAGCAACAAATAACATACAAGGGAATCCCCATAAGGTTAACAGCAGATCTTTCAGCAGAAACTCTGCAAGCAAGAAGGGAGTGGCAGGACATATTTAAAGTGATGAAAGGGAAAAACCTACAACCAAGATTACTCCACCCAGCAAGGATCTCATTCAGATTTGATGGAGAAATTAAAACCTTTACAGATAAGCAAAAGCTAAGAGAATTCAGCACCACCAAACCAGCTTTACAACAAATGCTAAAGGAACTTTTCTAGGCAAGAAACACAAGAGAAAGAAAAGACCTACAAAAACAAACCCAAAACAATTAAGAAAATGGTAATAGGAACATACATATCGCTAATTACCTTAAATGTAAGTGGATTAAATGCTCCAACCAAAAGACATAGACTGTATGAATGGATACAAAAGCAAGACCTGTAGATATGCTGTCTACAAGAGACCCAATTCAGACCTAGGGACACATACAGACTGAAAGTGAGGGGATGGAAAAAGATATTCCATGCAAATGGAAATCAAAAGAAAGCTGAGTAGCAATTCTCATATCAGGCCAAACAGACTTTAAAATAAAGACTGTTACAAGAGACAAAGAAGGACATTACATAATGATCAAGGGATCAATTCAAGAAGAAGATATAACAATTGTAAATATTTATGCACCCAACATAGTAGCACCTCAATACATAAGGCAAATGCTAACAGCCGTAAGAGGGGAAATCAACAGTAACACAATCATAGTAGGGGACTTTAACACCCAACTTTCAGCAATGGACAGATCACCCAAAATGAAAATAAATAAGGAAACACAAGCTTGAAATGACACATTAAAGAAGATGGACTTAATTCATATTTATAGGACATTCCATCCAAAAACAAAAGAATACACTTTCTTCTCAAGTGCTCATGGAACGTTCTCCAGGATAGACCATATCTTGGGTCACAAATGAAGCCTTGGTAAATTTAATAAAATTGAAATCGTATCAGGTATCTTTTCTGACCACAGTGCTCTGAAACTAGATATCAATTACAGGAAAAAAACTGTAAAAAATACAAACACAGGGAGGCTATACAATATGCTACTAAATAACCAAGCGATCACTGAAGAAATCAAAAAGGAAATCAAAAATTACCTAGAGACAAATGACAATGAAAACACGACGACCTAAAACCAATGGGATGCAGCAAAAGCAGTTCTAAGAGGGAAGTTTATAGCAATACAGTCGTACCTTGAGACACAAGAAAAATCTCAAACAACCTAACCTTACACCTAAAGAAATCAGAGAAAGAAGAACCAAAAAAACCCAAAGTTAGCAGAAGGAAAGAAATCATAAAGATCAGATCAGAAATACATGAAAAACAAATGAAGGAAACAATAGCAAAGATCAATAAAACTAAAAGCTGGTTCTTTGAGAAGATTAACAAAATTGATAAACCATTAGCCAGACTCATCAAGAAAAAAAGGGAGAAGACTCAAATCAGTAGAATTAGAAATGAAAAAGGAGAAGTAACAACTGACACTGCAGAAATACAAAGGATCATGAGAGATTACTACAAGCAACTATCTGCCAATAAAATGGACAACCTGGAAGAAATGGACAAATTCTTAGAAAAGCACAACCTTCTGAGACTGAACCAGGAAGAAATAGAAAATATGAACAGACCAGTCACAAGCACTGAAATTGAAACTGTGATTAAAAATCTTCCAACAAACAAAAGTCCAGGACCAGATGGCTTCACAGACGAATTCTATCAAACATTTAGAGAAGATCTAACACCTATCCTTCTCAAACTCTTCCAAAATATAGCAGAAGGAGGAACACTCCCAAACTCATTCTACGAGGCCACCATCACCCTGATACCAAAACCAGACAAAGATGTCGCATAAAAGGAAAACTGCAGGGGCTTCCCGGTGGCGCAGTGGTTGAGAGTCCGCCTGCTGACGCAGGGGACGCGGGTTCGTGCCCTGGTCCGAGAGGATCCCACATGCCGCGGAGCAGCTGGGCCCGTGAGCCATGGCCACTGAGCCTGCGCGTCCGGTGCTTGTGCTCCGCAATGGGAGAGGCCGCAACAGTGAGAGGCCCGCGTACCACAAAAAAAAAAAAAAAAAAGGAAAACTGCAGGCCAATATCTCTGAACATAGGTGTAGAAATCCTCAACAAAATATTAGCAAACAGAATTCAACAGCACATTAAAAGGATCATACACCATGATCAAGTGGGGTTTATCCCAGTAATGCAAGGATTCTTCAATATATGCAAATCAATCAATGTGATATACCATATTAACAAATTGAAGGATAAAAACCATATAATAATCTCAATAGATGCAGGAAAAGCTTTTGACAAAATTCAACACCCATTTATGGTAAAAACTCTTCAGAAAGTAGACATAGAGGGAACCTAGCTCAACATAATAAAGACCATATAGGACAAACCCACAGCCAACTTTTTTTTTTTTTTTTTTTTTGCGGTATGCGGGCCTCTCACTGCTGTGGCCTCTCCCACTGCAGAGCACAGGCTCTGGACACGCAGGCTCAGTGGCCATGACTCACGGGCCCAGCTGCTCCGCGGCATGTGGGATCCTCCCGGACTGGGGCACGAACCCACGTCCCCTGCATCGGCAGGCAGTCTCTCAACCACTGCGCCACCAGGGAAGCCCCAACATCGTTCTTAATGGTGAAAAACTGAAACCATTTCCTCTAAGATCACGAACAAGACAAGGTTGCCCACTCTCACCATTATTATTCAACATAGTTTGGGAAGTGTTAGCCACAGCAATCAGAGAAGAAAAATAAATAAAAGAATCCAAATCAGAAAAGAAGTAAAGGTGTCACTGTTTGCAGATGACATGATACTTATACATAGAGAATCCTAAAGATGCTACCAGAAAACTGCTAGAGCTAATCAATGAATTTCGTAGAGTAGCAGGATACAAAATTAATGCACAGAAATCCCTTTGATTCCTATACACTGATGATGAAAAATCTGAAAGAGAAATTATGGAAACACTCCCATTTACCATTGCAACAAAAAGAATAAAATACCTAGGAATAAACCTAGCTAAGGAGACGAAAGACCTTTATGCAGAGAACTATAAGACACTGATGAAAGAAACTAAAGATGATACAAACAGTTGGAGAGATATACTATGTTCTTGAATTAGAAGAATCAACATTGTGAAAATGACTGTACTACCCAAAGCAATCTGCAGATTCAGTGCAATCCCTATCAAACTACCAATGGCATTTTTCACCGAACTACAACAAAAAATTTCACAATTTGTATGGAAACACAAAAGACCCCGAATAGCCAAAACAATCTTGAGAAAGAAAAATGGAGCTGGAGGAATCAGGCTCCCTGACTTCAGACTATAATACAAAGCTACACTAATCAAGACAGTATGGTACTGGCACAAAAACAGAAATATAGATCAGTGGAACAGGATAGAAAGCCCAGAGATAAACCCACACACATACGGTCACCTTATTTTTGATAAGGGAGGCAAGAGTATACAATGGAGAAAAGACAGCCTCTTCAATAAGTGGTGTTGGGAAAACAGCTACATGTAAAAGAATGAAATTGGAAAACTTCCTAACACCATACACAAAAATAAACTCAAAATAGATTAAAGACCTAAATGTAAGGCCAGATACTATAAAACTCTTAGAGTAAAACATACGTAGGACACTCTATGACATAAATCACAGCAAGATCCTTTTTGACCCACCTCCTAGAGAAATGGAAATAAAAACAAAAATAAACAAATGGGACCTAATGAAACTTAAAAGCTTTTATGCAGCAAAGGAAACCATAAAAACGAAAAGACAACCCTCAGAATGGGAGAAAATATTTGCAAATGAAGCAACTGACAAAAAGGATTATCTCCAAAATATACATGCAGCTCAATATCAAAAAAAACAAACAACCCAATCCAAAAATGGGCAGAAGACCTAAATAGACATTTCTCCAAAGAAGATATACAGATTGCCAACAAACACATGAAAAGATGTTCAACATCACTAATCAGTAGAGAAATGCAAATCAAAACTACATTGAGGTATCACCTCACACCAGTTAGAATGGCCATCATCAAAAAATCTACAAACAGTAAATGCTGGAGAGGGTGTGGAGAAAAGGGAGCCCTCTTGTACTGTTGGTGGGAATGTAAATTGATACAGCCACTATGGAGAACAGTATAGAGGTTCCTTAAAAAGCTAAAAAGAGAACTACCATATGACCCAGCAATCCCACTGCTGGGCATATACCCTGAGAAAAGCATATTTCAAAAAGAGTCATGTGCCACAATGTTCATCGCAGCACTATTTACAGTAGCCGGCACATGGAAGCAACCTAAGTGTCCATTGACAGATGAATGGATAAAGAAGCTGTGGCCCATATATACAGTGGAATATTACTCAGCCATAAAAAGAAATGAAATTGAGTCATTTGTAGTGAGGTGGATGGACCTAGAGTCTGTCATACAGAGTAAAGTAAGTCAGAAAGAGAGAAACAAATACCACATGCTAACACATATAGAATCTAAAAAAAAAAAAAAGGTTCTGATGAATCTAAGGGCAGGACAGGAATAAAGACACAGGCATAGAGAATGGACTTGAGGACATGGGGAGGGGGAATAGTAAGCTGGGACAAAGTGAGAGAGTAGCATTGGCATATATACACTACCAAATGCAAAATAGATAGCTAGTGGAAAGCAGCTTCGTAGCACAGAGAGATCAGCTCTGTGCTTTGCGACCACCTAGAGGGGTGGGGTAGGGAGGGTGGGAGGGATTTGCAAGAGGGAGGACATATGGGGGTTTACATATGTATATAGCTGATTCACTTTGTTATACAGCAGAAACTATCACAACACGTAAAGCAATTACACTTCAATAAAGATGTTAAAAAAAAGTATAAAGAAGAAAAATTTCTCACAATCCTCATCTCCTGGAGATATTGGTTACATAGCTAACATTTCATTATAGTTTGTCTTGTGTATCTATGTCTATTAGTTTATGTGTGTATATGTAAAAATACACAGTTAATAACTAGCACATGCTGTTTTATAACCTGCTTCTTTCATTCAAATGCATGTTTTAGACAATATTCTTGATAATAAATACAGACCTATATCATGGTATTTAATATATAGTGTTCCATGGTATAGGTATATTGTAATGTATTGAGCCAGTGCCCTCTGGATGAATATTTATGTAGGTTGGTTGTTTTGCTACAGTAAGCCTGAGCTAAATATTCTTACATATCTTTGTGAAATTATTGTGCTATTTTTCCTAGGATAATTTCCTAGAAGTATGATTGCTATGTCAAAAGGATTAGCATTTGATGTATATTGTTATACTCTCCTCCTGGGAAGTTTGTACCTATTTACATTATAATAGCAGGGTTTGAGTTTATTATTCTCCGTATTAGAACTAACATTAGGAATGATCATTCTTTATAAATCTTGCTAATCTAATAGGGGAAGTGGTACTTTGTGATTATTTTACGTTGTATTTCTTTAAGTACTTGTTCAATTGCCTGACTTTTCAAATGATTATTGGCTGTTTAATAATTTTTGTGTGTGATTTTTCTGGTATTGTCCTTTGCATGTTTTCTGCTGGAGAGTTTCTTGTTTTGACAGAGCTCCTCAGAGTGCTAACCTGGTATCTGGAATGTGGTATAATTTTTCTCCTTTGTCATTTTTCTTTAATTTTATGATGCTTTTTGCCTTATTGAAGTAAAAATTTTATATATTCAAATCTATCAGTCTTGTCCTTTAATTATTTCTGCCTCTGGTCAAGCTTATCAAAGCTTTCCTGACTCTGAGGTTATTTAAATATTCACTTATATTCTAGTACTTTTAAACGTTAGAACCAAGTTACAAGAAGGTGAGGTTATCTTGAGTGTATATTAGTTATAAAAATTAGCTTTTGAAAAGTATTAAAAGCACATCTCAATAAAATGTGTAACCTAGAAGTTTTTTTTTCTTGACGTAATGCAGAATCACTTTGAATACTTAGCAGTCATGGTGGGTACATTGCAAATTTCCAGATTCAGATTATCCCAATATTTTAATCTTTTAAACATTTTCTTTGGTGTGTCCAAATGAAATGAATGGATTATCCAGAATATTTAATATCACTTACATTGGAAGTGACAGGTTTATCGATGTTGATTTTACATTTCTTTTGATTGTTTCTTATTCTTATTTAGAAAAAATTCTATTTGCCTTATGTACTATTCCTTAAAACTTGGGTGCTTAAGTAAAAGTTGGGGAGGGGAGAATATAGTGACATTTTCCCTTTTTAATTCTTTCAAGGTGTTTATAAGTGGCACTAAATCAGAATGCAGAAAAGTCCTTCAGACCATTCTGAAGAACAGAAGGCTCTGCTCTCTCTTGTCACCTTTCTTTACTCCCAACGCTACGCCTGCGGAGTTCGTACAGCTGTATGAGGAAGTGGTGAAGTTTCTGAGTGAGGACAACAGTGATATGACTTTCATGCTGCTGACCAAGGTGAGCTGTCATTCAGTCCTGATGTTGTCATTGAAATGTAGATAATGCTGTTGTTTCCCAGCTCCCTTGGAGCTGTGTCTCCAGGTGGACTGGAGACTGACAGGCCGTTTTCTCATTTGATATCATCTTCAAATAGCATCCCAGAGCTGCTGCTTCTGGGGGCGCTGATTCTGTTATATAGGACAGTCTTACTCATGTAGTATAAAAAGGACCAGCTCCCAAACTCTCTTTAAAAACTTCATACAGTTTTGAAATATTCATAGTAATAATTTAGTACATCCTTCTTTTGAATGTATGCCTTAATTGTGTTTGATAATTGAGTTGTAATATGTCAGAGTCTCTCATATTTAGAATAAGCTCAATCTAAGCAAATTGCCTTTGTTTTATTCCTAATAGAATATTAACTCAGACCAAGGCAATGAATTTACTTAACCAGTTGAGAATTTCAGAGCCTTAGCTATTTTGCCTTCAGTTGTACTTCTCTGACATCTATGAGTCATAAAACCTGGGCATTTTTTAGGACCTGGAGACTGATCTCAGTTTGTAATGGGGGAGACCATGTTTTATAGTTTGGGATTCTGGAAGGTGATATCAATACTCTGAATTTTCACTAACTGATGCACTCTTTGAAACATGGCCATTAGATGGAGATAGTTCCATAAAGTGGCCGCTTGTTTGTGGCACTATGACCAGTGAAGAAGAACTACAAAGTTCTGATCCTTGTGTTGTAGGGAAAACTTACCAACAAGATTTTTAAATTGCAAAAAAGCATGCAGGGCTGAGAAAACTGCCTCTGCAATCCCAGAGACTGAAGTATATAGATGGAGGCATAATGGTACCGTCAGTTACTGAACTGCCTAGGTTCTTTTAAGTATATAAATTTTAGTTTCAATCTTTATAAAAAGCTAAATGCTAGGTAAGCTTTGACTTTCAAACTAAATTTGCACACAATTTGCTCTATTTCAATTAATTTTCTAGTATAAATAAAACTTCTTATTTCCTTTTCTTTTTAGTTCGATCTTAAGCAATGGTTAAACGCCACTAAACCTCCTCTGTCTGATCGTACCAGGCTTCTGGAGTCCATTCATTTGGCACTTACTGCCTGGGGCCTTGAACCAGACGAAGATATTTTGATGCCATTTAATCTTTTCTGTAAGCACTGGACTTACCTTCTTCTCTACCAGTTCCCTGACCAGTACAGTGACATTCTGAGGCTGCTGATGCAAAGTAAGTGCCTTAATTGTGACTGATTAGATCACAGTGAATGTTTAATATGACATTTACCATTCTACGGATGTCATCCAAAAATGTAAAAATAATGCAAGCATGCAGGAGTTTAGAATCACTAATCTTCACCCAAAGTGCTCAATGAACAATGCCCAAAAGGTTGCTGTCTGTAAAAATGGTCAGTTATTGTCCTAAATGTCAGAATGGACCCTAATTGGGCAAGACAGCTCTTAGACATTGGGGTTGGAGTCGTGCACCCACCTGTCTACCTTGACTTTGCAGCTGTCCTGAACTGGGGTGGGCCTGCTTACCCTGGTGACTATAGATTTGGGAAGAGGAGGAAGTTGCTCCTTTACAGTATGCTTAATATGCCGGTTGGTTTCTCTATAATTCCAAAATGGTGGATAAATTTAGTCTTTTTCCCCCCTAATTTTTTGACTCTTGTTTTTTGCAAATGAATTTTATCCCTGTGTAATGATATGCTGTATTTATATTATCCAAGAGAAAGAAAGCAGCATTAAATTTTCCAAATTCCCACTGTTTCTGTCCCCCTCCTGCAGTTTTCCATCAGTGTTGGAGATCAGAGGAGAAATAAAGAGTGTAGGCTTTTTTATTTTTGAAATTTCACTAGGCAGGAATTTTATTGAAATTTGAAAAATGAGATAGTATTTACTTTTTTTCATGTAAACTTCATACTGTTTATAGATGTAATGCAAAACTAAATTTTGCTTTATGTCAAATCTTTGTGTTACATCATAGAAATAGTATAATGAATAAGTTAATGATCTTATGTATTGGACTACCTGAAGAATACTGAAATGTATGGTCTCATTTTCAAAGCACTACAAAACATTCATTGTTTCCTATAGAGGCAAGTTGCAGGGTACGTGGAGAATGGTGGTAGGGAAAGGTACTTGTATAATTTTTTTTTTTTTTTTTTGCGGTACGCGGGCCTCTCACCGTTGTGGCCTCTCCCGTTGCGGAGCACAGGCTCCAGACGCGCAGCCTCAGCGGCCATGGCTCACGGGCCTAGCCGCTCTGCGGCATGTGGGATCTTCCCGGACTGGGGCACGAACCCGTGTCCCCTGCATCGGCAGGCGGACTCTCAACCACTGCGCCACCAGGGAAGCCCTACTTGTATAATTTTTAATGCATATTTGCATAGCTAAGTTTTGCCCTAAATTTTCAAAACTGGTTAAGCATATATTGTGGGTTTTTTCCCTGAAACCTTTTAAAGAGATTATAAATTGTTTATATAGGCAACCATTGACTTGGATTTAGCAGGAAAATTTTATTTCCCAGGAAAAGTAATTCAGTTACAGGCTTAAGAAAACACTACCATCTCTGTCAGATTCCATAACCTCCAGCCTCCTGGTTTCCATCCCTCCCTGGCCACCATATCGGTGTTCCCAGGGCTTCATCCTTTACTCGTCTGATTTGCCGTGGGTGAGCCCATTGCAGTTTTCCCTGGCTTCACTGACATCTTCTAGGCATGCATGACTCCACACCTGTAGCTGTGTTCTAGGCCTCTGCCCTAAGATCCAGACCGCAGTAGCTATTGGGACACAGACCCTTCACTGTCCCCTAGGTACCTCCCATCCACTAGTGCAGCTGACCTCATCATCCTTCCCCTTAGACCAGCCCCTATGAGCCACTGTTGTCCTAGTTGATCCTTGTGCCACCTCTGGGGGGAAAGGACCTGAGGGCGTATAATTCCTGTCCTCTGGGAAGTCAGTTTTGCAGGTAGCAGAGTGCTGGTTGGTAGTCTCTACTTTTGCATACTGTTTCTGTGTTGCTTTAGGTTTTGCCTGGTGTAGGAGTGGACTTTTAGGGGCGAGTAAGAGACTCCTTCTGAACAGAGCCTAGACTCTGCAGTTGCATTCTGCACCATGGGTCCTTTGTTGTCTCTCTCACATTGTCCAGCCAGGAAAATGGCACCTTTACCATTCCCCAGTCAGGGGGTGGTAGGTGGGAGTCCCCTCCCCACCCCCAGATTCCAGCTCAGATGGCTCGGCTGTGCTCACTACCAGTAGGGTTACCAAGAGTACGGAAAGTCAAGTGTCCATGTGGACAGATCTTTCAATAGGTTCTCTTAACTTTGGTCTCTTCACCACAGATCTTTTTTTTTTTTTTTTTAACGTTTTTATTGGAGTATAATTGCTTTACAATGGTGTGTTGGTTTCTGCTTTATAACGAAGTGAATCAGTTATACATATACATATATCCCCATATCTCTTCCCTCTTGCATCTCCCTCCCTCCCACCCTCCCTATCCCACCCTTCTAGCTGGTCACAAAGCACCGAGCTGATCTCCCTTTGCTATGCGACTGCTTCCCACTAGCTATCTATTTTACATTTGGTAGTGTACGTATGTCATATATACACTACCACTCTCTCACTTTGTCCCAGCTTACCCTTCCCCCTCCCCATGTCCTCAAGTCCATTTTCTAGTAGGTCTGCGTCTTTATTCCCATCTTGCGCCTAGGCTCTTCATGACCATTTTTTTTTTTTAGATTCCACATATATGTGTTAGCGTACCGTATTTGTTTTTCTCTTTCTGACTTACTTCACTCTGTATGACAGACTCTAGGTCCATCTACATCACTACAAATAACTCAATTTCATTCCTTTTTATGGCTGAGTAATATTCCATTGTATATATGTGCCACATCTTCTTTATCCATTCAGGACAGGTTACTTCCATGTCCTGGCTATTGTAAATAGAGCTGCAATGAACATTGCACCACAGATCTTTATGAATTTGTTTTGGATTTTTATTTAATACTCATTCATTTGTAAAGTACATGTGTTCTTTGATTCAAGTTGAAAGTTAGTTTGTGAAGGATGCTGACTTGCTCTCCTCTGTCCCTGCCTGGTAAGGCTCTGCTGAGCAGCTGCTGAGCCCCGAGTGTTGGAAAGCCACCCTAAGAGCCCTGGGCTGCTGCGCCACAGGCTGCCAGCAGGGGGCAGCTTCTGCTGAGACCTCGGTGCTTCAAAGCTCTCCGGATGTTCTCTTGTCAGACAAGCAGGTGTGTAGCTCTTGGTCTCTGAAGTTTTTGTGCATTTCTTTTCCGTTTCCTTTGTAGTTTTTTTGTTTTTTTTAATTAATTTATTAAAAATATTTTTTTTTCTTGGCTGCATTGGGTCTTTGTTGCACGCTCGGGCTTTCTCTAGTTGCAGCGAGCGGGGGCTACTCTTCCTTGCAGTGCGCGGGCTTCTCATTGCGGTGGCTTCTCTTGTTGCGGAGCACGGGCTCTAGGTGCGCAGGCTTCAGTAGTTGCGGCACGCAGGTTCAGTAGTTGCAGCCTGAGGGCTCTGTGGCACACAGTCTTCAGTAGTTGTGGAGCACGGGCTTAGTTGCTCTGTGGCATGTGGGATCTTCCCGGACCAGGGCTCGAACCTGTGTCCCCTGCATTGGTGGGAGGATTCTTAACTACTGCGCCACCAGGGAAGCCCTATATGTTTTTTAAACAACTGGAACACATTTAAAATTGATATCTAACAAAGCATCTTTTTATCTCTAAGAACCCTGTGTTTTCCTTTGTCAGTCATCTCCCATTCCCTCTACCCCCACCCGCCTCCTGTGGCTGGATCAGCTTTCTCTCATGCCTCAGATCTGATTCTTGCCTCTCTGTTCAGGAACAGCCCAGCACCAGCCCCTGTGTGTACCTCGCCTCCCCGCCTTAACCCTCCTGCTTCACTGGCTCCTTCGAACAGGTTTTCACGCAGTGTCCCACAGAGCTCTCAGCTTCATCAATTTTATATGATGTGGGTCCACATGAATTTAGTTGAAAAAATGGTTCCTTTGCTTTAGAAAAGGAGTTTGAAATCTGCTGATTTACTTTTCATATGCTATATACCTTTGCAACTCGATTACAAAGTCAAAGCCCTCCGTCACAGTCTACTGTAGTATTCTACTGAAAGTAGATATTCAGTAAGCATTTTTTAAAATGGTCATTCTTTTCCAGGTAATGGAGACTATACAGTGGCTCTCAAACTTTTTTTGTAAGCTTCGGTTATCCACGTTGGACTTTAAAAGTTTTGGTTTATTCTCAAAATGGAGTCCTTACATGGCAGATATGAAGACACTGTTGGACTACCTTGTAAAAAGACTGCTTGACTCAGAAATGGCCTGCTTGGCCCAAGATCCATCTGCCAGCAGCAAAACAGGTAATATGCCTTTAGTGCAACATGGAGCTTAGGTGTTCTGACCTTCCATTAGAAGAGACTTGAATAGACACATTAAGAGATTTAAAACTTGGTGATAAATCTGTATATCTGAGTGTCATGAAGAAGAAATAGGAAATACACAGTACAAGTGTGAACCCATATATGTGTTATACCTATATTCACTTACCAGTGGGTGCTTGCTTCAGCTTGCTTCTGCCTCTCCTTTGTAAGGTGAAGTACAAAGAGATAGGTTTCAGTCTCCAGCTCTTTCTTCCTATTATTTATCACATTAAGAATGTTTAAGTTTTTATTTTTAAAAAATGCATGTTATAAAATTGTCCATGATATTGTGTTATAATAAAACTTCAATTTAAGAAATTTCATTGCAGCAAATGAAAACTGAAACATGTTTAGTTATATTAAATGTGTTGTTTGTATATCACCATAGGTTTATGAATACAGATGATAAGAAGAAGATTTTCTATATAGTGATCAATGATCTTGACAAAGGGTGGACTTAATTTTTCTTTTTCTTAATTGAAGTATAGTTGACGTACAATATTATATAAGTAACAGGTGTATAATATAGTGACTCACAATTTTTAAAGGTTATACTCCATTTATAGTTATTATAAAATATTGGCTATATTCCCTGTGTTGTACAATATATCTCTATAGCTTATTTTATACCTAATAGTTTGTACCTCTTAATCCCCTACCCTTATATTGCCCCTCCCCCTTCCCTCTCCCCACGGTAACCACTAGTTTGTTCCCTATATCTGTGAGTCTGCTTCTTTTTTGTTATATTCACTGGTTTATTTTTTAGATTCCACATATAAGTGGTATCATATAGTATTTGTCTTTCTCAGTCTGACTTATTTCACTTAGCATAATGCCCTCCAAACCCTCCATATGTTGCTGCATATGGAAAATTTTCATTCTTTTTTATTGTGTGTATGTATGTGTGTGTGTGTGTGTGTGTGTGTGTATGCCACATCTTCTTTATCCATTCATCTGTTGATGGACACCTAGGTTGCTTCCATATCCTGGCAATTTTAAATAATGCTGCTATGAACATTGGGGTGCATAGTATCTTTTCGAATTAGTGCTTTTGGTTGTTTTTTTTTTTTTTTTGCGGTACGCGGGCCTCTCACTGTCGTGGCCTCTCCCGTTGTGGAGCACAGGCTCCGGACGCGCAGGCTCAGTGGCCATGGCTCATGGACGGGCCCAGCCGCTCTGCGGCATGTGGGATCCTCCCGGACCTGGGCACGAACCCGTGTTCCCTTCATCGGCAGGCAGACTCTCAACCACTGCACCACCAGGGAAGCCCAGTGCTGTTGTTTTTTTTGGATATACACCCAGGAGTGGAATAGCTGGATCATATGGTAGTTCTATTTTTAGTTTTTTGAGAACCCTCCATACTGTTTTCCACAGTGGCTGCACCAATTTACATTCCCACCAACAGTGTAGAAGGGTTCTTTTTCTTCACATCTTCGCCAACATTTGGTATTTGTGTTTGGTATTTGCTGATAGCCATTGTGACAGGTGTGAGGTGATATCTCATTGTGGTTTTGATTTGCATTTCCCTGATGATTAGCAATGTTGAGCATTTTTTCATGTGCCTGTTGGCCATCTCCATTTGATGGGCTTGTTTCTTGTCTCTAAAAATTTTGCTTTGTTTTAGTGCTAAGATCCCTACATTCAGTAATCGTCCAGCTCTTTAAGCCATGGATACTGGTTTTAGAGGACAATGAAAGGTAAATAGTTTTTCTGATATTCAAATTTCTTTGAAATTTATAGACTTAAAGTTCTGATGGTGTTTTGGTCCAGCTGATGATTCACAGATCTGATTTTAAATTTAGAGAACGCTTCTTTACAAAGTAAACTTAAGACATTTTCTGTTTGTGGAATTGTTAGTCTTCTTGATCAGAGCTATTGATTTTGAAGCAAAACTGGACACTCATTTCCAGTTTTCCACAATAAAGAAGTTGAATGAGGTTGGTATTTAATTTCAGAAAAATGGATGTTGTTCTCCTGAATTAGGTTTTGATAATATAACACTGCAAAATATGAGGCAAACTTGATTTTACCTAGTATCAGTTATGTTTTTGGAACTAAGGTGGCTTTCAAATTACTGGGTGGGAATTGCTCTTTTAACATGAACTCTGCAACTAAATGAAAGCATTATTTCACAAGCATTTAAAACAGAGGTGTTGAGCTGTCCAAATGCAAGGAGTTGCCTTACGAGTCTTTTTTCCTCTAAAAGCATACAAACAAAAGGTAGATGTCCAGAGTTCTGTAAGAATTACACAGTATATATCACAGTATTTAAAGTGTTTTCATAAGTGTGAATTAATCTGATCCTGAGATTCAGAAAACTTGAATGTCTTGCTCAAATCCCACAGCTGGTGAGGGCTAGACTGGGACCAGGGTAGAGCTTTGACCGCCATGTCCAGATTATTTGTATCATCCAGGCTGCTTCAAGAGCCCATTGAGGAAAACAGAAAAAGTTCTGGGTCTTTGCTTTTCCAGAGGGCTATCCTTAGACAATCCACAAGCTTCAGGATTTTGTGGTGACCGTGAGACTGCTTACCATAATTTAGGCTTCCTGTCTATTTCCAGGAAGAACTAATGGAATTTATTTTTATATTGAACTTTCTATACCAGATTCAGAAAGTAAAAATTTCATATAAAGAGTTTTTCCTTTGGTTATTTCCTCTCTGTTCATTTTTGACCATCTTTTTTTACATGTCTTTTCACCCCCCATGCTTTAGGTAGAGAAAACTGTCTTCTAAGGCATTCGAAATGTAACCAAGATACACAAGGGATGGGTTTACGGGCATAAATTGGATGTGTTGTAAAAGGTGTTAATTTAATAGTTATTTAGATAGCACACTTCTGAAACTTAATTACATTGGAATAAATGTTAGGAAGGAAAGTAAATAAAATTATATGATTGATATTAAAAGCTACAATTCACTTCCAGGAATTTACAGTTTTTAAAGTGCTCTAAATGTGTCTTAGGGCTACATAACACAGAGTTTTCTAGAACTTAGGCAAACCCCAGACTCTGGGACATACAGTAATTTAATCATAGTGTTTCCTTTCTAAGTGTGTGTTTCTTTTATTTAAAGCAGCCAACGACATTACCCCTGGCTGGAGAGTGATGCTGTGGTGGCCTCAAGCATCGTGCAGTTGTTCACTGATTGCATTGACTCATTGCACGAGAGTTTTAAAGGTAGGAAGATGTTATATCATGTCTCTGGTTAGTTTTCACTTTTCCTTAAGTAATTCAGTTAATCTTTTGCCTCTGCTTTTCTACTTTATTTACTTTTACTTTATTTGGTAGGCTGTCATCTTTGACCAAAGAAAGGTCACCCGTACAATTATTTAGTGTGAAGTGTGTAACCTCTTATCTTTTTTGGGAGGTAGTGCTCAGTGTCATCAGTTATGGCTTTCTCTTTTCAAATATTGTCTTTCCCCCATGGTGAACCTCATTCTATCTTCTGTGACTTTTCACTTTTTTGGTGTGTTTTCTTCTGCTTCATTTAGGGCAAATTCTTTTTTTTTTTGACCACACCGAGTGGATTGTGGGATCTTAGTTCCCCGACCAGGGATTGAATCCGCACCCTTGGCAGTGAAAGTGCAGAGTCCTAACCACTGGACTGCCAGGGAATTCCCCTGGACAAATTCTTGAGATCTCTCTTCCAGCTTACTCCATCTCTTCAGCTATGTCTAGTCTGCTTTAAAAAAAAATCCATTGAATTTTTCATTTCAGTTTCTAGAAGTAATGTTTGTTTATAAAATTTATCCAGATCCTTTTAAAACATATTTATTTATTTTTTTTAAAAAATATTTATTTATTTTTGATTGTGTTGGATCTTCATTGCTGTGTGCGGTCTTTCTCTAGTTGTGGCAAGCAGGGGCTACTCTTCATTGTGGTGCACTGACTTCTCATTGCGGTGGCTCATCTTTGTTGTTGTGGAGCACAGGCTCTAGGCGTGTGGGCTTCAATAGTTGTAGCACACAGGCTCATTAGTTGTGGCTCGCGGGCTTAGTTGCTCTGTGGCATGTGGGATCTTCCCGGACCAGGGCTTGAACCCCTGTCCCCTGCATTGGCATGTGGATTCTTAACCACTGCGCCACCAGGGAAGTCCCTATCCGATCCTTTTTGATAGCATCTTCTTTCTTTAATTTAAATTTTCAATTTTTATTCTTTTAAAATGTTTAAACATACCTACTTTCCTTTATGAGCTGTATGCAGTAATTCCGTCATCTCAAGTTTCTGTTCGGGGGTGGCTCATGCTTCTGTTTGATGTTCCTTCAGAGGCTTGTTTCCTTCTGTATTTTGTAATTTTCTATTGTGAGCCTGTATTTAGAGAGACTTTATCTGTGGAAATTCCATGAGGACTAGGATGAGGGTGTATGCCTCCAGAGAAGATCTGCATTTGTTGCCATTTGGCTCTGTGTAATTCCTTGGCTTTGGGTTTCTCACACTACACAGATACATGAAATCAAACCCCATACTCAATTATCACAATCAACTTTCTTGCCTCCCTGACTCCCAGTCCAGGCTAAGGCAGAGAAGATCTGTTCCCCTCCCCCCTCATCTGCCCTTTCAGTGAGGGTGTAGTCCTTAGAAGATCTTGTTTTCCGTTTCCTTGTGCTGTTGAAAACCCCACATAAGCAAACAGCCCCAGGGCAACTGAGGCTTCCGCATCCGTTTAATACTCTGCTTTCCTAGTCTGTCTGACCTCTTTTCTTCCACTGAATGCATGTAGCTGTGCATTTTCAGAGTTGTTGCATTTTACTTAGTGTATCTAAATGTTTTGTATTGGGAGGCTTGTAAGGATATTAGGTCCACCCAACCCAGATTCCTGCAGTAGACTCCTAACTGTCCTTCCTATCTCATTTCTGTTCCTGCCTGCTTACTAGATTGATTTTCCAAAAATTCTGTTTGTGTGCTATTATATTCTTACTCAGAAACTTTTAAATGTAATAATGTTTTAGCTCAGCATTCAAATGTGTCTGGCTCAGAGCACTTCAACGTTCTGTGATGTTTTTTCATGGAAGCATTCCATTCAGCCATACTGCTCTACGCACTGTTCCCTAAACGTCCTTGGATCTTCCCTCTGCCACTTCTTTGCTTATGCTGATTCCACTACCTGGATGAAGCCTCGGGCCCTTTGTATTCTCCTGCATATCTGTTCATGTGCACACATTTCTCTCCTGCCTCTAAATCTTTATAGCACATTGTTGTAGTTTGAATCCTTGGGAAGCAGACGCCATGATGGAGCCAGAATGCTGAGATTTATTTGGGGTACTGCCTGTGAAAATAAGAGGGAGAGGAATAAGGGTGGGCAAAGAAAGCCTTCAGATCCTGGTGCAGGCCTAACACCCGTGAAAGGAGAGTAGGAAGAGTCTCAGCCTGCAGGGCAGCGCTGAGAAAGTATTGGCCAGCTGGTTGGGGAGTTCTAGTGCCAACATTCTTTTTTGAGGATCCTACCTTGGGCGGAAGCAGCCAGGTCAGTGCTTAGTTGTTGGCTGAGGGCTACCTGGGAGGAGGATGGCCTCGACTCAGGTGCTAAAGGTGCTGTGCCCTGATCTGTGGCAAGTTCTGTTTGAAGGGAGATCTGAGTGATGCACCCCCGTGGCTACCATGTGTTTATGTGGCACTGAGTCCTGGAGTTAACAATATGTCATCCAGTATTTTATATACAATGTATATAGTAGATAGCATATCAGATAATAGACTATATATTATAATAATATGTATAAATATATATAGCAATAATATATATGTTATAATATAAAACAATATATCATCCAATATTTTATATATATACAAAAATAGACTTTTTTTAGTGTAGTTTTAGGTTCACAGCAAAACTGAGCGGAAAGCACAGAGAGTTTCCGTATACCCTTTCCTCCCTGCTCCGCGTGCATAACCCCCTCCCCACCCACTATCACCATCCCCCACCAGAGTGGTACATTTGTTATAGCCGATGAATCTACACTGACACATTATTACCCAAAGTCCATGTTTACACTAGGATTCATGCTGGGGCTTGTACATCCTCTGGGTTTGGATAAATGTATAATGATGTGTGTCTACAGAGTATCCTACAGAGTGGTACAGTATCATACAGAGTAGTTTCACTGCCCTAAATATCCTTTGTGCTCTGTCTGTTCATCCCTCCCCCACCCCAGGCTTTGGCAACCACTGATTTCTTTTACTTTCTGCATAGTCTTAGCTTTTCTAGAATGTCATATAGTTAGAATCATTCATTATGCAGCTTTCCAGATGGGCTTCTTTTGCTTAGCATATGCACTTAGGTTCCTCCATGTCTTTCATGACTTGATCACTCATTTCTTCTTAGTGCTGAATAATATACCGTTGTCTGGATGTACCTCATCCAGCGTTGTTTTGTTTTTTTTTTAATATTTATTTATTTATTTGGCTGCGTCGGGTCTTAGTTGAACCATGTGGGATCTTTTGTTGTGGTGCGTGGGCTTCTCACTAGTTGAGGCGCACGGGCTCCAGAGCACACGGGCTTAGTTGCTCTCCAGTTGCCCCGCGGCATGTGGGATCTTAGTTCCCTGACCAGGGATCGAACCCACGTCCCCTGATTGGAAGGTGGATTCTTTACCACTGGACCACCAGAGAAGTCCCCATCTAGTATTTGTTGTTGTTTTTTTTTTTTTTTTTTGGTGGTACGCGGGCCTCTCACTGCTGTGGCCTCTCCCGTCGCGGAGCACAGGCTCCGGACACGCAGGCCCAGCGGCCATGGCTCACGGGCCCAGCTGTTCTGCAGCATGTGGGATCCTCCCGGACCGAGGCACGAACCTGTGTCCCCTGCATCGCCAGGCGGACTCTCAACCACTGCGCCACCAGGGAAGCCCCCCATCTAGTATTTTTGATTGACTTTTTACATATCTGATCTCCTCTCAGTTCCCCCTCCCCCCTCCGCCGCTATTATAAGATATAAACTCTAGGCACAGAAACATTCTTCTTTTTATCTCTCCCCAACCCAAGACTTAGGACAGTGCCGTACTCTGAGTTGTCTACTTGATAAAAGTATTGGTTCAGTGAGTAACACATGAAATCCTAATAGCACTCACTTTTTTTGGAAAGGTAGACTTCTAGCTGCATATTACCATCCACAACATATTTATAGTGAGACAAATATTTCAGCATAAAATTATTGTCACAAAGGCTATTATTTAGTTCCTTAGTATAAAAGGGCAGGCACTCTCACAGGCCCATGTATATCAAATAAAAAAGTGTCCTAGGAATAGGAGAGTACACAGATAACAGTAAGAATTGGCAACTCAGTTCAGAGAGAGGAAACAGAAGAACTGTGCACAGCAAGATGAAGAAGTATTAAATTATAGCCTTTTAGTGAGATCGTCTGATTCAGCTCCATGTTTTTATTGATGAGAAAAAATGAGGACCTGGAAAGGAAAATGAATTCATCTGAGGTCACAGAACTTATTTGTGTCTGGGCTGGGACTAGAGACGCTCGGTCTGGTCCTAAGAGATTACCTCCTAGACATCTTCTCCTACGTATCCATCCTAATTTAAACAAAACTATCTTTTTTATCCATATTTAAACAAATGCGACTCTTCACCCCTGTCTTAAAAGGTTGTTAAAAGCATACGTTACTGTTTCCTGAGGAATGGGGATTGAGGGCACAGGAATGTTAGCAGTGATAAGTCGACTTATCGTGTGTTGATGCTCATTAGTCATTTTTCAAAAGTCAGTGTTGAGAAACTCCCATCAGGTTTCTGCTCTCGTTGTATGTGGCTCTCTCTTCTTTGACCAAATTCCATTCCTTTGCTTAGAGCCAGAAAGTCTGAAAAAATTTGTTTCAGACTAAATGCTCCTGAGGGCACTAAAGTAATTGATACTCGTGAGGATAATACTGAGTGATTCAGGTCACAGAAGAGTGTGAAATTTGTTTTAGAGTGACTTACTTGAATAACAGTTAACAGTCTAGTTTTACTGCACCAAGGGTTAAGATTTAGTCATTTGGAACATTTCCTTTTTTTTTTTTTTTAAATAAATTTATTTATTTCGGCTGTGTTGGGTCTTCGTTGTTGTGCGTGAGCTTTCTGTACTTGCGGCGAGTGGGGGCTACTCTTCGTTGTGGCGCATGGGCTTCTCACTGCGGTGGCTTCTCTCGTTGCGGAGCACGGGCTCTAGGCATGTGGGCTTCAGTAGTTGTGGCTCGCGGGCTCTAGAGCGCAGCCTCAGTAGTTGTGGCACACTGGCTTAGTTGATCCGCGGCATGTGGGATCTTCCCGGACCAGGGATCGAACCTGTGTCTCCTGCATTGGCAGGCGGATTCTTTTTTTTTTCTTCTTTTTTTGTGGTATGCGGGCCTGTCACTGTTGTGGCCTCTCCCATTGCGGAGCACAGGCTCCAGACGCGCAGGCTCAGCGGCCATGGCTCACGGGCCTAGCTGCTCTGTGCCATGTGGGATCTTCCCGGACCGGGGCATGAACCCACATCCCCTGAATTGGCAGGCGGACTCTCAACCACTGCGCCACCAGGGAAGCCCGGCTGGCGGATTCTTAACCACTGCACCACCAGGGAAGTCCCTGGAACATTTCCTTTTGAGGAACATTCGATTTCTCCAAGGTGCCAAATGAATGAGGTGTCAAATGCATGAGACTGAATTTATGCTGAAGGCAACAGACTGAAGGGATGCCTAGAGTTGGTTGGGGTTGTGGAGGTGTATTTGAGTTAAAAAGTCATATATTTAGGAGTTTTAGAGAAAAACTGTTCACGCCTGCTATCTCCCTCACACCAGCTGCTCCTTCCAGTTGCCCTGGTAAATAAATTACCATTCTTTATTATTGCTCTGCCATCACTTTCTTCCCTGGTACGTGAAAATCTTTGAAACTGGGTAATTATTGAGAACGTTAGGTTTTTAGACTTTTAGTTCAAATTTGTGTTTTGTGTTAATTTTTTACTTGTTTTAAAGATAAACCAAAAGGGCTTCAGCTATATTTTCTTTTTCAATTTTAGATAAGCTCTTGCCCGGTGATGACGGAGCCCTTCGGTTACACCTGATACATTATTGTGAAGCATGTACAGCACCCAAAATGCCAGAGTTCATTCTGTATGCTTTTCACAGTGCCTACCAGAAACTCCCATGGAGGGACCTGCATCCTGACCAGATGCTCATGGAGGCCTTCTTCAAGGTAAACCCTTCACTCTCTATGTCACAGCCTGGCTTCTTGGGAGCAACCTGTTCACTGTGGGTTTTAGGCCCAGTTGCAGTGGATGACAATGTGGACCCTGCCCGAATTCTGTATCGCCCAGACAGTGCTTGTGTAAAGCAGCATCCTATGGACATCATTTCACTGTGTTAGTAGATGACTGGACAGCATTTACAGAAAACCCAGAGAAAGATTTTTGTCTGTAATATGACAGTCATCCCCTAGTCTTCGGTGATATTGTCATGTGAATACATAGTTTAATCACTTTGTCACACTCAATCTTGGCGTTTCTGTGAATGCATGTTTTTCTAGGGTAGTATCATTAAAACTGCTTCTTGTTAAATGTTCTATTAAAGTAGAATGTAAATCGGTACTCAAACCATTAGTTTCTTTAAGCAGTTATGTAAGGGGATATTAGGCTGTAGGAGACAGAAGTACATTGTAACAACGAGTAATGCATCATAATCATATAAAAGACCTGAAATGGCCTCTGGAAAAAGTCCCACTAAGTGTGCAGTAGAAGCAATAGTCAGAAAACGGGTACAGTAGTGTCACTTGCCTACCAGTCAGGCATTTCTGTTGTTCTTCAGTTTTTGTTTTAAAAAACCCTTTAATCTTGTCTTAGCTTTTTATGATCATTTCAGTTTATTTGTTCATAGTCACCAGTTCATTTGTGTTTACTCATAACCTAATTCACATTTATTATTGAGACACTTTAAGCGCTTTTTTAAAAAAAATTATTATTTATTTGTTTATTTTTGGCTGCATTGGGTCTTTGTTGCAGTGTGTGGGCTTTCTCCAGTTGATGCGAGCGGGGGCTACTCTTCATTGTGGTGCACGGGCTTCTCATTGCAGTGGCTTCTCTTGTTGCAGAGCACGGGCTCTAGGAACATGGGCTTCAGTAGTTGTGGCACGTGGGCTCTAGAGCGCTGGCTCAGTAGTTGTGGTGCATGGACTTAGTTGCTCCGCGGCATGTGGGATCTTCCCGGACCAGGGCTCAAACCCGTGTCCCCTTCATTGGCAGACGGATTCCCAACCACTGAGCCACCAGGGAAGTCCCTAAGTGCTTTAATTACTGCAGATCCATAGTTATTTATGACAATTAGTAAAATGTACTGCAGTCTTTTAGTGCTTAAGTGGAGACCCCACCCACTGCTGCTCTTGTCAGCCACTCCTCTGTAGCTGAGCTCTAAGGAAAGCTGAGGACAGTCATCTTAGTGAAATACAAAGTTAAGAATGATTTTATAGCTAGGTTTAGACTATGAGACAGGCACAAAGTAGGTATTCATCATCATTATGAATATGGAATTGAACCTTTGTTTAACGAGCTGTAAGAGAGTGTTTAAGTAAGAGCACAGCTTTAGCTATATGACAGATTAAATAGAATGGTCTATAAAGGGATGCTATAGACTTTGTATCTCTAGGAGTTTTAGTCTAATGATAGATGACTTTGCCCGGCCCAGAAGCTGGGAACCTTTCTGTTGCATGAGTCTTGCTGGCATAGTAAAGTATGTTTGTGAGGGGGTTGAGGGTGAAGATAGAGAACAAATTATAAAGGAGGATGAAGAATCATTTTCTAAAAGGGAAAACGAGCAAATAGCATGATATAATGATGGTACTAATTGGAAGACATGAATCATCAAATTCCACTGATTGCGATTTTATAAATGGAGTTGAGCTTTTTAATCTTCTTTTTAAAGGAAAAATTTATAGCTAGCCATGTTTTATTTTAAACAGACTTGAAATAGGCTTATAAGAGATAACTTTGATATTGATTATATACTTTAAAATACATTTGCCCCCCATCCCCGCTATATTTTAAATGGGATAATTAAACATTATGTAGTCATCAAAAATTATAAAGACTAATGATATGGGGATATATTTATAACACAACATTATATGAAA
Source organism: Delphinapterus leucas (assembly GCF_059928025.1). NCBI lineage: Eukaryota > Metazoa > Chordata > Mammalia > Artiodactyla > Monodontidae > Delphinapterus > Delphinapterus leucas. Next base: position 62,043,674 of record NC_143142.1, on the reverse strand, counting down.
AAGGCCATATAAAAATTATATGTGCTAATATAGTAGGTCTCAAAGTATGGTCCTAGGGCCAGCAACATCAGTACCACCTGGGAACTTGTTAGGAAGACAAATTCCTGTTCCTACTCCAGATGCAGGGCATTAAAAATTCTATGGGTAACCCCCCAACCCTCATCCCATGCAAGTCCTCCAGGTGGTTCTGATGCACGCTCGGCTTTGGGAACCAGTGACTAGTAGATATATCACCTTTGTCTTGCCCAGCACATCTGAGGACTGTGGTAGGCTCCCTTGAGCACCAGTGACTTACTGTGGCAGGGATTTGCCACCCTGGCTGGAGCTAGGGAAGATCATTCCTTTCCTGTTAAGAATTAGTGGAATAGGGACTTCCCTGGTGGTGCAGTGGTTAAGAATCGTCTGCCAATGCACAGGACACAGGTTCGATCCCTGGTCTGGGAAGATCCCACATGCTGCGGAGCAGCTAAGCCCATGCTCCACAACTACTGAGCCAGTGTTCTAGAGCCCGCGAGCCACAGCTACTGAGCCTGCGTGCCACAACTACTGAAGCCTGTGTGCCTAGAGCCCGTGCTCTGCAACAAGAGAAGACACCTCAATGAAAAGCCCATGCACGGCGACGAAGAGTAGCCCCCACTCACCGCAACTAGAGAAGGCCCGCACGGAGCCACAAAGACCCAACGCAGCCAAAAATAAAAATTAAAAAAAAAAAAAAAAAAGAATTAGTGGAATAAATAATGAACTCCAAACAAGCTGAAAGGTGTGCCATACATTGAACATGGAAGGAAAAATATTATAATCTAAATCTCTGAGGGCAGAAGGGTTATGAATGATTTTTATAATCTGGGAAAAAAGTATAATTTAAAAGATATATAATTTAGAAAACATTGATTTCTATACATTTTTAGGATATATAGCTAAAAACATTGTTTCCTTTTAGGTGGAACGAGGAAGCCCCAAGAGCTGCTTCTTGTTTTTGGGGTCTGTCCTCTGTGAAGTCAACTGGGTCAGTGTGCTCTCTGATGCCTGGAATCCCAGTCCCCACCCAGAGACCCGGAGCATGATTGTCTGCCTCCTTTTCATGATGATTTTATTGGCAAAGGAAGACCAACTGGTGGATCAAACAGTAAGTTTGGAGAGCCTGTGATAAAGACTTGGCAGGGGCCTCTAGATCCTCACTCTGTATGAAGTTGTGGTTTTTAAGTTGTTTCCCTCGTGCCTCTTTCAGTGTGAATATATGCATGGCATACGGGATGTGCCTTCAACTAGGTGTCTGATTTTCTTTTTTTTTGTGGTACGCGGGCCTCTCACTGTTGTGGCCTCTCCTGTTGCGGAGCACAGGCTCCAGACACGCGGGCTCAGAGGCCATGGCTTACGGGCCCAGCCGCTCCACGGCATGTGGGATCTTCCTGGACTGGGGCACGAACCCGTGTCCCCTGCATCGGCAGGCGGACTCTCAACCACTGTGCCACCAGGGAAGCCCGGTGTCTGATTTTCTTATATAGTTCATAGTCTAAGGGAACCACACCAAATATAAAAATCAATTTCAATTTACATCTCCTTAATTGCTTGTTCTACCACCAGATCATAGAGTTCCTTTGAAAATTGGGTTCTGAATACTTATAAATCTTAATGTGTTTTGCCAAAACTTTGGTTATTACTTTCACGAGTACTCCTAACTTGAGAGATGCATATTTATGGAAAAAATGGGAGCTCTGGAACTAAAGGAATGTGTGTTTCATTTTTAGGATTCTCCTCTACTTACTCTCCTTGGACAGACAAGCTCACTCTCGTGGCATCTTGTGGATATTGTGTCATATCAGAGTGTGCTAGGTTATTTCAGCAGCCATTACCAGCCATCCATCATCCTGGCAAAGGAATCCTCTGCTGAGTTAATTGTGAAGCTCCTAAAAGTGTCTGCAGGTCTTTCCATTCCTACTGACAGCCAGAAACATCTTGTAAGTTAAGTGGGTCCTTTAGAAGGCAGAGTGTTCTTCAGGGCTGCTAGTAGTATAAGTGCTACTGAGGACTGTCTCGAATCCTGCGATGGCTCAATAGAAAAAGTTGGAGGATGTATATCATTTTGGCCTCTTGGGTCTTTCAGTTTCGTTTATTTCTTCTGGTAAGCCTTTACCTACTAGCAGTGTCACATGCTAACAAGAGGTGAAAAGGATTGAGGGCCGACAGTGAGCTGTGGGTTTACTGATTTGAATGTCATTGGCAGCAGAATGGCAGCAAGTTATGAGCATGAGTTTGAGGTCTGACAAACTCAAATCCCCAACTCACTGCCATTCTGACCTTGGTTTTCTCACCTGAATTGGAAATAATAATACCTTGCCTTCAAAGTGTTGTGAGGATTAGATCAGAAAATGAACATAGAAGTTTTTGGAAAAGTTCCTGGCAAGTACTTAGTGTGTAGTTAATGTTGTTATTAATGTAGTAAAAACTACTACTGGGATTTGGGAGAACATGGGTTCTGGTCTAAGTATTACCAAAGATTTTTATTTCCCCAACACAGGGTCTTTCCTCATATGACTCACTGCTCTGTCCTCTCCCAGTACAGTGCTGTGCTCCCAGGGAATATCCAGTTAACACTGCATGCATGGATTCATTTGAATGATCCTTTTTTTATTGTCAGGATGCAGTTCCAAAATGCCGAGCCTTCACTCACCAGATGGTACAATTCCTCAGCTCCCTGGAACAAAATGGAAAAATCACGTTAGCAGTCCTTGAACAGGAAATGTGTAAGCTCTTGGATGATATCATTGTTTTTAAACCACCTGGTAAGTGACTATGGTGGAGTCATGTATTCACTCAGTAAATGAATTCCTGCTGTGTATAAGGCATCTTGAGATCAGGAAGATGGTCGGGCCACTGTCATTCCTGTTTACAGAGAAGCAGTGGTCAGAGAGATGACTGGACCATAGGGACACTTGTCATCTCAGCACTGGCCAGGGTGGGGTGGCATGAATGGTAAGAACTTGAGGAGGCATAGACACTGTCAGTTGCTGGTGTGAGGTTAACTGGACTGAGGGCTAAGTTAGATGACTAGATATAGTGATTAGGAGATAACCAGAGACCATCCATCGAGCAGCATTCCTGGATGTTTTGGCTCCTAACTGGGAGGGCACTTCAGAATCACCTGTAGGCTTGTAAAGAAACTTCATATGAGAACCTGTGCTCCTAGCAGTTTGGTGGACTGGACATCCTGATTGCCTCTCCTGCCGAAAACAACTAAGGATGCTGGATAAAATGTTTTTAAGAAACCAAAAATTAAACTTATTGACAAGGCGGCAGAAAATCTCAGAAGTCAGAAACTAAGTAAAAGGAGGAACCCATAAAAGTAGATGGAGTACTGAGGCTGGCTTTTACCTTGAAGGCTTTTGCTGACACTCCTTAGATTAGGGGAGATGATAAAGCCCAGGGCCTGCCTAAGATGGTAGCCTGAAAGGACCTCCTGTGCATTACCACATAGGGTGGCATACTCAGGGTAAGGATGAGTTAGAAATGAACCTGCCCTGAGAAAGGAAGACAACAATCCTTAGATTCATTAAACCCAGCAAATCCCAAGCAGGGTAGATAGAAAGAAATTCACCCCTGTACATACTGTAGTGAAACTGCAGATGCACCGGGGTCAAAGGAACAACATTCAACATTTACAAGGACAGCCGGCTTCTCATTGGCAACAGAGGAAGCTGTAAGATAGTGGAATAACACCTTCAATGTGCTGTGAGGAGATGACTTGTAACCTGGGATTGTAAACTAAGAAGAACCATCTTTCAAAGATGAGGATGAAATAAAGATGTTTTCCTTGAAACCTGAGGGTGTTTGTCCCAGTGGACATCACTAAAGGAAGTACTAAATAAAGCATGTTCTTTAGGTAGAAGAAGAGTGATCACAAGTGAAAGGCTTGAATTGCAAGAAGGAAAAGTAAGCAGAGAAAGTAGTGAAATGTGGGTAAATATAAACAAAAACTGCCTGTGTAAAACTACAGTAATCATCATTTAGGGGTTTAAAAAGCAAAAGCTAACATTAAATTATATGACCACAAATATATGTAAGTTAAGAAGGAGGTTGAGTTAAAAGCATTCTAAGGTTTTAATATTGTTTGAGGGGGGTCAAGAGATTGATTAAATTTATGTCTTCATAGAATATGAATGGTAAAAATTCTAAGCAATTCACCAAAAGAATAGAAATAAAATATGTAAGTTCTAAGTTAGTAGAAGGAGATAAGGATTGGCCAGGACTTCCCTGGTGGCGCAGTGGTTAAGAATCCATCTGCTAATGCAGGGGACACGGGCTTGATCCTTGGTCCAGGAAGATCCCACATGCCACGGAGCAGCTAAGCCCATGTGCCACAACTAGTGAGCCTGTGCTCTAGAGCCTGCGAGCCACAACTACTGAGCCCATGTGCCACAACTACTGAAGCCTGCGCGCCTAGAGCCCATGCTCTGCAGCAAGAGAGGCCACCACAATGAGAAGCCCATGCACCGCAATGAAGAGTAGCCCCCGCTTTCCGCAACTAGAGAAAGCCCGCACACAGCAATGAGGACCCATTGCAGCCAAAAAATAAATAAATTAATTAAATTAAAAAAAAAAAGGATTGGCCAAATTTTGTTCAATCCAAAGAAGGCAAGAAACATGGAGAAGGTAAGAAAAATAGCCAAAATAAAAAGATAAAGTTTAAATATATCGGTAAATGTAAATGGACAGATGCTCAGGTTAAAAGATGAAGATTGTCAGACTGGATTAATAATCAACAACATCCAGTTTTTTATGTATTTTTTTTTTAATTTTATTTTAGTTGTGGCGCACGGGCTTAGTTGCTCCGTGGCCTGTGGGATCCTCCCGGTCCAGGGCTCGAACCTGTGTCCCCTGCACTGGCAGGTGGTGTCCCAACCACTGCACCACAAGGGAAGCCCCAACATCCAGTTTTAAGCTGTTTATAAGAAGTATATCTAAAGCATAGGATATAGAAAGCTTTCTACAAGGCAGTCACATTAGATATTAAAATAGAAAGCTGGTACAGCTATATCAGTATGAGACAGATAGGACTGTAAGGCAGAAAGCATTACCAAGCCAGACAACCTCTTGTGTGTGTTCCTGCCCTGAAGTTGCATGAAAAACACATATATACATAAAAAACACATATTACTTACATAAATAAATAAGAAAAAAGCATTATTAAAAATGAAGAGAGTCGTTGGAAATTGATACAAGGTTCAATTCACCAGGAAGAATATGCATAAGGTGAAAATTGACAGAACTAGGAAGAGAAATGTCAAATTTGCTCACAGTGAGGGATTTTGACCCATGTCTCACAGTAACTGATGGATCAGGTAGACAGAAAATCAGTAAGACTATAGGATGTCTGAATAGCACAGCTGGATGTAATGAGTATGTAGAGAATAATATACCCTGTAAGTCCAGAATGCACACCGTATCAGTCTCACATTGAACAGTTAAGAAACTTGACCCATTACTAGGGTTAAAGCACATCTCAATCAATCCCAGAGGACTGGTATCAGGTAGACCACACATTCTAACCACAGTGCAATGAACTTAAAAATCAGTAACAAAATATAACCGGGAGGGAAAAAACTATACATTGGAAATTAAGAAGCAAATTTTTAAATAACTGATGACTAAAGGAACAATAACAACAGAAATTTAAAATATTTAGAACTGTATTAAAAAAACAGAGCATCAAAACTTGTGGGATTCAGCTAAAGTGAAACTTAATTTCATGGCCTTAAATGTTTATATTAAAATTTCTAAAAGCTGAAAATTAATTAGATAAACACTGAGCTTAAGAAATTATAAAAAGAACCACAAAATATAACCAAAATCTGCTTAGAAAGAAAGAGATAATGAAGAGAAGATAAATAGGAGGAGACTAAGGGTGAACAATGAAACTGGTAAATGTATAGGAAAATCTAAATGAAATCTGACTCTATAAAACAGTAATAGTAATGTGTTGTTGGGTTATGGTAACAGTAGGGAAGGTAATAGGAAATTAGCATTGTCTGGGAACCAGTTAACATCAGACTTTGAAAAATCAAGAATGCATGTTGTAATTTGTAAGATAACCACTATGAAAATGTTAAAAGAATATTTGAAGAGAGAAAAAGGAATGTAGAATTGGAGGGACAAATTGGAAGCATATAGTAAGATAGTAGATTTAGACCCGCTCACATCAGTAATTACATTAACTATGAATGACTAAGATTGTCACACTGGATAAAATAAGGAAGAAAAAGACAATCCAGTAAAAAAATGAACAAGACCCTTAAATTGACATTCTACAAAAGAGAATATTCAAATAACCAATAAACATATGAAAACATGCTAAACCTTGTTAATATTTAGGGAAATGCAAATTAAGAACTTGATGGCATACTGTATCACATCCACCAGAATAGCTAAAATTAAAAAGTTTTCAGTACCAGATGTTGGTGAGGATGTGGATCAGTGTTAACTCTCATATACTGCTGATCACAGAGTAAATTGGTACAACCATTTTTAAATGTTTGACATCACCTACTAGTTTGCATATCCCTTGGCTTGGGATATGCAAACTAGTTAAAAAAAAGAAAGAAGAATTAGCAGGCAATACTGGAGAAATTGATTTAGAGTTGGTCATATGTAACTGGACCATGAAGATTGAATAATAGCCAGGCAAAGGAGTGAAGGGCGTTCTAGAAAGAGCTTAATCAGAAGAGTGATGGGATCAGTTCTGGTTTTTAAGAACAACATTTGTTGGCTGTGTTGATGATGAATGGGAAGGGGGAGAGGCTGCGCTCTATTAGGAGGCTTATTGCAATCATTTTTTGTTCCCATGAATCATAACTAAAAGATAGATTAAAATCACTATTCACAGATGCAAACTGTTATATATAGAATGGATAAACAACAAGGTCCTACTCTATAGTACAGGGAACTAAATTCAATGTCCCGTGGCAAACCATAATGGAAAATAATATGAAAAAAGTATATATATATATATATGTATATATGTATAACTGAGTTACTTTGCTGTATAGCAGTAATTAACACAACATTGTAAATCAACTGTACTTCAATAACAAAATAAAATTTTTTTAAAAATCAGAAAAAAAATTTATTCACCTGGAATTCAGAGATAAGGCCTTTATTACCAAGAATATTTATACATAAAAAAGTAGATTCACACACATATAGTGCTTTAAAAATTCCTTGCTTGATAATCAGTATATCTTATGATAACATTAAGTTAGGGTTTATTGTACACTGTGCAAGTGGGTGAATTTGGTTTGATGGGTGTAAGACCTCCCCACTCACGTTGACATAAATACCAAAGCCTTGAGGTGAGAAAGCCACAATTCTATTCCCTTAAAACAATGAACCCAACTCAAGGAGAATTAGAAATAGTTGGCAAAAATTATGCCTGATGAAGGGAATTCCCTGGCTGTCCAGTGGCTAAGGCCCTGCAGTTTGACTGCCGAGGGCCGCGGGTTCAATCCCTGGTCGGGAAACTAAAATCCCGCAAGCTGTGCGGCACAGCCGAAAAAGAAAAAACAAATAAAAATAAAGTGTACAATTCAAAAATTATGCCTGATGAATAGTTACCTCAACACACCCTCAGTGAAAAATATTTTCTGTTCTTGGATGTGAAGAAGGAATCTACCTCAGTCACTTATTTGCAGTTCTCTTTTAAAATGAATTTGCTCTTTTTCTTGTGTTGTATTCTTTTTTTCACCTTTTAATATTTTGGAAAGACCCAGTCTGTCCATTTTTCTTATTTAAAAAACAAAGAAATAAAAGAGCTGCTGTTAGGAGTCTGTAAAAAGGTTTTTCCTTTCCTTACTTTTTTATATTTAGTTTTAAATAATAACCTTCATTCTGTGTAAATCATTCTAGAATTATTTACAACTTTGGCATTGGTAGGGGTGGAGGTACTGTTTCTAATTAGTTTACCAAATGACTCCTGAGATCTATGTATTTTGTCTATTTATTAAAATATCACTTGGTCACACGCTGTAACCAAGGATCTCGCAGTAGTTCCTGCTTTGCCCTTACAAAGTATGTATGTGCCACATCCTATCCTTAAAAGCTAAACACAGAAGGATTTTCCTTCTGGCCCCTGGAGAGCAGCTAGTTTGAAGCACCATTGTTCCCTTTATCACATTCACATCGTCATACCAGCAGCCTTTTGCAAACGTGTTGGCTATGTTCCCCTTCAGATCTGGACAGCCAGACCCGCCACATGGCCCTCAGCAGCCTCTTTATGGAAGTCCTAATGATGATGAACAACGCGACTATCCCAACAGCAGAGTTCCTCCGAGGCGGTATCCAGACCTGGATTGGGCAGAAAGTGCATGGGCTGGTGGTTCTGCCCCTGTTAACAGCCGCCTGCCAGAGCCTGGCTTCCGTCCGCCACATGGCTGAGACGACGGAAGCCTGCATCACTGCTTACTTCAAAGAGGGTAAGAGGACCGTCATGTCAGGGTCTCAGTAGACCCATCTTTTCCAAGGAAGATTAAAGCTTTATCTGAAGGAGATACCTTTCCAGACCCTTCCTGTTGAGGGATTGTACTGTTCTAATATCTCTGTAAATGTTGTTGATGTTTCAGAATATAGTTTGTTTTCTTCATAAAGATGTGCAGTTAGCATGAGAAATTTTGGCCCATGTTGGTACCATCATGTTTCGAGGGAACCTCTAATTCATTTTATGTGGGTTTTGGAGTGTCAGACCAACCCTTTTATGGTAGTCAAATTGTGTATGTCATAGGCCTAGTCGTAGTCCTAAAAACAAATGCTATATACCAGAATCTTTATAATAATGATCCACTGTATTAATTTTCTCTATTTTGTCACTTGTTAAAGTTTTTCATATGTCCTCTTATTGCATTTTGTCATGTGTTTTAAACTATTACGGAGTTCTCTTCCCGCCTCCCCTCCTGCCCCCCACTCCCGCTTTGTCTTCTTATTTCCTACCTCTAAACTCTCAGATTCTGGAAACAGCCTGATCTGGTTAAAAAGTATTGCTCAGAGCAGTACTTCTCGACTCTGTTACCCAGATATACATCATCGTGCACACAATAGGGGAGAACGAAGGGTACTGGAGTGAGAATGCTAGGAAGTGCCTGCAACCTGCCCATGCCCTTTCTTGACAACACGTGAATAATCCATGTTCCCATGTCCCCCTGTGGAAGGTGCTGTGTGTGTCACCATGTCACCCTGCTCCCATTCCCCCCAAAGAATTGAGAACCATTAGGATAACACTCTTGCTCCAAATTTATTTACTGTTTGTTGCTAAAATCAAATTTGTTTTTTCAATTTGTGAAACATTTTCAAGAATTTCTGTCAAGATACGAGTCAAACTAAACTTTGATAATTAAAAAATGCTTATGAAGGATAGAGTAATAATAATACCCCTCGGAAAAGCATAAGTATTCATAGCATACTTAAAAATGGTATTAGGTAAAGTTAAAACTCTTAGATAACTGGGAGAGGCGGTGTCTACATGAGATTTTAATGATCATAATATGGTGAAAGAGGTGATTTATGAAAATGCAGCCATGATACCTGACTTCATGATACCCTCTGCACTGGCAGCCAGGACAAAGGCATTTAGAGTGAGGGCTTCCAGTCCAAGCCATGAGGCATTGTCAGGCCCTCCAGGGTCAATGTGAGTGGTGTTTTCTCGACCTGAAGCTTTTAAAGTGAAAAGGTTCATTAGAGTAGTTAAATAGTTTGATTCTTGCTCTTACCTTTCTCTACCTCTTGGTGTTCTTTTCTTAGGCTCCCTCAATCAGAATTTAGGTTGGGGCCCCATTCTGGTGTCCCTTCAAGTTCCTGAGCTCACCATTGAAGAGTTTCTGCAGGAGTGCCTGTCCCTCGGCAGCTACTTGACTCTCTATGTCTACTTGCTTCAGTGTCTAAATAGTGAGCAGACGCTAAGGAACGAAATGAAAGTGCTGCTTCTCTTAAGCCAGTGGTTGGAACAGGTGTATCCAAGGTATATTGGCCCTCCGGTTGCCTACAGCCGACCGACCCATGGGATTGGGATAGCTTGAATTTGGGTTTAAGTTAATGTCCACTTAAGTGCACAGACCCAAGTGATACATAAGAAACAAACAAGGCTATGAGGTACAGTGACACCTATTTTAGGAAGATTTTCCTTGCATGGGCCGATTTTCTGAGCAGGCGTTTTATTTCCTAAGATGGGTATTTTGAAGCACCACCTTTAGCTTCCATATCCGTTAAGTAGGGGCAACAACGTTTAGCTCACTTGATTAAGTGAAAGGACGTCAAGCTCATATATGCTGTCTGGCATGTAGAAGGGGCAATAAATGTCAGCTGTTCTTTTATTGTCCAAATACTTTATTAACAGCATTACCTGTCAGCCTAAGCTTTTAAAGTACTAAATGTCCCTTACACTTAAAACTCATGTGTGGACTTTCAGTTAAATGAGAGTGGAAAGAATCTACTCTGAATTTGATTTTCCTCCCCCCTCTCCGCCCCCAGCTCTATGCAGGAAGAAGCAAAGCTGTTTTTGTGGTGGCACCAAGTCCTGCAGCTGTCCCTGGTTCAGACCGAGCAGAATGACTCGGTCTTGACGGAGTCTGTCATTCGAATTCTGCTCATGCTTCAGGCCCGTCAGAGCCTGCTGGCCGAGGAGAGGCTCAGTTCAGGGATTCTCAGGGCAATTGGGCTGGGCCGGAAGTCGCCCTTGTCTAACAGGTGAGGAAGCACCTGCTCTTGCTTTTCTAAACGGGCCACAGACACCTGCACATACCTAGGGGGTGCGATACTCGGTAGATTTTCTATTTAGGAGCTGAGCTAGGGTCCTCCCAGAGATTAAGAAGAAAACAATCAGAGCCTGATTACATCTTTACATTTTAAAAAGGGTGTTTATTTTTTCCGTTTTAAAACAACTTTTATGTTCAAAGACTTTTTTTTCCGCAGTATCTCATTGCATTTTGACTTGGTCACCTGACCACACTACACATTACTTTTTGTCTTTGAGCCAGTGACGGTGTGCAAGGTTAGGTTAAAACACCCCAGTCAGCTGCTTCACTGCCAGCACTTTGTCAGGGAAACCCAGGTCCCATGAGGGACTCGGTCTAGCAGAATTGTTAAGTCAAGATGAGTAGAAGTTAACTGATTAGAAGGATAAGTAATGAGAAATACGTTCAGGTTTTTGTCGCTAAAAATTCCAAGGTGTGAAAGAATTTGCTACTAGCCCCAGTTTATCTCCTAAGACTATTTGCATCATGGTTTTCTTTTAAAGGCCTTATCTGGTTTGAAAGGAATTCTTACTATTCTGATGTCAGCATTCTTATGGAATAGCCTGCTGCAACTTTGGGAGCCACCCAGTCCAAACCAGTTAACACCATACTCCTTTGTTTGTGGTAGAATTTAGCAGGACTGTGTGATTTGATTCACTTAAATTGTAAAATACACGTCACATAAAATTATCATGCTAACCCTTTTAAAATATTCAATTCAGGGACTTTCCTGGCAGTCCAGTGGTTAAGACTCCGTGCTTGCACTGCAGGGGGCGTGGGTTCGTTCCCTAGTCGGGGAACTAAGATCCCGCATGCCGCGCGGTGTGGCCAGAAAAAAAAATGATAAAATGTACAGTTCAGTGGCATTTAGTACATTCACAATGTTGGTGCAACCATCACCACTATTTTGTTCCAGAACATTTTCGTCATCCCAGAAGGAAATAGCTACTAAGCTACTAAGCAATCACTCCCTATTCCCCTCTTCCCCAAGTCTCTGGCAACCACTGATGGATTCCTGACTATGTATATCCTGTTCTGGGCATCTCATATAAATGGAATCATGTAATACGTGGCCTCTTGTGTCTGGCTTCTTTCACTTCCCATAAAGTTTCAAGGCTCATCCATATTTTAGCATGCACTGGTACTTATTTCCTTCTTATGATTGAATAATATTCCATTGTATGGACACACCACATTTTGTTTTTCCATTCATCAGTTGATAGACATTTGGGCTGTATCCACTCTTTGGCTGTTGTGAATAGTGCTGCTGTGAAAGTTATTTACAAGTTTTTGTTAGAACACCTGTTCTCGGTTCTTTTGGAATTGTTGGGTCACATGGTTACTCTACATTTAACTTCTTGAGGAGCTGCCAAACTGTTCTCCATAGCGCCTGCACCATTTTTAACATTCCCACCAGCCGTGGCTGAGAGTTCCAGTTACTCTGTATCTGCCAGCACTTTCATTCCTGAGACTGAATTATGTTTTCATTGTTTGGGTGGTGATAATGGAAGGGCAGATAAAGACTCCTTGATCATATTTACAGTTTTCCTGAAGAGGCTAACAATCACAGTAGGTCTGGAGATGTGTTCATCTTATTTTTTAATAGAAAATATGGTATTTATTTTAAAATGCTTACTTTAATAGTCATTTACTTCTTCTAATCCCTCCCTAACACTTAAGGTTCCGAGTGGCTGCCCGAGGCATGGCTGCCTTTCTTTCAGTTCAGGTTCCCGCCAAGGATCAGATCCGTTTGAAGCCGAGCTCTGAATTACATCTGACCCTGAAAGCTCAGCAGGTCAGTAAAAAGCTTTGTGGTTAAGGGCTAGAAGTTTTCCACAGGAGGAGGGAGGTGGTACCTGTAGTCTTTACACGTGACGACCTGGTGATGATGATCGGCAGCAGCGCAGCATACTGTCTGGCGGGCTCTACTAACTGGAAAATGGTTAACGTGTGTATCTGCCTCGGATTTTCAACCAGTTTTTGTAGGCACTTGCCCAGAGCCCTATTACTACCCTTGTAGAAGTAGCAAGGCCATGGGCAAGCCAATCTAGGATCGAATTTGGTTCTGATGACATGACTGTGTGCTGACCCGTCACAAGCTGGGGCTGGGGACAGGCACAGAAGATGAGACTACAGTTGAGACCGATAGAGGTTAGCTGGGCTTTAACTTGGAGCCAAGGCGGTGGTTCTGTTTTGTGAGTCTGGGGGTTGACCAGTGTTGGCTGACATGGACAAAATGGTAGCTGTGAAAAATAGTTTGTTCTGAAAACATGGAAGGCTACATGGCAGTGGTCCCCCATCCCCATAACTATTTTCACCCATAAACAGGCTGGCCAGGTACAAAGGTATATAATATAAAACGATGGCTGGCATTCTTGAGTGCTTACTGCATGCCAGGCACTGTTGTAAGTTTTAACTCACTTGATGTTAACGAGTTTAAATTTTAACTCTTCTGATTCTCATAACAACCCTATACAATACGAACTTTTATTATCCTGGTTTTGCGGATGAGGAAATGGAGACAGAAGGAGACTAAGTAATTTGTCCCAAATCACACAGCCCCTGAGGGCTGGGGCTGGGATTCACTGGGCCTGTCTGGGTCCAGTGTCACGCTGTTGTTGCTCTGCAGTACTGTCTCTGTACACGGTAAATGCTTAGACCCCTCAGCTCTTGTCTTTTGCGGCATTGTCATGTCTGAGCCAGCCATGTACAGTGTGATATCTCGGTATTAAGAGCACAGATGAAGCAAAAAAATCAGCAGGTTCTTCACAGGCATCTTGGTTTGTACAGTACCCGATACTTGTCACTGGCTGATTAGACAACCACCATTTGCATCCCTAATGTTGTATAAGAGCTGTCGCAAGTGGGCAGATGAGTGTCCCAGGGGGCGGTTGTGAAGGCAGTGCCATGCATTTCAGTCTGCATTTGAGAAGTCTGCTCTCCTGTGCCCGCCAGCACCTGGAGCATAGCTTTGCTTTAGCTGCGGCCAGCAGGTCGCCCAGTCCTTGCCAGCCTTTGCCGGCCTTCCTTTAGACTTAAGTGATGACATACTTGTCATCAGGGTTTTCAGACTGGAAAGAAGTCAACTTTGTATAAAATGATTATTCTTAGGCAAACTGTCAAAGTAGACCGTTCTTTTTAAAAAAGAAAGGGGAGAGAGAGAAAGAGAGAGACATATGGACGCTATGGTTAGTGGGAGTGCCTGTTCCCACTGATTCTTGTTCTTAGATTAACTCCGTTCATACAGCAGTTAGCTTGGTACCAAAATCCCTTCCATTGTTGATTTTCAACCCCAAAACTTCTGTCTTAAACCACTTGGTAATTTATTTCTAAGCTGCCTGTTCATTTACCATCCTCAAAAAATCTTCTCCCTCCTTATATACTGAGCCAAGCAAATTCCATCTTTTAATCTATATCCTCTAGTGCAGTGGTCCCCATAAATGAGAGAGGCAGGAGAGTGGCACTTCACAGTTCACACTCAGAATGCTAGGGGTGGGTGAGCTCGTATAGCTGGAAAACAAAACTCCCTACCCGCCAAGAACCGTTGTTCTGATTCTTTGTTTGTTTTCTCTAAATACAGTCTTTTTCTCTTGTCTTCTCCCAGTATGAAGGGAGGAAAAATTAAAATTATGGAAGTAAAGAATGTTTTTCTTTCTTTATTCCCAAAGAGAAGCATGGGAATATGTCAATTCTGTTGGGCGGAAGCCAGAGGAACTTGATCTGTCCGTTGTGTTTGTTGGCTGATAGAACAACCTTATCATTCACCCTCGGCAGCACTTAGCCACTGGTTTCTTCTGAATTTCTAGTTACACGGTTTAGTATGACATTACTTTGTAATCTGAGAACAAACCCAACTGCAAATTAAAGCTGATGCCCGTGGTTTCCGGTTGAGTCTCCAGGAAGAGAGGCAGTAGATGATCTGGCGGGGAGGGCTGCAGTGCTGGCACTGGGGCAAGGAGGACAAAGCAGGAAGACAGCCTGGCTGCAGCAGTGGCACTCTGCGGGGAGGGGTTGGGAAACAGCACAGGCCAGGAAGAGGGAAGGCTGGATGTGGAAGGCGGCAGACGCCAGAGAAGCTTGGGTTGCCGGCCTCCTTCTAATTGTGGTTGATCAGTGCCTGCCTTTGAGACATCTAGTTCCAGTTCTGTAGGCTTCCCTGGAGGCTCACAGTTGCACCTGATGACGTTGGCAGGTGTGCTACACCTGCGGGAATCATGTTATATGCATCCATGTGGTTAACCCTCTTGCCTTCTATGTCTTTTAGGCTCTGAATGCTCTTGAATCCTTGACGTCAAGTAAGCAGTACGTTGAATACCAGGATCAGATATTGCAAGCCGCACAATTTATAAAGCGTCCTGGCCATTGCCTCCAAGATGGGAAAAGCTTCCTGGCTCTTCTTGTGAACTGTCTCTATCCAGAAGTGCATTATTTGGACAACATACGATAGTAACACTGAGGCTCTTGATAAACCTGTTGCTGTTTATGTTTACATTTAACTTTGCTGTTGCACAAATAACTTTGCTCAATTTCACTGCAGTTTGGCCAATGAATTAGTTGACTGAGATGCAAGTTGGTGGGCGCTAGATAAGTGTTGTGCATGTGCACATGTGTATGTGTGTGTCCTGAGCTCTTAAAATGTTCCAGGGACTTTGTAATTTTTATGTTCATCCAGCAAGAGAACTTACGAAGCTCTCCTTGGGTAGAGAGCCACTCTCAGTTGCCGAATATCCAGTCATCTCATGAGACCCCAGGTGGGGTGCTTTCGTATGTCTCCACTTCTGTCTTTTCCTGTTTCATTTAAATGTCAAGACTCCTGTGCCAGATATAACTACTTTGGGAATCGGGTTGAACCCTCACTTTTGAACCCCAATTGTGTTCCTTCAAAGTAAAAAAGCTTTGAAAATTTCTGCATTTCTCAAATGTGGGGAAATATACCAGCTTAAATTATTATATTTTTCTCTCAATTTTTCTCTCAGAAGGGAGATAAGAATGCTGAATCAAAGTGAGTCGTTGTGTAAAATGTGACCACTTGATCCTGATTATAGTGGACAGTAGAGATGGTGACAAGTCCATTTCCATCCAGCCATGTGTCCTCATAGAGAAGGAGCCATTTGTCTACATTGGGGGCGCATGCTGGTGGTCTGTGGGGAGCATGTCGTGCACAGATGTGTTTTGTTTAATCTCCATGGCTGAGAGTGTAGACAGGGCTTCCTCTCTCCAGTGCACTGTAGACGTACATTCCCTTTGGTCATACCCCAGCCCGCTCCTTCATTCACGTCTTATTTGGCCCCTGTAGACATGTAAATTTGCAGCTCTTTCCAGACAGCAAGTTTGATATCTGAAGGTCCTGCTGTTGAGAGACAGAGACAGAGAACTTGACTGTCTGTTTCCTGCTTGTTTTATCACTCCAGATTTAAACTCAAATGAAGCTAGCAAACCTGCTGAAACACTGGTCGGTGGAAACTGGGTCAGGTCAGGAGACTTGACTGAAATTTGGCTTTTTTTTTCCTGACCTGACTGAAATTTGGCTTTTTTTTAATCGTCACGTGCCTTCTGTTGTTAACAGTTCGTTCTTTACCAAAGCCTGTCTGCAGTGTTGCCGTGTTTTGCTGCCATCTGCTTGCTCTTGTCATGTCCCCCCCCACGCCCCGGAATTCGCACCTTGACTTCTGTCATCATATTCATAATTCTGTTGGCTCAAAATTGATTTGTTTGTCCAGCTGGCCTAAGGTGTCTTTTGCTTGCAGGCTATCTATAGCCCGAGGCTATTTACATAAAAATGTCTTAGTCACTGAGAGCTTTCAGCAGGGGGATTTGGGGTATAGATTAACTGAGTGATAATCTCTTTCCAAATATCGTTTTGCGGTGCTTCCCCCAACATTTGGAAGTGTGTAGGAGCTGTTCTTTATTTTGAATCTTTTTAGTTGGACAGAACAGTTCTGCCCCACGGAAATGCTCTGGTAAAGATCATCCCTGTTAGCCTTCAAGTTCTGTAGGCCACTAAGTGTCCATCTCCGAGGGATGCATCTCAGAGCTTTCCTTGTTAACACGTTTTAGAAGCTGTGGACAGTTCCATGGCTGATTTGGCAACAAAGATTTTATGAGAGGAAATATTCTGTGTGCTGTTTTCTTTGAGGAGGATGTAATTATTGGTATCCTAGAATGAAATTTTTGAGTGACAGTACATACATTTAAAGAAAATTATGTTTAATCTTAATTTTTGAAGGTTTATAATATTTATAATGTATTTGCTCTGTAAAAATTATAAAAAATAAATCAATCTTTGGTTGTAGCTGGTAAGAATCCGATTTTTAGGGATATCACACTATCTTGTAAAGTATTTCAGTTGTTAAAGTTGATGCAGATTTTTTTATGCCTGATGTCATCTGTTTTTTTTGACACTGTAACTTGATCATCAGAGATGGTCGGTAAAAGTACTTCCTCTCACGCTTAACAGTGGAAGGTTTACTCACCACATAGGTTCCTATGAGAGGCTCTGGGCTAAGAAATTGCTTTTACAACACTAAGATAGCTCAGAAGGTGGCAATGTTGCTGTAGCCTCCTGGGAAAGAATAGACCGGTCTGCCCACTGGCTTTCAGGAATAATGAGCTTTTGTTGGCAAAATAGTCACCTCCAGAGAGCGCAGGGCATGTTTCAGAGACAGTTAGCAGTGCTGCATGTTGATACCTGGGTCAGTAAGACCAAGGCACCTATGTGCTGGAGCTTCGTTGAAGGTGCACTAGTGCAGACTTTCCCCATACGTGGCCAGCAGTGGCTTCCGGTTCAGATGGGGATGCAGAGCAGCTTCCTGGGCTCTTCTCCACTCTTCTTTCTGCAGTTCACACAGGATGGGCCAGAGAGGCACACTCGACCCCCTGATCTCCTGGCTCCCCTTCCTAACTCTGCAGAAAGCTGCAGGCACAGATGCCAGGGAGGGAGGCTCTGCTGATGCGTCTGCCCAGCCTAATGGGGCCAGGGCCCACCCTCCATGTTCCTGAAGCTCCTGGCACAAGTCGCTGGTGGTTTCACGATCAGCCTGTTGGCACAGTCACGCCTGCCTCCTCGAGGTTGCCTGAGTCTCTCAGTTCTTCGAGGTGGGGGAAGCTGGGTCCAGAAAATGAAAACCCCTGAGCAGCCCACCCTCTCTTTAACCAAGTGCCAACCCCCTTCCTCCCAGTCAGTGTATCCACGTTGTGCAAGTGAGAGTGTCCATGCCCTTTCTTCCTTTCGAGTGAAGGTGAGACACAGTTTTCTACTGGATTTTTTAAACTTAATTAATTAATTAATTTTTGGCTGCCTTGGGTCTTCGTTGCCACGCACGGTCTTTCTCTGGTTGTGGCGAATGGGGGCTACTCTTCGTCGCGGTGCGTGGCCTTCTCATTGTGGAGGCTTCTCTTGTTGCGGAGCACGGGCTCAGTAGTTGCGGCACACGGTCTCTAGAGCACAGGCTCAGTAGTTGTGGCTCACGGGCTTAGTTGCTCCGCGGCATGTGGGATCTTCCTGGGCCAGGGCTCGAACCTGTGTCCCCTGCATTGGCAGGTGGATTCTTAACCATTGCGCCGCCAGGGAAGTCCGTCTATTGGATTTTTAAACCTGAAATGAATAATTTCTGGAGCACGAAGCAGATGTTATAGGATCATGACTTTTGAAGTCAGTAGAGGCATTAAAGCTCATCTGGTCCCATCTCCCACTCAGCAGGGATCCCAGCCCTGATCCTCCAGCCTCTCCTCTGCCCTTTCCTGTGGCCACTAGTTCCGCTCCTCATGGACAAGCCCAAGTGGCCATTGGTGAGCTTGGTTGTAGTTCTGCTTTATACTGGGCTAAAACTGGCCTCCTGGTAACGCTGGCCATAGTTCTGCTGGAGCTGTCCTCCTGCCCCCTCCTGACAGACCTTCAGACCTTTGGAAATTTTCATACCTCATCACACCTCTGACCCTGCCCGTCCACCCAGCCCTCAGCCTTTGTCAAACGAAATGCCTAGTGCCTTTAGTTAGTCCTTTGCCCCCATGATGTCTGCCAGGGCTGCCCTTTGGGAAAACTGCCCAAATTAGCCCACGTTATTAGAAGAGGGCCATGCCGAGAAACAGTAGGGTCAGGACTTGGGTAAAACAAATGAGGCACCCAGGGCACACATATAAGGTGGCACTTGCCTGCTGGCTCCGAGAGAGTGTGCCTCCTTAGGTTATGTGCCCTCAGCCTGGTCTCTGCTTTGGGGGTTGGCTACACTAGAGTGGGTCACGCAGCAAAGCTTGCTCCGCTGGACATGTGGGCAGCATCAGCTCTCAGCAGCTGTGCCCTCTGGTTGGCACGTTCAGTCAGTGGTGAGTCAAGCTCCAGAGCTCGGTTTATCATCAGTTGCAGGTCTGACAATAAGGCGCTTTGCACTTATCCTTCAAAACTGTCTGCTCTGCATTTTGGACCAACTTTACTCCTTATTCTGAGCTAGTAAAATTTTATTTAGAGCTGAAAAATTTTCTGCTTAGTTAACTTTGTCTTATTAAGCAAAGTGGAGAGTACGATGCTGCAGATAAGCATGATGCTTTAAAAAAAAAAAGTTCCCTCCTGTCATCTTCCATTTGCATCTGGGTTGTGCTGGGTAAAGTTCTTGGCATCCAGCCAGGCACTAACACTGACCTTGTCCTGGTCTGTGATGATCCCGGTCCGTGGTGACCCTCTCACATTATAGAGGCGTCATGTGTCCTATAGAAGCGGTAGTTGAAGTTTCCTTCAGTCTAGATAGGTTCCTGATTTCTGATGACAATAACTTGAGAAAAAAACTACTGACCCTATTTTGGGGTAATGAAACCACTAAGGAATGTTGTTCATTATAACTTTATTTTTTAATGTACTGATGTAATATCTCCCAAGCACTGAGGTTTAGGATTTATTTTTCTTTCAATGGCTTAAATCACTCAAGTGGCAGCAAATACATCTTAAATGTGTTCAACTCTTTTTTCCTACCCACATGCCTAGTGTGGCCTTTAAAAACAAGTTATTTTGGTCATTAAATGTGCAATATTCACTTCTTATTCATTGTTGGCATTTTACTTGCTTGTACAAAGGATGAGTTTTTATATAGTGATGAAACACAGAAAGAAATGAGAATTGGTTAAGTAAAATTCTGCAAATAAACTAGATTCAAATTTAATTTACGTGTGGTAGACATCTCATTTTGGGCAAGTTGGTTGGCAGGTCTTTTCATCCAAAAATCACAAAAAGAAAAGTGTGAAGTTATAAAGCTTGTAATGGGTAGAATCTATATTCTGTGACATTTCACCACAATCGGTGAGGCCTCTAGTTTCAAGAGAACTTAAAACTTGGGGGTTTAAGAATTGGCATAGACGGGGACCACCTGGTGACCCCAGAGAGTTCAGGAGAGCCCTGAGGTCTGTAATGTGCTTGTGATCCTAGTAGGAGAAGGTACATGAAGCTGCACAAAGGCTTCCACTGCCTGAGTTCCTGGGTGGGGGCAGGGCGCCTCTGGGAGGGCAGCCAAGCTGCCAGGGAGGTCAGTGCAACCTGAGCTTGGTCACAGTCTGCTCCAGAAATCACTTCATGTTGGAATGCCAGGGAGTTCTTCCTTAGTGTTCATTTCCATTACATTAAGACACATCTTGAATGGGCCAAAGTATGGTGAGAGGGCCCGCATATTTGATTTGGGATTACATCAGTTTGGGATTTCCCTGGGACAGCGCCCTGTGTGTCTCCCCAACCCTTGCGTCCTTGTCTGGGTTTGGCTTCCTTCTCCAGACAGAATCACAGGATTTTGGAAAGTGGCTTAGAGGCAAGTTGTCCCACCTCCTACTAGTGTAGGAATCACCTGTCTCTAGACAGGTGGGCTTCCTTGCTGGGAAACGCCCAAAGAAATGCAGCTCCAAAGTGGTCCATGTCACCATGGGGCAAATGAGAATCCTTCACCTAAGGATAGGGAGCCAAGATCTTCCTCCAAAACCTGCTTCTCTTCTGAAGACAGCCCTCTTCCCTCTTGGTCTTCCTTTGCTAGCCTAAACCCTTTTAGGAGACAGACCCACATTCCCCGCCTATTGGTCAGAGGAGCCAACCTGATCTCTCTCCTGGACACCATATTTTAATAATGGCCTAAATTTGTGGCTTGGACCAGACTTACCTTGGACTCTCTCAGCCTGCTCTAGTTGACCTGCTCCCTGACACGTCCTCCTTAACCTTTCTTAAGGCCCCTCTCTGTACCTTCCCTCCCTTCACTTCCTCTTCCTCCCCCCTTCCCCTTCCCCACCCCATCTCTCTGCTCTTCCACCTGAGGTCACAGCCAGCAGCCTCTGGTGGAGGTGTGGAGGTGTGTCCCCACAGGGCCTCTCCCGGGGAAATCTTTAGCCCTGTGGCCCCTCTGAGTTCACTGGCATGTGGGAGTTGGGGACAGAGAAGGTCTGGCGGCCCAAACCCTGGAAAACCGGGGAGTTCCAATCCCAAATAATTCTGTATCCTTGTATTGGCAGACCGTGTTTTCTCCCTTTAGCTCATAAACTATGACAAAGAGGAAGGGGCACAGGAGAGGAGGAAAGGCATGTGAGAACCTGGGAAGGAGAAGGAGGCATGCGTGTGGAAGGAGCTGGGACCAGAGCTGTTCTGTCACAAGCACGTGTGACCCTGGCCAGGTCACTTTCCTCCCTGAGACTTTTGCCTCATTTTAAAATGTGGATAATTGCAGCCTTGCCTGTCTCCTGGGTTTTTAGTGAGAACTGCCTGGGATCATGGAAGGGAAGGAACTTTGACGATCACAGGGGCCCCCAGAAAATGAGGGGTATTGTTGTGGAGGGCATGGAACTGGACCTAAGTGCCAGGCTGGAGGTGGGACAAAGCTCAGGACCCCAACTCATGGTCTGTAAGGTCCCTGGCCTGAAGGCCCTGTGGCTGGCTGAGCCCTGCCTTCACCTGGCTCTGTCATCCAGTCTGGTGAGGGGGCATATGTATATATGTAAAAACTCAGCCCCACTCAGTGTCATTTCTGTCCCAAGGCAGGCCTACCTTCATTGTATATTATCTCGTGGACGGTTCTCATGGAGCTACATCTCAATTTAAAATTTAGGACATGAGCTCCTTGAGGGCAGGGAAGGTGTGCTAGGCTCTTGGTGGACCTGGGCAGTAGTCGCCCTTCCTCCCGCTGCTTACCTCCAGGAGCAGCCTGGTGGGCGGCTGGGAACAGAGGGAAGGTGCAGGGTGTCAGAAGCCCCTCTCATGTCCGCAGAGCACTCTCCCCTACACCACACTGCCAAGTCCTGTCTCCGAAACACCAAATCTCCTAGGTCACTTCTCAGGCCCAGGACACTGCTGACCGAGCCTGCCGCCTGTGGCTTGGTCCTTGCTTGCCACCGATGGCATCTGGGTGCTCTGAGAGGGGAGAGTTGGGAAGGACTCCCTGGCTCTGAGGTGAGCCCAGGGGGTCTGATGATGGTCAAGTGCAGTCCCCTCACCACCTTCCCCTTCTCCCCCTAGCAGTTGCTTTATCCGGAGGCTGAGCGGGAGGCTGCCTGGGCACTGTGAGCAAATTGGTAGAGGAACTGTGCCTGTCCCTCCTGAACTGTGCCTCCCCACGGTCCATCTCTGTGTCTGAAACCCTGCAGCAGAGAGGAATGCTGCTGCTTCAGCCCGCAGGAAGCCCTATTCCACAGTGCAAACACCGCAGGAAGGACCACCGGGTTGGCAGCCAGCACCCTTACAAGTCAGGCTGACTCAGAGGGAGTCTCCAACCTATCTTGCTTAAAAATCACCTGGAGTCAACTGGACCCTGGTTGGAAACAACAAGCTAAAAAAGGACAGTTGGGGAAATATGAATGTGGGCTGTACGATGATATTATTGAATAATTGTTAATTTTCTCAAATGTGATAATGGCCTTGAGGTTATGCAGGAGAATGCTCTTGTCAGGAGACACAGCTGTGGTATTTAAGGGTAAAGTACTGTGATGTCTGCAGTTTACTCTCAATGGTTCAGCCAAACATACACACACATAAACATATACACACACTTGTGCATTAAGCTAATAGGGCAAAATGTTAGTAAGTGTTGAATGTAGGTGGTGGGTACCTGGGTGATCGTCTTGCTTTTTCAGCTGTGTGTGTGTATTTGAAAAATGATCGTAATACAAAGTTAGGGACAAAATCCCCTGGATAATTGTCTAAAGACCCTGCCCTCAGAGCCTGTGGTTCAGGTGGTCCAGGTGGTGCTGAGGATGGGGAGTTGAGCAAGCGTCCCAGGTGTTCCTGATACAGGCGGTCCTTGGAACTCACCTGGGAAACGCTGCTCTGAGAGCCCAGGGTCGGAAGGTGGAAACCCCAGCCCCAAGGTGTTGTGGGTCTGGAGCAGAGCAGTGGTCAGACAGTGAAAGCAGCCGTGCAGGCAGTGCAGGGCGCCCTGACTCCATCCAGCTGCTCATCCCTGCTGGGGCCGAGCCCTCCACACCCAGGAGCCTCCATGCTGTGGCCTCGGCTCCAGCCACACCTGTCTCTACCCTGGTGCTCCAGCAACTTTCAACTGCTTAGACAGCACCCTGTGTCCCACCTCCTGGCCTTTGCTCAGAACGACCCTTCTGCTTAGAATGACTTTTTTTTCTTACCGCCCAACCTCCATTCTCCCCCATTTGTGTGGCCAGTGTGTACCATCTCCATGTCCCCTCCTCCAGGAAGCCTTCCGAAGACTGGGTCACTCACCCCTTTGTATGTGCTCCACAGCACCCCCAGCAGACTGATGCCCTCACGTGATTTCCCACTTACTAGTCTGTGTTGCTCACGAGCGTGAGAACCCCTGGAGAGTCCTCCTGTGGAGTTGTCAGGGCTGTTCCCAAATGCTCCGGCTTCCCTTCTTCCAGGTGCAGTGAAGGGTCACGCTGCCCAGCCCCTCCAGGAGAGTGGGGCATGTGGCTAGTTCTGGCCAGTGAACTATGATCCTAAGTGGAAGACCCTCTAGAGCTTTCTTTGTATCTTCAACCCAGCAATCCACATTAGAGAGGGTGGATCCTCGGGAGCCTGGGTCCCTGAGTAAGTACAATGCGCACAGCTCTTTGCCGATCTGTGCCGGGCATGCAGCTATGGAGAGAAGAAACCCTAATTGTTCTCGGCCACTGTGATTTGGCTTTGTTACTGCAGCACGACCTAGGCCAGCCTTATTCATTTCTATATCCCCAAACACCTGGCCAACTGCTAGCACAAAATGATGCATAAGAAGTAATTCCTATCACTTTTTCTTGGCTGTGGAACTGGCCTCAAAGACCAAGCGGATGGTATAAGACACATCACCCGTGCCCTTCCCTGACGATACAGGACTCTTGATGGAGGTGCCCAAAGTATCCCCGCACAAAGAGGTACAAATGCCAACTCCATTGACCTCTTAACAACTCACACAGCCTCCTGGATGGATCCCAAGTTAACCATGAGCCGCCATCACCCCTTTGCTCTGGCGAAGGCTCCAGTGAGGAGCCTTGTAACCCACCACCCTGCTTATTAACTTGTGAAGATCCTTCAGCCTTCATGCCATCTCCCCGGAAAGCATCAGAGAGGACCCCATGCTCGCTGTAGGTGACTCCAGTTTACCACTGCAGCATCTGGAAAAGTTGTGGAGGGAAGAAAGTCTGTTCCCATTGAAGGCCCATATCTCTGTGGCCCTTTTGCCAGCTCGCCTGGGTCCCAAGCATGCCTCCTCCCCCTCTCCCTGACCCCAAAGACTGCAGGAGCTAAACCAATCAAGTGTGAGGATGGAAGGCAGCACCCTGCAGTCAGCCTGGCAACACTCGGGCAAATGGGAAATGGCCGGTGCTTTTGGCCAGT
This sequence comes from Delphinapterus leucas, assembly GCF_059928025.1. Taxonomy (NCBI): domain Eukaryota; kingdom Metazoa; phylum Chordata; class Mammalia; order Artiodactyla; family Monodontidae; genus Delphinapterus; species Delphinapterus leucas. Next base: position 62,019,107 of record NC_143142.1, on the reverse strand, counting down.
GCACATCCAGAGAAGAGGCAGGTGGTAGAGAGGTCAGGGCTGCAGCTGCTTTATCCATGGACACCCTTGGCCCAGACTTGCCCTCACACCTCCCAGAGTTTGGTCCTTAAGAACAGTGGATTCCACATGCTTTGAGATGATGGGTGTTTTGTTCCTTTTTCCCAGAGTTCCCAGCTGAAGGTTGTGCAGAGAGCCGATGGGGTAAGAGGAGGGCAGAGTGTGGGACAGTCACAGAGGAGACCCCAGGGGCCAGGGATACCGGGCTTCTCCTTGTTGCTGATTTGATGTTCCTGGGACCACAGGGTGGCACAGCCCAGACCCAGACTTGCCCTCTGGAATCCTTACTCCCAGCGAGGCCGGTGTGGGTGCTATGCTTGTCCAAGTTTAGATGTCCCAGGGTCGCTCTGCAAGGAGGAGCCTGTAACACCGTTCACACCTGTAGACAGCTTTGTACTGCCCCAAGTCCCTTCACATCCACTACTTCCTCAGACCTTGACAGCCCGAAGCCAGCAGAGAAGACTGTTACTGTTGGTGTTCAACAGTGGACGAACAGAGACCCAAAGAATGGAAAAAAGTGCCTTGGTCCACACAGCAAGTCGGTGACAGAACGAGGATGGAGCCTGGGCCTGGAGACCCCTCTGACCAGGGTCCTGCCTGCTTTACTATAGTGTTCTAGGTAAGCAAAGGCAAGACGAGCTTTGCAGAAGTGTCACCTGGGCTCATGTGCGAGTGCAGGCACACACACACACACACACAAACACACACACACACACGTGCGCATGCGTGTAAAATGCTGCCCCGTTGACAGAAATATCTCTGGGGCTTGGAGACAGAAGTCCACGTAGGTGACCTCTGAGCCTCTGTGAGTAGGGTCCTGACCTCAGGGCGCCGCCAGGCTAGGGCTGCCAAGGTGCCTGGGAGCCAGGAAGGGCCATCCCAGCCAAGCCACATGTTGGCTTTCATTCCTCATGGTGTCCAGGGGATGCTGGTGGCCAATGGGCTCCTCAAGGTGAACACATGGCTGCTGGTGGACCCTGAGGACTCATCTGGCCCAAATTTTCATAATTGGACTCCTGAGCTTGGGGCCTGTGGACAGGAGAAAGTTGGCTGACCACCCAAACAGGAGGGGTCTCTGACTGCCCAAACCACAGCCCAGGAAGGGGCGGAAGGAGGGACGAGAGGGGATTCGGGGGCCTGCATCCAACAAGGCCTGGAGATTAACCGAAGGTTGGAGGCAGGGCAGCGGCAGAACTTGCAGACCAGGGAGGGGACCACCTGGGTGACAGCATCCCAGAGTCTCTGTCTTCTCAAAGGGATCTCATCTGTGGCTTCAAAAACCATCTCTGGGGTCCTGACCTCCGGGTCGGGCCTCCTGCTAACCCTAACCGCTTTCCTGACTTCTGGGACATCCTTGTGGCCTCTCAAACATAAACAGTCCACAGAGCTCGTGTGATCCTCACCACACACCACCCCCCATCTTCAGCTCAGTAGGTGGCACCCGGGGCGCCAGCTCCAGACCTGCTGGCTCCCTCCCTTGCTTGTGCTGCCCACTCTGGCCATCCCTGCCTCTGTCTGCCCCATCTCCCCGCCCTCTCTATTGCCATCTTCAGCCAAGCAACCTAGCCAGCTGCAGCCTTGGTCAGCAGCCCCTAAAGGCCTCCTGGGCTCCACTCCTGTTCAGATGGGGCCACTCTTCTGCTTAAACCATTCGCTGTCCTGTGCCTGGGTGGGAACGGCACTACGGGAGTGCCCGGGCTTGTCTAAAGGGTCCTGGAGAAGGCTGTAATCCCCCGCCTGCCTCCCCCAAGCATCTCGGACAAGGTCTTGGAATTGGATGCTTTCTTCTTCTACACAGGCCTTCACTTGGACAGACACCAAGAGGGGGGCAAGGTCAATGCTTCCTAGCTGAGTCTGTGAGCCCTCAACCAAGCCCTCAGAACCTCTAATGACATTTTGCTTGCAAAGCCTTCAGCAGGGTGTCTGGGAGAATCATTGCCTAATGGTGGCTTTTGTGTGGATCTGTTCTAGAATGCTGGGCACTATGAGAGGAAATGCAGCCTCCAGGGATCACAGCTAGGTGCAGAGATAAGGCAGACCCAGAAAAATGACCCTTCAGCACCACGGACACCAGGCAGCTGGTCCAGAAGATAGGCCAGTGTGAGGCCCACAGTCAGTGCTGGGAACGTGGGGAGCAGGTCAGCGTGGCCCGGTCTGGCTGCCAGGCTTGGTGGACTGAAGTAGGGGGGAAGGCTGCAGGGAGGGCCTGGACCCTGATCAGGGCTGGGACCCCAGCCCCAGCCCTTTGCCCATTCTTCCTTCTCAGGTTGCCCTCCATGAGGAGCCTGCACCCCTTGGCCAGGGGTGGACTACCGGGGGGCAGGGTGGGGGTGGGCGAGCTTACTTACCGCGGTGAGGCGTCCTGGGTGACTGGGTACTCTGTGTGAGGGACAGAGAGAGAGGAGGCATGAATCTCCACGGTAGCCTCTGGGCTACAAGCCCCGCTGTCCAGCCCGCCCCACTGAGGAGAGTGGTCTGGAGGAAACAGCTAGCCAGCAGGATGCGAAGAAGTGACCTGAAAGATGATGAATCACCGGGGACGACAGGGAGTGAGCAGCCGACTTAGCAGGAAGACCTGCTTCTCTGAGGCCCCTGAAGCACAGAATGCTTGGTGGGTTTGAAGACGCTGCCGGAAAGCCAGTGTGGCCCCAGCAAAGATGGTAGCCAGAGCAACTGTGACAAATTTTGGATTTCATCCCAGGAGAGTTTGAGGCTGGTGCTACTCACCTGGGTGGTCTGAGAGGCTCTGGGAAGTCTCCTCTCCGGGGCCTAGAGCAAATTTCCCATCCAGCTTAGTGACAGTAGGGAGGGGTGACAGCAGCTTTCTGAAGACGGCCTGCTAGTTCGAGCTTCCACTCTTTTATACATGCTGTTCCGTCTGCTAGGAGTACTATTAGCTCCTTGTTTTCCTAGTTCACACAAGCTTATAGCATTCGATTTAGCCTCCCCTTACTTGTGTAAAGCCTTCCCTCCCAGCCCCCGTCCGGATGCCCCATCAGAGAGAGGCCCAGACTCCCTGGGCTTCCGTAGCACGCGGGCTGGTAGCACGCTCTGCAGACTGCGGTTACCTGCTGACTCCTCAGCACACATTCATCCAGGAGCCGTGTCCTATCCATCTCCGTATTCCCAGCACCTATGCCGATTATCTGCTGACTCCTCAGCACACATTCATCCAGGAGCCGTGTCCTATCCATCTCCGTATTCCCAGCACCTATGCCGATTATCTGCTGACTCCTCAGCACACATTCATCCGGGAGCCGTGTCCTATCCATCTCTGTATTCCCAGCACCTATGCCGATTATCTGCTGACTCCTCAGCACACATTCATCCAGGAGCCGTGTCCTATCCATCTCCGTATTCCCAGCACCTATGCCGATTATCTGCTGACTCCTCAGCACACATTCATCAGGGAACCGTGTCCTATTCATCTCTGTATTCCCAGCACCTATGCCGATTATCTGCTGACTCCTCAGCACATCCCCATCAGGGAACCGTGTCCTATTCATCTCTGTATTCCCAGCACCTATGCCGATTATCTGCTGACTCCTCAGCACACCCCCATCAGGGAACCGTGTCCTATTCATCTCTGTATTCCCAGCACCTATGCCGATTATCTGCTGACTCCTCAGCACACATTCATCAGGGAACCGTGTCCTATTCATCTCTGTTTTCCCAGCACCTATGCCGATTATCTGCTGACTCCTCAGCACACATTCATCAGGGAACCGTGTCCTATTCATCTCTGTTTTCCCAGCACCTACGCCGAATATCTGCTGACTCCTTAGCACACACCCATCAGGGAACCGTGTCCTATTCATCTCTGTATTCCCAGCACCTATGCCGATTATCTGCTGACTCCTCAGCACATCCCCATCAGGGAACCGTGTCCTATTCATCTCTGTTTTCCTAGCACCTATGGCACCTATGCCGATTATCTGCTGACTCCTCAGCACATCCCCATCAGGGAACCATGTCCTATTCATCTCTGTTTTCCCAGCACCTATGCCGATTATCTGCTGACTCCTCAGCACACACCCATCAGGGAACCGTGTCCTATTCATCTCTGTTTTCCTAGCACCTATGCCGATTATCTGCTGACTCCTCAGCACACACCCATCAGGGAACCGTGTCCTATTCATCTCTGTTTTCCCAGCACCTATGCCGATTATCTGCTGACTCCTCAGCACACCCCCATCAGGGAACCGTGTCCTATTCATCTCTGTTTTCCTAGCACCTATGGCACCTATGCCGATTATCTGCTGACTCCTCAGCACACACCCATCAGGGAACCGTGTCCTATTCATCTCTGTATTCCCAGCACCTATGCCGATTATCTGCTGACTCCTTACCACACACCCATCAGGGAACCGTGTCCTATTCATCTCTGTATTCCCAGCACCTATGCCGATTATCTGCTGACTCCTCAGCACACACCCATCAGGGAACCGTGTCCTATTCATCTCTGTTTTCCTAGCACCTATGCCGATTATCTGCTGACTCCTCAGCACACCCCCATCAGGGAACCGTGTCCTATTCATCTCTGTTTTCCTAGCACCTATGGCACCTATGCCGATTATCTGATGACTCCTCAGCACATCCCCATCAGGGAACCGTGTCCTGTTCATCTCTGTTTTCCTAGCACCTATGGCACCTATGCCGATTATCTGCTGACTCCTCAGCACATCCCCATCAGGGAACCGTGTCCTATTCATCTCTGTTTTCCCAGCACCTATGCCGATTATCTGCTGACTCCTCAGCACACACCCATCAGGGAACCGTGTCCTATTCATCTCTGTTTTCCTAGCACCTATGCCGATTATCTGCTGACTCCTCAGCACACACCCATCAGGGAACCGTGTCCTATTCATCTCTGTATTCCCAGCACCTATGCCGATTATCTGCTGACTCCTCAGCACATCCCCATCAGGGAACCATGTCCTATTCATCTCTGTATTCCTAGCACCTATGCCGATTATCTGCTGACTCCTCAGCACACCCCCATCAGGGAACCGTGTCCTATTCATCTCTGTTTTCCTAGCACCTATGGCACCTATGCCGATTATCTGCTGACTCCTCAGCACACACCCATCAGGGAACCGTGTCCTATTCATCTCTGTATTCCCAGCACCTATGCCGATTATCTGCTGACTCCTTACCACACACCCATCAGGGAACCGTGTCCTATTCATCTCTGTATTCCCAGCACCTATGCCGATTATCTGCTGACTCCTCAGCACACACCCATCAGGGAACCGTGTCCTATTCATCTCTGTTTTCCTAGCACCTATGGCACCTATGCCGATTATCTGCTGACTCCTCAGCACACCCCCATCAGGGAACCGTGTCCTATTCATCTCTGTTTTCCTAGCACCTATGGCACCTATGCCGATTATCTGCTGACTCCTCAGCACACCCCCATCAGGGAACCGTGTCCTATTCATCTCTGTTTTCCTAGCACCTATGCCGATTATCTGCTGACTCCTCAGCACATCCCCATCAGGGAACCGTGTCCTATTCATCTCTGTTTTCCCAGCACCTATGCCGATTATCTGCTGACTCCTCAGCACACACCCATCAGGGAACCGTGTCCTATTCATCTCTGTTTTCCTAGCACCTATGCCGATTATCTGCTGACTCCTCAGCACACACCCATCAGGGAACCGTGTCCTATTCATCTCTGTATTCCCAGCACCTATGCCGATTATCTGCTGACTCCTCAGCACATCCCCATCAGGGAACCGTGTCCTATTCATCTCTGTTTTCCTAGCACCTATGCCGATTATCTGCTGACTCCTCAGCACATCCCCATCAGGGAACCGTGTCCTATTCATCTCTGTATTCCTAGCACCTATGCCGATTATCTGCTGACTCCTCAGCACATCCCCATCAGGGAACCGTGTCCTATTCATCTCTGTTTTCCTAGCACCTATGGCACCTATGCCGATTATCTGCTGACTCCTCAGCACACCCCCATCAGGGAACCGTGTCCTATTCATCTCTGTATTCCCAGCACCTATGCCGATTATCTGCTGGCTCCTCAGCACACCCCCATCAGGGAACCGTGTCCTATTCATCTCTGTTTTCCTAGCACCTATGGCACCTATGCCGATTATCTGCTGACTCCTCAGCACACAGCCATCAGGGAACCGTGTCCTATTCATCTCTGTATTCCTAGCACCTATGCCGATTATCTGCTGACTCCTCAGCACACCCCCACCAGGGAACCGTGTCCTATTCATCTCTGTTTTCCTAGCACCTATGGCACCTATGCCGATTATCTGCTGACTCCTCAGCACACACCCATCAGGGAACCGTGTCCTATTCATCTGTTTTCCCAGCACCTATGCCGATTATCTGCTGACTCCTCAGCACACCCCCATCAGGGAACCGTGTCCTATTCATCTCTGTTTTCCCAGCACCTATGCCGATTATCTGCTGACTCCTCAGCACACCCCCATCAGGGAACCGTGTCCTTTTCATCTCTGTTTTCCCAGCACCTTGCAGCACATAGTAGCTGCTCAGGTTGCTTGTTGTGACCGAATGAAATGGTGCTATTTGGGAAAGCCTGTGTGTGGTCGGAACCCTTCCGGGTGAGTCATTAATGGGGTGCTGGTAAAGAGGTGGGCTCAGAGCTATATCGTCTGGGTCTACATCTCTCTGACTCTAGGCTAGAGGTAAGTTCCCTAACCTCTCTGGCCTCAGCTTCCTGATTGTAAAATGGGCTCACGCTGGTTCCCACCTCCTGGGCTTGATGCAGGGAGAGGAAAGTGAGATGATGCACAGGTGCATAAGTGATGTTCTTCTGCTTGTGTCATGCCAGGTGGTCAGCCTGGAGGAGAGCCCCGGCCGCCCCTCGCACCTATCCTGGCCTGGGGCGCACCCACCTGGGCGGCGGCGGTCTGCGGCGCGGGCGGCCAGAACGCCGAGCAGCAGAAGCACCTTGAGGCCAAGCGCACCGAGCAGGAGGGCGATTGTTGAGGCCCTGGAGGCACCGTGGAAACGGAACAAGTAGACACTGGCTTCGGCGCGGCCCAGGCTGTTGGAGGCCGCGCACGTGTAGCGGCCGTCGTGGGCCAGCACAGGCAGCTCGGCGGTCACCTGATGGCCGTGATCTTGACCTGGGCTCGGCACAGAGGCCAAGCCGTTGCCCAGTGCTGGGCCGGACCAGGCGAGGGTGGGTGGCGGCTCCCCTTCAGCCGTGCAGAGCGCGTGGAAGGCGTGCGCCGGGCCGGGTAGCACCGAGATGTTGACGATCCGTGGGGCGGCTGCGGGCGACGGCCCAGGAGGAGCGGGAGGAAGCGAAGTGTGGTCAGAGCAGCGGCAGGCAAAGGGCAAGGCAAGCGCAAGGGGCAGCCTCCCCGTGCCCTTGGCCCAGAGCGTTGGAGAAGGGAGGCAGGGGGGAGCAGGTGATACGGAGAGGAAGCAAGAGGCACTCGGGCGCCACTATGCCTGGGTCCCAGTACCGGTGTGACCTTAGGCAAGTTATTCCGCCGCTCTGTGCCTTAGTTTCTTCACATGTAAAATGGGGATCACTTACATTACGGGGCTGTTGAGAAGATTTGACAAGTGGGGTGCCTGGGCAAGTGCTCGCTAAACGTCGTTACTATTGTGGTAGCACACGACTGGGGGCAGTCTGCTGGAGTGATTTCAAGGGCACCTCTCACTCCCAGACAGCCTCACCAGGACCTAGACTTGAGACGATTCACTGAATTGTTGGGACTGTGGGACTGGGGCAGACAAGGGCAAAGAAACTGAAATGCACTCAGAGAGGCGGCCCAGCCAGCCCAAGGGCACATGGGAGGTACTTGGCAGGGTCAAACTCAACCCAGAACGCCTGGGTCCCCCACAGGGGGGTTCCGGGATTTTTACAAAGCTCCTTAGGTCATTCCAATGCTCAGCCAGGGTTGAGAACCACGGCTCTAGGATCCTGATTCCCACATCTTTATACCACAGGGTCTAGAGAAGTGCCGGGCACTTGGTGGGCTTCCTGTGCACCCCCTCTGTGAACACAGCCCACTGCAGTCCTTGCCATATTTAAGGTGACCGTTCCTTGTTTTTCTCCCCCCTAGTTTGAGAGCTGTTCGGGCATATTCACTCTCTACGAGCTTCATTACAAGGCCCAACCCAGGCCGCCCCCAGCCCTTCCTGGGGCCAGGATTCGGCGGCATTTTTAAACAACTTCCCGGGTGGCCCGTAGCCATCGCCAGGTGTGAGACCCCCTGCTCTAGAGAAAGGGGTGTGCCTGTTGAACCCCTTCCCATCCCAGCACAGAGCCCGGACCTAGGGAGCCCTCGGACGCGGCGGGGAGGCGGGCGGCGCGCTCACCGGTCACGCGGAGCCGGACGCCGTGGCGGCTCTCGTAGCGCTCGTGGACGTCGCCGGCAAACTCGACGCGGCAGAAGTAGCGGCCGTCGTCGGCCAGCGCTAGGCGCTCGACGCGCAGCGACAGGTCGTTGCGGCGCGGGTTGCCGAGCAGCCGGAAGCGGCCGTGCAGGCTGAGCGCCGTCTGGCAGAGCTCGCTGCTCCGCGCCGCCGCGCACCGGAACACCTGCGGGCCCGTGTATGGCTCGCCCGCGCGCCAGATGGCCGTGAGCGGCCCGTCGTAGTGGCGGTGCGGGTGTGTGAAGGTGCAGGGCAGCACTGCCGCCTCGCCCGCCGCCGCACTCACCTCGGCCGGCAACTTCATGGACCAGCGCTGCGCCGGCGCACCTGCGGGCGGGCGGGCGAGAGGCAGGCGGCATGCTGCAACCCTGCCCGTGCCCTCGCGGGGCCTGGAAACCTCAGGACTTGGGAAGCGCCCTCCCTGCCCTCGGGGGTGGGGGGAGTCTGGAAAACCACCCCAGGACTCGAGAAGCATCTCTTGGGACTTTGACTGCCGTGACTTTGTAGGTGCCTGGACTCTCCCCCCATTTCCCTGGGACTATTTGCCTCACTCAGGGTGGTCCCACCTCACTTACAGGCCCAGTGACCCCAACCTCTTTCCCATCAAAACTTGCCCTGCTGCAGAAAAGCCCTGGGATCCCATGGTTACAGTACAGTCCGAAGACCACCCCCCTACCCCTGCCCCAGATGGCGACAATAATAAAGGCACTTACTGTGCAGCTCTGTGTTGAGCAAGTTCCTGGTGGTATCTCTTTTAGTTCTGACAAATGATCCTAGAGGTAAGCAGAGTTATTCCCGGGTTACATGTTATAAACCGAGGCACAGAGAGTTTGAGGCCTGAGGTCACACAGCTAGGATGAGGCAAAACTGATGTTCAACGTCAGGATTGCCTGACCTCACTGTGGCACTCTAGTGCACTAGGGCATGGAAACTTGGGGCTTATCCAAGCACAGCAACACTCCCATTGACAGAGGGGAAACTGAGGCCTTGGGAGGCGGTGGTATGTTTTGAAGCTGGTGTGTTGAGTTGGTGGCTGAGATTCCTCTACAGTCAACCCAAGTGGGTTTCCCAAAAGGCCAGTGCCCAGACAGGGAGCTGAGGGAGGGGTGGACCGTTATGTTGCCTCCTTGCTTTGCACAAGTGCCTCTGGGCTCAACTTTCCTCACCTCCCATGTTGTGAGCCTCTGAAGTATGGTTGAGCTAAGGTCTGGAAGCTGCACTCTGCCTGCAGCTTACGGAGGGCTAGAGAGTCACCGCCTGTCTTGTTGCAGATGTGTGCTTCTCTGGGGGTGGGGTGAACGGGGTGGGTGGATGGGTGTCAGTGCTGGGAGGATCAGGTCAGGGGGCCTGGGAGCCTCCTCCAGAAGGGAGGGACAGGCTTAGCCTCTAGTGCCCAGGTACAGTTCAGGAAAGGGATCTTTACAGGGAATAATATACCAGCCCCTATATTTCCAAAGGGCTTTGCAATTCACCAGGTTCTTTCACATGCTTCACATCACATGACTCCAAGTCCAGTGTTCTTTGCTCTGTGGGGTAGCCGCACTTGTTTCTTGGGCAGGAATCTCCACAGCCCACAGCTGGCAGACCATCCTCCAGGGAACCCATACCATCTATGAGTAATGTACAGGTCAAGGCATTCCTTCTGCTCAGAACCAATGTTTCCTGCCCCTCACGTGATGGCCCATCGCTCTTTGGAGCCTTCGCCTTCCTTCCCTGTGACGGCCCTCCCGGGATCCCATCATGGCTATCCTGGACCCAGTAAGCCTTCCCTTCTCTGGCAGAGGTCCTAGTCCTTCACCTGCCCCCTCCATCCTCACTACCCACTTGGTACTTTCCTTGCAGTATAGTGTCCTGACCCCGGGGGCTCCAGGTGTGTGTTCCAGGCCAGGTAGAGCGGGGTATGAATCGGGTTGTGTGAGCTGTGCCTCATAGAAAACCTCAATTTGGGATCGTGCTGCGCTTGCAATGAAATAAAACCACAAGGTGTTTTTTTTTTTTTTCCACACAGTCTGCTTCTAAGCCAAATCTCCTTTCTTCTGGACAAGTGGAAGTATGCTTTTGAACCCAAGCGGGGGACTTGACATATTTCCCTAGTAAGAGCTCATTTGTTCAGTTGTTAATAATCAAAGGGCCTAGTTCCAAATTTGAGAAACCCTTCCTGAAGGTTTTTCTCGTTCAGTCAGTGCTTCTAGCTGCAGAAAGCATCTCCCAGTCTTGAGGCTCAGCCCCTGCCTCAGTTTTCCTGCGTTCCCACCCTCTGTGACCTCAGCCTTCTCTGACCTCCTGCATTTTTCAGGCATCACGGAGCCAGGCACTGACTCCCCAGGGATTGTTTACGGTTGTGCATTCATCAATTGGCCATCATTGATCGGACACATTCCCCACTGGAAGCCAGGCACTGGGATTAGAGCCAGGGCTACAAAGAGCAAGAGAATAATTTATCAGCCTGTTGGAGCTCACAGCTCAGTAAGGGTGACAGATCTGGGAACCCGTAGTTACACTAAAGCCTGCCAGGTGCTCTAATGAGGGACATGAACAATGTTCCCTCTGTCTGAACATGGTTCCTGGCCCCTTTTACTCACCAGCTCCCTCCTAGTCGTCCCCGGGCCTCAGCTGAGTCATCCTACAGCGGGAGGCCTTCACTGAGCCCTAAGCCTGGGTCTGGCACCCCTTCCCCATGCCCCAGGGCTGGCAGAAGTGCTTCCTCTGTATGGGCATTGCCTGTTCAACTGTATGTCTCGTCCAGGCACCCAGAAGCTCTGGGAGGGCAGGGAACATGTGTGGGGGTCATATTTGTGCAGCTGTTGCCTAGCACGTGCCTGCCACATAGTAGTTGACGTTGAATTGAATTGCTGAGAGGGGGCAGAAGGGAGGGTGCCCGGGCTGGCAGGAAGGGTGGGTGGGCAGGGGTTGATTGAAAGCCCCATGAGAAAGGAGCTGCCGCCTCAGCAGAGCCTTGAGAAAGGAGTGGGATTTGCTAAGCCCTGAAGTAGGCTAAAGGCATTCTAGGCAAAGGGTAAAATGGAAGTACGGACATCAGCATAGAGGTTGCAGGGCGTGAGAGGATAAGGGTGTCGAGTACATGGTGCTTTGGGGGCTCGCTGGGAGACATTGCTAATCTTATTCCATAAGCGAAACAATCCATGGGGTGCTGTCATTAGCCCCCCTTCCGGAAAGGGGATCTGAGGCTCAGAGAGCCTGAGGGCCTTGGCAACGTCATTTGGCCAACCAGGCAGAGCCAAGGCTTCCCCTCGGAGTGTAACTGAGCAGGACCCTATGAGGTCTTCCCGGAACAGATCCCCACCCATGTCCTCCGCCTGCCTTTCGTCTGCAGAAAAACCGTAGTCAAAGAATCAATTTAATCAGAAAAGTGAGAAAATGCAGAAAGAAAGGAAAACAGTCAAGCAACACAAAATAATTATACTTCAGCCAGGAAACAAATTCAAGGACCTCTAGTTCTTCCTCAAAGACCATAGGTAGTATTCTGAGCCAAGTCCTTCGAGCTGTTTTGCAGACACTGAAACTGCCACCAGGTGGGAGAAGTTAACTTATGCTGCCCACAAGCAGGGAGACCCCAGACCAGCTGGAAGGTTGATGATACTGACTCCTGATGACCTCACCAGCAACCAGTCAGAAGAGTGTCCATGAGCTGATCCTTGAACACTGCTCCTAGACTCCTCACTACCCCCTCCAGGGCGGGACACACAGTTTTGAGGGCATTAGCCCACTGTGGCCCCCTTTGCCTGGCAAAGCAATAATGCTATTTCTTTCTACTTCACTCAAAACTCTGTCTCCTAGAGCAGAGCCCCCCAGGGAGGTTTAATCAGTGAACAGAGGCTGAATTTCGACAATAGGTGGGTCATGTTCAGACCTTGTCCCTGGGCTCCGCTGCTCGAGGATGACAGCCTAGATTGGGAGCATCTGATGTGTGGTACAAATGACAGGTCAGGGCCCTTCCCCCCCTGGCTGGGTTCTGCTCTGGGAGGAGAGAGGGCACACAGAGGCCCTTTCACCAAGTGTGACAGTCTTGGCCCCCATTAGGGGGAGATTTGTGTTTCCTGTTTGTCTGCTGCATGGTGTTCCAAGAGGTGGGCACCTGGACTCACTTTTACACAGAGACCTTTGGTTGAGTTCACCCAGGGGACTTGAGGTGAAGGTGGGAAGTCCCAATAGGAATTACCCAGGGAGCAAATGCATGTGCTTTGGCAGGAATCCAAGCTCCCCAGCCTCCTGGGACATTTACTATTCCCTCTGGTAGCTCCTGCATGTCTCTTAGGACAGGGCAGGGATAGCCCCCTGAACTGGAATCACAGCTCCTTTTGATAGGGTCTCTACTCTTCCTGCTTCACGTCTATCAACCTCCGGGGGTCAACAGGAGGCCCACATTCTTCCCCTTGTCCGAAATTCCTCCTCTCAATGGTGGGCCACTGGGCACGGTGAAGAGCATTCCAGCTTTGGTAAGGCTGGACATGGGTGACATTCTCACTTGTATCAAGCACCCAGTCTGTGCCTGGCACTGTTCTAGACTCATCCACTTACAGGGAGATCTTTGGGCGAGTTGCTTAATGTCCCAGGTCTCAGGTTCCTCTGCTGCAAAATGGGGTACATAGTACTTTCCTCACAGGACTGAGGATTGAGGATGGAATGAAGTCACACGTGAAGGTCAACCGGACAGTGCTGACACTCAGCAAATGCTCAGTGATGTTAGTTCCCTCCTTCACTGGCCGTGCAAAGAGAGTGGGACCAGGAGGGAGCATGGGGGTGGTGCTAACCAGTGCTGGGGAAGGAGAAGGGCTCTGCACGGACAGCTCAAGGCCATACGGGGTGGGGGTGGGGGGGTCAGGAAATTGATGCCGGAAACTGCACCATCCGTGGCTCAACTTGGCACCTTAGACCACACGTCATGCAGTAGCGCAGGCCTTGCCCTTAACTCACCTGAAAGCTAGTCATTGATTCATGTACTTATTCACTCAATAGATGTTTGTTGAGGGCCTGTCTTGTGCTCGATACTGCGCTGAGTGTTGGGGATACAGCTATGGTGACAATCAGTGGCTACCTCAGTGTGTTTACAGCCCGTCCATTGCCCAGCCATTGTTTGTTTTTCATTTATACATGATTCTAACGAGTTTGTTTAAGTAGCTTCCCAGATTTGGGAAATACAGGTTGAAAAGCTAGAAAGTGTCTTCTGTTTGTAGTCCATTGAAAGCAGCAAGGGGTGATATAATCAGCATTCAGTCAGGGAGGCAGTTTCAGTAAAAATAATGTGACGATCAGGACAGAAATGATAAAAGTACAGCGCAAAAGGGACCCTTTAGAGGAGGGGTAAGTGCAGAGGGCCTTGAGGCATCATGACACTGCAGCAGGCTAGTGAAACATTGCTCGCGGGGATGACCTGAGTCACCTTGGAAAGGTTCATTGACATGAGAGGCATGCCCCTCGCATGGGGTCTCAGGCGTCTGTCTGGGGTTGTAGCCCCGGCTAGACTGGCCCTGACTTTGTGACCATAGGTGAGTCCGCATAACTCTCTGGCCTCAGTGGGCTCGTCTGTCAAATGATGTCTCTAGATGCTTACTAAGGAGAATTTTAAATCTAAAAGTTTGTGTCCAAAAATGATATTTGGATAAAAATGACAAGGAAGCCTGGCAAGCATTTGAGAAATATGTCAATATAAAATTAACTGAAAGGCTTTTAGGTACTTAAAGTAAGCCATTGGCTGTTGAGAAAACTCAGCTACGCAGAAAGAGGCATCCACTCTTGATGGTCCTGTGCAGCCGTTTACTAAACTCTCCACATTGCTCCCTCATGCCCCCTGTGGTGATGATGCACATTGAGGCAGGGCTGGGGCTGTAGCACTGGGTACCAGCTTCCACGTAATCATAATCACGAGTCAACTGAGGGGTAGTTAACTCACCCTGGACCTATTATCCCAAAGCCCTGTGCCAGTGGTGTCAGGGTGGGACGAGAACTCGGCAGTAGAAACGTCTGCAGAACCTGGATGGGCAGAAGTGGCATCTGGATGGATCAGAAATAGAGGCCTTGGTTTTGCCTGCAGCTAAACCAGGTTCCCACCAGTTCCTTGGTGAGGAAGGAGGCAGGGATGTGCATGGGAGCCTCTCTGTAGCTCATGTGCCGTGCGTTCTGTGTGATGGCATTTATGTTAACTAGCGAGAAAACTGTTTATGATTTTGTACCTGAGCATGCGGCAGTCGCTGTCCATGGACCACAGATAGGAAAGCAAGCCAGTGGTGGTGGCTGTGATGGGATAATGGCCAATGGGGGTGTCCTCAGAGAGTGGTGCTTTAACAAGAATTAGGTCTGCTGGGGTGGGATTTTTGTGACAGGTTTCTGGAGGAAACAAGCATGGACATTGAGGGGGAGAAGGATGATGCCAGGCAGGTGCTCACCACGGACAGACGATGCCTCGTGGAGGGCTAGACTTGTGGCCCTCAGAGGTGGAGCCCCTCAGAGATCTGCTCCCCACCCCCTAGGAGGGCTGGCATTATCAGCTGACGGGCAGCCAGTCTGATGAGGCCAGCTGTCTGTAAGGGGCTACCCTCCTTGGGGATACCTGGACATGTTAGTAGGGGTGTTCTCAGCGAATGACTCCAGGGGTGGCTTCTTGGGCATTGCGGTGCCTGAAGGGTCAGGAGAGGGTGTTTTGGGGCAAAGACAGATGTTCACCTTGGCCACCGGACCTCCCCAGTTAGGTGTGTGGCTCGAGCTGGGCAGTTGCCTTTCACCCGATTCCCTCCCGCACCTCAGTTTGCTCTCAGTAATTCTTCCTTCTGGGCCTGCATATAGTCCAGACAGGTTATCAGGGGGAGAAAAAGTGAGAATGGGGCAGAGACCAGAGGGGAGAGGAGGAAGCGGAACCAGGAATTCCATCCATCGGTGTGAAGCAGACCCCACAGGCTCCAGGGAGCTGGGAGACGCAAGTCAGTGAAAGGCCTGATTGTTCCCCTTCTGCCCTCCGGTTGTCCTGTTTCCCCTTTAACCCTTGCCTCTCTGGCCACTTGGTTGTGGAGCTGGCCCCTGTCGCCTGGGCTGACAGAGATGCAGAGCCAAGGGTGGAGCCTGCCCCGGGGCAGTGTCTGCGCAGTGCGCTGCTCTTGGGAGTTCTGATTCCACCTGTCCCTGCCGTGCTCTAGCTCCCTGCACCCCTCCTCCTCCCGGGTAGGACTTCTGGGTCCCAGCTGCTGGCCGCAGGAGCCAGCAGGGGCAGAAGTGTCCCGGCTCATTCAGCCTCCATTTCCTTTTGGGCCCACGGCAGCAGTCCCTGACCTTTCCCCATGTCCCAGGTAAGCGCCCCATGTCCTTGGGTGACTGCTGTGAATTGTCTTGCCTCCTCAGTTTGTTTTATTGCAGTGGTTCAGAGCTAGCCAAGTAAGTTCCTCTGAGCCCCAAGCTTTGCCCCGGGCTCACCACCCACTGCACGTAGGTGTAGGCGATGGCAAGGGCTGGGCTGGCACTCAGGAGACTCCAGTTCACATCCAGCCTGTGACACCCAGAAGTGCCCTGACCTCGCCGAGCCTCCCTGAAACAGGGAAAAGGGCCCCCACTTTGCAGGGTTGTGGCGAAGAGTAAATGAGCTGGGCGTTAAAAGCCGGGCACGACAGTCCTTGAGGATGACAGCTGCTGTGATTGCTGCGCCAGCTCATCAGAGATGTGGGGACCAAGGTCACTAAGTGGCCAGAGTTCCCAGACTACTGCTCTTCCCACCACCCCTCACCTCCCGCTTTCTAAAAGCAGATCTGGGGTGAGACAGAAAGGAAAGACAAAAGAGAGTGTGAGGGCCCCTGGGAGATGAGGGGCTGCCCCAGGGTGCTGGGCAGGGGGGACGCCTGTGTGAGGGAGAAGTCATGGAAAGTGGAAGAGGGGGGTTTCCTGGATGAATTCCTCCACTTCACTTTTGCCAAAGGCCATCCCTGGGCCCTGTGCTCAGAGGTGTGACAGGGATGGGACTGTGACCTGTGGCCACCTTGCTCTCAGGCCCCTTGGGCTCCGGCCGCTTCCAGGCCCGCTGCCACATGGAGAGGCTGCAGAGGGATTTCAGGAAGAGGGACGCTGCTCACCCTAGTTTAAGAGCTCTTGGTCTCAGCGGTGAAGCAGCTGCCGGCCACGAGAAGAGGGGTCCCCTCGCCGACCCAGCTGCATAGCTCCCACGTGTGCCCCACCTCCCCGGGGAGTCGTGACATGCAGCTGGAGCATTTGTGTGGTCTGGGTTTTGTACTTGAACATGTGACTGCTCATGCTTCCTGTAAGTTTTTTTTTGTCTTTCACTGATTCATAGCTGCTGACTCTTAGCAGGAGAAATAAACCAAACCAAAACAAAAAACCCCCAAACCTAGTGTCCCTTGAAGTTATGTGACTTGAGCAACGTTTCATTACCATTTACTGCACAACCGCTGAGCGCCAGGACTGTGCTGGGGGCCTTCCACCCATGATCTAATTCTCCTTCAAGCAGCCACGAGGTGATGGGGACCCGCATTTACCGAGGCTCAGAGAAGTTAGGTAACCTGCTCAGGGCCACAGAGTTAGGAAATAGCAGAGCCAGGATTTACAGCCTTGTCGGACCTGTTCTCCTGTCTGCCCCAGGTGTGGGCAGGGTCACCTCTTCCAGCCCCACCCTCTACGTGGGACCCCACCAGAAATCATCCAGAAAGATGGCTGAGCTAAGTCAACTTGGGAAAAGGAAACCCCTCCCCTATCAGCCCCCACCACAGGGCTCTGTGGGTGGGACAGTGGGCAGTATGGGGTCAGGAGGTGGTGGCGTGTTCCCGTCTTGAGCCACATACCCCCAAGTTCAAATCCCAGTTTCACCCTGCACCGCCCACTGAACCTCTTCGTGCCTCAGTTTTCTCATCTGTGAAAAGGGAATATAATAGTTCCTTTCTCATAGGATTATGATGCTTACGTGAATTACTAATTAAATGCCCAGCACTTAATAAGAGCTGTGTAGGCACCTGCTGTTAGTATTCAATCCCGAACAGAACTCTACTCTGTGTTGAATGCTAGAGAGGAAGGATCAAAGGCCTGAGAAGTGGGAGTTTATAATCCAGTCGTGGAGATAGGACCCCACCCAAGGAAGACTGACTAACAGCTTGGAGCACCATGATGTCAGTGCTGTCACCATGTGGCACGTGATGGCCAATGGCTGTGCACATGGAGGCCTGGATGCCAAGTCCAAGAACACAGTCATGAGGATGTCTCAGGCTGAGCGGGGTCGAGGAGCGGATTGGGGCCTGGACAGAGGGGCTCATGAGGGTTGTCTGTCATCATCCCAGTGGCCCTCAACTGCATCGTGCATCAGAATCACCCAAGATGGTTGAACATGCAGATTCCTGGGCCCTGCTCCTGACATATTCTGATTCTGCAGATCTGGGGTGGAGCTGAAGAACCTGCTTTTTTTTTTTTTTTCTTGATGTGGACCATTTTTAAAGTCTTTATTGAATTTGTTACAATACTGCTTCTGTTTTAAGTTTTGGTTTTTTCCCCGCGAGGCATGTGGGGTCTTAGCTCCCCGACCAGGCATCGAACCCGCACTCCCTGCATTGGAAGGCAAAGTCTTAACCACTAGACCACCAGGGAAGTCCCAGAACGTGTTAACAAATGCACGCCACTCCAGGGATTCTGATGCAGATGGTCCATGACCACCTTTTGAGAAATACTGTTCCCAGGGACACTGACTCCTTGAGCTAAGTGACCTTAAGTGAAGTGACATTGATACTTAAGCCTGCAGCAAAGGGCTCCCACTCACTTCTTGGGGTTCCTGCTGGGCGGTCAGGGTGCCCTCAATCACTTGCCCTATTCCCCAAGTGAAGTCACCCCACCCTTACCCCAAACAGCCATGTGCTCTCCCCTCTTTCCCGGGGCTGTGCCCGTTAAGAAGCAAAGCACTTGGATGACAACACCACCCCCAGTCTGTCAGAGCCTGCGCTGTCCTCCCCAGAGCTGGCCCGTTATGCCCCTGGATCCTCACAGCAAAGGCCTGGGCGGGAGGCCTTTCTACAGGTAGAGACACTGAGGCCCAGAGGAGTCCAGACACTGCCTCAAGTCACCAGGAGCCCAAGGCAAAGCCTGGACTTGAACTTCTGGCTTCTGTCACCACAGCCTCCCAAAGTGCAGCTCTCCCTTCCCCACAGGCCTGGAGGCCCTGGCAACCCAGCTGCCCTGAGCGCAGGGAGAGAAGACCATGCCTAAAATTTTGTGAGAATCTATTCTGTTCTGAAAATGCACCAGAGAGCAGAGTGGGAGACTCACCCATCAGGATGATGCACATCAAGGAGGCCAGGAGTTGGAAGGAACCTTCCATGCTGTGAGGTATGGAGCCACCAGGCAGCCCCGCACTTAGCCAGGCCACTGGCGAGACCCCTGCTTGGCGTGGGTGTGGAGGAAGGAAGGTGAGAGGGGGTGGGTGGTGTGCCCAGGTCTGCACGCCTGCCGGGCTCTGCGGACGATGGAGGAACTGCGGAGAGGCAGCCAGGCGGCTCTAAGTATGATTAGATGAGACCCGTGGGGCTTAGTCATGTGGAAAACCAAGAGAGGAACCGCTCGGATGATTCTCCAGGACGGGAAACAGAGAAGTGGACAGGGAAGATGCAGGACCCTTTCCTGTGGCCGCTGTCCCTTTGAAAAATCTGCTGTTCTTTTGCTTCCTTCACTCCCTCTCTCCCTCCTCCCCTCTCCCTCCCTCCTTCTATCTTTCCTTCCCTCTCTCTTTCCCTTCCCACATGTTTAGTGTGCCAGGATGGGTTTTCATCCTGGTGAAGCTGTTTTACTGTGGCCATATAGGTTTTGAAGTGGTGATTATTGATGGAAGGAAAAAATCGTCTCCAAAATGTAATCATTATTGACAATGGTTACATTACCAAGCAGCGTAAATGGGAAATAGTAAAATTATTAAGCAAATCAACCCAGATAAGCATGTCAAAATGCTCAGAACATCAAAATGCCAGATTAAAATATCCTGCTACAGGGGCAGAATCTCAGTTTTCTGTTGCAAGGAGATCGGGAAACTGAACAAAAAAGTGGCCAGGTTGGGGGCTGGCAAGGATGAGCCAATCCTTGAGTAGGAGGAGGTGTTTTAGTTCAGATAAAGGTTAATCTACTGGGGAAAAAAAGCAATTCCCAAATATAATGGATTAAAAAAAAAATAGAAGGTGAGTTCTCTCCCATGTATCAGTCCCAAGGTGAGCTGTTTATACTGGCAGGTGGCCTTACTTCTCATGGTCATTCAGGGATCTAGGTCCCTTCATATCATCACTTCGCTAGCCTTTCCCACAGGGGGTTGTTAATGCCTTCAAGGTTGAAGCTGGCTTGTTCAAGGTCTAGCTTGTGTGAAGGGGAAAGATAGAAACTCTAAGTCTTGTCTAAGGCTCGTCTTTTCTTTATCCAGGATCCAAAGATTGTACATATCACATCCACTCACATCCCATTGGCCCAAACTTAGTCATACAACCACACCTACTGCAAGGGAGGCCTGGAAATGTGGTCACTACTAGGTAACCATATGGTCAAGTTAAAATTTTATTACCAGGGAAGAGGGAACAGATGTTGATGGATAGTTACCTATCTCTGCCACAGATATTTTCTGTAACTCCAGAAGACTAAACTTTGCAGAATAATTTATTCCATAAACTCTAAAATGTCATTGAAAGATGCACCTTTGTTTTATATACCACTAAGAGAGAAAAAAATTTCTAGCTTTTTATAAGATGCCACTGAGTGCAATATGTATCCTGATCTCAGAAATGTTAAAGTGTAAAAACAAGTACATCCTAGAATTGATGAATATAATTCATTTTTAGCTGTTTGTATTTTTTGATAATACAGTCTCAATAAGAAAAGGCCAGCCTATTTCCCTATGCTGAGAGGAGCCATAGGAAAGAGGCACATCTATGCTTAGGCCAAGGTTTTAGATGGAGGCCAGGCATACAGATGGTAGCAGGGATTGAAACGAGAGGCTCCTGTGGGGAGTGGGGCCTTTGTGAGAGTCTCTCCTTTGCCTTCCTCTTTGACTCTCTTGGCTAACCTCTGACCACCCGATATGTTCCCCTTCCATGGCCACTTGTCACTTCCTGTGTACCTCTTGTTTCCTTAACGTAAGGATCCAGCCAGAAAAATGAAACTCCTGCGAAGTGCTGAACATGGAGGGGGACTGGATATAGGTAGCTGGTAATACAGAAAATTGAAGGATGAAAGAGAAAATAGGAGATTCTGACATAGCCCAGATATTAGTAACTACAGGAAGTAGCTACCACTCCTAAGGTTGGGGGGGCCGGGTGGGGAGAAAGGAAGAGGTGAGGTTACTGAGCAGTCGGAGCTTAGAAGCAGGGCCCCTGCACAGCTGCTGGTCAGATGGATGAAGGGGGCACCGTGTGCCTGATGCTCAGACTACAGGCTGAGGAGCGGCAGAGACACGGCTGGCTGATGCTATACCTCTGAGGGGGTTCCGCAGGTTGGATTGCCAAAAGAAGCTGAAGGCTGGACCTAGAGATTTTGCAAGGCGCTGGAGCAATACTAACAGGAGCTGGAAGCCCTCCTCCCATCTTCTAACCTCTCTCCAGTGCCTTCCATCAGCTAGCAAGTGTGTCTGAGAAATGTGGTTTGCAGAGTCCCAGCCTCAGCACCTAGAGCAGTGTAGAAATGTAGGCTTGAGGCCGAGAGCCGAGGTGTAAATACACAGTACTCAACTGGACTGTAAACCCTTCCTGGAAGCCCTTCTTCCATATATCTGGGGCAGTGTCTAACATAGCTCCTGGCACATGATAAGGGTTCAAAATTATTTTAATTTGAGCTGTTGAAAGTACTGTTTAGTTAATTCAGGAATGAAAAAGGGACCTTACTAGAGAATTCACAGATGTTAAAAAAAAAAAAAAAAAAAAGAGGATATTATGAATAATTCTATGCCTGTAAATTCAACAACTTGGATGAAATGAACCAATTCCTTGAAATACATGAACTATCAAAACTTACTTTAGAAGAAATAGATAATCTGAATAATACTATATCAAGCTAATTAGATTCATAGTTTAAAACCTTCCAACAAAGAAAACTCTAGGCGCAGATGGTTTGGTGAATTCTACCAATATTTAACAAAGAGCTAATCCCAATTCATAATCTCTTTCAGAAAATGGAAGAGGAGCACACATTTCCCAACTCATTTTATGAGGTCAGTATTACTCTAGTGCCAGAAAAAGACACTACAAGAAACAAAAACTACAGATCGATATCCCTCATGCACAAACAATTCTAAAACAAAAGTGTTAGCAAATTGAACTCAGCGATATACAAAAGGGATAATACATCACAACCAAGTGTGGTTTATTTTAGGAATGCAAGACTTGTTCAACTTTGAAAAATCAATCAATGTTATTCACTAAAGTAACAGACTAAAGAGGAAAAATCATATGATTATTTCAATAAATGCAGAAAAAGCTTTTGACAAAATTCGACACTAATTCATGATAACTTTCAGCAAACTAAGAATAGAAGGAAAGTTCCCTAACCTGATAAAGAGCATCTACAAAAGAACTATAGCTAACATCATACTTAATAGTGAAAGACTGAATGCTTTCCCCCTGAGACTGGAAGAAGGCAAGCATGTCTTTTAACCACTCCTGCTCAACCTTATACTACAAGTCCTAGTCAGTCTAATAAGACAAGAAAAAGAAATAAAAGATACACAAGTTGGAAAGGAAGAAATAAACTGTCTCTATTAGCAAAAAACATGGTTACTTACATAGAAAATTTTAAAAAGTGGACCAAAAAACCCCTCCCCAAACTAATAAGTGAGATTAGAAAGGTCACAGTATAAAAGGCCAATATACTGAAATCAATTGTACTTATATATAGTAACAATGAATAGTTGGAATTTTAAATTTAAAAATTCCAGAATCATTTACAATAACATAAAAGAACCCCCAACAAGTACTTACATAAAAACCTAAAAAAAACAAACACATGCTAGATCTGTATGCTGAAAACTATGACACACTGATCAGAGTGTTTCAAACAAGACTTAAATACGTGGAGAGATATACTGTGTTCATTGTTCAAAAGTTTCATTATTGTTAAGAAGTCAGGTCAATTCTCCCCAAATTAATCTATAAATTCAACACAATCTTAATCAAAATATCAATGGGCTCTTTTTGGTAGATCTCTATAAGCAGATTCTAAAATTTATATGGAAAGACAAAGGAACTAGAATAGCCAAGGTTTTGTTTTGAAAAAGAGAACAAGTTATAAGGATTATCATTATCTGAGTTCAAGACCAAATATAAAACTGTAGAAATTAAGATAATGTGGTACTGGTGTAATGATAGCTACAAAGATCAATGAAACAGGGTAGAGAGTCCAGAAAAATAAATAGGCAACTGATTTTTGACAAAAGTGATAAGGTAATTTAATGGAGAGAGGATAGTCTTTTCAGCAAATGCTGTTGGAACAGTTGTATGTTCACATACATACATACACACGTAAATAGAACCTTGACCCATAGCTCACACCTTATACAAAAATTAACTAAAAATACATCATAGATCTAAATGTAAAACTGTAAAATTTCCATGAGGAAACATAGAAAAAAGTCTCTGTAACTTTGGGTTAGGCAAAGAGTATTTAGGTGCAACACCAAAAGGATATGTTAAAAAAATTGATAAATTGGATTTTGTTAAAATTAAAAACATTTGCTCTCCAAAAGACACTGTCAAGGGGATGAAAAGATAAGCTACAGACTAGGAGAAAATATTTGGAAAGCACATCTCTAACAGAGGCTCTATAGCCAGAATGCACAGAGAACTCTCAAAGGTCAACAATAGGGCTTCCCTGGTGGCGCAGTGGTTGAGAGTCCGCCTGCCAATGCAGGGGACACGGGTTCGTGCCCCGGTCCGGGAAGATCCCACATGCCACGGAGCGGCTGTGCCCGTGAGCCGTGGCCGCTGAGCCTGTGCATCCGGAGCCTGTTGCTCGGCAACGGGACAGGCCACAACAGTGAGAGGCCCGCGTACTGAAAAAAAAGGTCAACAATAAGAAGATGATAATCATAATGATCATGATCGTGACGATGATCATCATCAACCCCAAATGAGAAGATTTGAACGGATACTTCACCAAAGAAGATACACACATGGCCAGTAAGCACATGAGGTTATGCTCAACATCATTAGTCATTAGGGAAATGCAAATTAAATTCATAATGAGTCAGCACTACACGTCTTTTAGGATGACTAAAATAAACAAAACTGACAATACCAGATGCTGATGATCAGAAGAACAGCTGGACACTTATACTTCACTGGTGGGAATGCAAAATGGTAAGGCCACTTTGGCAGTTTGTCAGTTTCTTAAAAGGTTAAAAATACACTTACCATATGACCCAGCAATTCCACTACTAGGTATTCACCCAAATGGGATGAAAATTTATGTTTACAAAAAGCCTGTGTGAAAACGTTTATAGCACCTGTATTCATACTCACCCCAAACTATAAACAACCAGATGTCCTTCAATCAGTGAATGATAAAGTATTGCACATGCATACAAGAGAGTGCTACTCAGAGGTAACAAGGAACAAACTACCGATTCACACAACAGCATGGATGGATTAAATGCATTTTGCTAAGTGAAAGAAGACAGACTCAAAAGGGTACATATTGAGTGATTCCATTTATATGATATTCTGGAATAGGCAAAACTATAGGAATGGAAAACAGATCAGTGGTTGCCAAGGGTAGGGGTTCAGGAAGTGGTTGACTACAATGGAACTGCACGGGGGGATTTCATGATGATGGAACCGTTTTGTATAGTGACTGTGGTGGTGAACACGTGACTCTATGCATTTGACAAAATGCATAGAATTATACACTGCAAAGAATGAATTTTACTGTATGTAATTTAAAAAGTCAATGAGGATATGGGGGCAGAACCCAAAATGGAATATAAGTCACAAAAAGGCATCTAAATATGTTACAGAAGAATAACCTAACCCGCTGGAGAGAATAAAGAACTAGCTTAAATTACTTTGGAAAACAGTTTTGACTCAATAAGGTTAAAGACAAAGAACTCTACATAGATACTGTACTCCAGTTAGTAAATTTCCCATAGCGATATGGGTTAGAGATTCTGAAACTACTTATGTGTACACTAAGATTGAACAAATAAGTAGATTTAATGTAGATAATGAGAGCCAGATTTCTCTCTGCTGGAGAAAAAAGTTATAATTAAGAAAGGGGGAATGCTAGAATGAATCTTATAACATTGGATTGGAATTGGAGGTATCAGTACGAAATCTTGGTTTAAAATGTATATATACAGATAGATAGATAAAAATGAATGTGTGTGTGTGCCTGGGATAGTAGCGGTCTAGACACCATGATACCCCTGAATCAACAGGCACACCTAGTGTCCGTATCTTGGTTTCTAAATAAAACTCTCCAATATAAGGAATCAGGGATCCTTGAGAGAAGCAGTTGATTCCAGGGCAGGGGAAATACAAGATGTGTCTGGGTCATCTGGTAGTACCAGAAACTAAGGAAGTGCTAAAATAAAGGATGGGGACAAATTGAAGGAACTCTTAATGTCCAAAGCTAAAATAAATTTGAACAAAATAAATAACAATAGTATTAGGTTATAATCCATAGAGTAGAATAAATATGAGTCTATACTGATATAAGTGAACAATTGAATAACTTTATTTTTAAAAGTTCTCTCATCCTTATCTTTTGCTCTTTGGAGTGAGAAGTGAGAAGCTGTCCTCTCCAACCCTGCAAAGACCTGCATTGGGACTTTCTCATTTCCTTTCACTTCTGCTTGTAATCTGGCCAGTTCTTTCCTGAGTTCATATCTTCCTAGTAATACCTTGACCTTGACAATGAACACACACTCTACTAATGCTCTAATTTTTTAAAACCTCTTTTCCTAGAGCAACAAGTATATTAGGTATATGATCTGTCTACCAAGTTATCACCGTTAATAACTGACCATCTTTCCAGTCTCCAATATCAGTTTTTCATCCTATTTACCACCAAACTGCTAAGCCAATGGTACATACTATTAGGATTAATTTTTTTTTTAAAGGAAGCTCCCCTCTTCTAGTATCAATTTCTGCATCAATCCTGCCTCAAAGATGAGCTAGGTTATATGTGGTAACTAATAGTCCCTGCATCTCAGGGGCTTAAAGCAACGAATGTTTACTTCCCGCTCACTCTACCCTATTGACCACTGTGAGCTGGTGGTGGGGTACTCTGCCTGGCATAGACATCACTCAGAGATGAGGTTGACAGAGTCAACCGTCTTATGATACCTACACCTCAACACTAGGCTTCAGGGTTTCCCGATACAGAGGAACAGAGACCCAAGTTCTAGAAATTAAATTCTTCACTTCATTGGCAAGAACTGTCATCTGGCCACACGTAACTTCAAGAAGGCAGGAGACTAGTCTTTCATGTACCCAGAAGGAGGGCTGGACCAGATGAATGTTAGTATTCTGCCAATAGAATCCCATTTTTTTTTCAGTTGACAATATGCCTAGCCCATGGCAATTCTAAACTACTTTACTAGATATTTATCATCCTTTCTCCTCCCTCTGCTTTTGCCTCATAGCCCATTTCTGACAAATGAAACACAACAGAAAGTCTGCTGAGGGACTTCTGGGAAAGTTTTTGATTCCTGGATAAAAAGAGAAAAACTGGTGAAGAGAAAGTCTTTAACCCTCATCTCTTTTTTTCCTAGTATTAGGATGTGATGTCTGGAGCTGTGGTAGCCACTTTGTGATTATAAGGCCCTAACAACTAGCATGAAAAGCCAACATGTGGAGAACAAAGTGGAAGGATAGAAAAGACCTGAGTCTTTGATGACATTTGGATTTTTTATTGTATTTCAGATTGATTTTCACAATGTCTGCATACCAGTGCATCATAAGTGCTTGCTTAATTGAATCATACATTTTACCCTCTATCATAACACTATTTTTGTCTGTGTCTGTGTGGGTCTTATTACCTCAACCATAGTTTACAGCCCCTCCTTTGCGCCCCTTTCTTAGCAGCCTTTGCTTTCCTTATAAGAGCTCTTATCTCCCTGGTTTGACATATTCTCCTTTTTTCAATCTAATATTTATTATTTAGGCTAACCAAATGAATATTAGAATATTTCTTTGTGTCTTTGGGATTAAAATTTTTGCTTTATCTTTCTATGGGCATTTTGTTTTCTGAACACCTGTGATTGGTTTCATAATGATATGAAAAGACAGAAATAATTTTAAGCCAGCACAGTTTTTAAATTTTTTAAAAAAATATTTAAAAATTGAAGTGTAGTTAATTTATAATATTGTGTTAGTTTCAGGTGTACAGCATGGTGATTCAGTTATTGTTTTCAGATTATATTCCAATATAGGTTATTACAAGATATTGATATAATTCCCTGTGCTATCAGTAAATCCTTGTTTCTTATCTATTTTATGTATATTGGTTTGTGCCTGTTAATACCATACTCCCCATTTGTCACTCCCACCCTCCCTCTCCCCTTTGGTAACCATAAATTTGTTTTCTATGTCTGTGAGTTTGTTTTTGTTTTGTATACAGATTCATTTATATTATTTTTTAGATTCCACATATAAGTGATATCATAGTATCTGTCTGACTTCACTAAGTATAATATTTTCTAGGTCCATCTATGGTGCTGCAAACCTTTTTTTTTTTTTTTTAGCCTGTCTGCCCCATTTTATGATACTCCCCAAAAGCAGAGGCCATCTTTTTTCATTTTTTTTCTTCTTCAACATCTAGCACACAGGACTTCAAGACCATGGTTATCTAATTACTTAATATAAAATACACCTGTTTTCCCTTGTTATTTTTACAAGACATGGTACACTCAGGAAATGCTTGTGGGATGCCCATCCTCTGGTAGTGTGAGCTCCTTGCTCTCAAAGAACAGGTTTAGATTTTAATCTATCGTT
This sequence comes from Delphinapterus leucas, assembly GCF_059928025.1. Classification (NCBI taxonomy): domain Eukaryota; kingdom Metazoa; phylum Chordata; class Mammalia; order Artiodactyla; family Monodontidae; genus Delphinapterus; species Delphinapterus leucas. The sequence continues at coordinate 61,991,718 of NC_143142.1, read as the reverse complement.
CACACTTTCTGAAGAGCTGAGTGCCTAAGCTAAAGTGTCTGAACAAGTGAAAATATAGCCTATCTTTGGACTTTGGTTTCTCCCCTCATTGGAGTTATCAGCTTTCCTGTTCATGGCTGAGCTCAAAGCCAGGAGTCTTCAGGTCTCCAAAGACTTCAAAATCAGATGCTTGCAAAGTCCTACTGAGTCTCTGCCCATGATCATGGGCCAGGATGCTGACACAAGTCCTCTGTCAAGGACCTATTGTGACAAGATGTGACTCTGCTCCATGAGAGGCTGGCCAGTGAGCCTCCCAGCCCAGACTCAGAGGCCAAAGGAGGCAGCAGAGCTTGGCTCAAGGGCTAATTAGAGGGTTGATTGATGTGGGGGGGTGGGGCGGACAAGGCCCAGGGTGGTTGGAAGCAGGCAAGAGAGAGTAGGAGATCTGGGAAAGGAGTTTCCAAAGAGACAGATGGGGCAGCAGCAGCTGGAAGCCCGGTGGGACCCTCTCCTGTTGCCCTGTGTCAGGCCCCAGTGCCTCAGGACCAGAAAGACGTAAATCAGGGCCAAGTGTGGGCAGATGGTGCAGGAAGAGCTGTTGTCCATCCACACATCACAACAGGGCTTGAGGAGGAGCAGGAGGACTGTATACACACACATGCACACACGTTATATCTATGCATATGTATATATGATAACACATATACATATATGCATAACTTATAGATGTACATACACATAGTAGCTTCTCATTTGAATGGTTCTTCACTTTTTTTGTTTTGTTTTGTTTTTTGTTTGTTTGATTTTATTTCCATTACTCTAGGAGGTGGATCAAAAAAGATATTGCTGTGATTTATGTCAAAGAGTGCTCTTCCTATGTTTTCCTCTAAGAGTTTTATAGTGTCCAGTCTTATATTTAGGTCTCTAATCCATTTTGAGTTTATTTTTGTGTATGGTGTTAGGGAGTGTTCCAATTTCATTCTTTTACATGTAGCTGTCCAGTTTCCCCAGCACCACTTATTGAAGAGACTGTCTTTTCTCCATTTTATAGCCTTGCCTCCTTTGTCATAGGTTAGTTGACCATAGGTGTGTGGGTTTATCTCTGGGCTTTCTATCCTGTTCCATTGATCTATATTTCTGTTTTTGTGCCAGTACCATATTGACTTGATTACTGTAGCTTTGTAATGTAGTCTGAAATCATGGAGTCTGATTCCTCCAGCTCAGTTTTTTCCCCTCAAGACTGCTTTGGCTACTCGGGGTCTTTTTTTAAATTTTTTGTTTTTGTTGTGGTACACGGGCCTCTCACTGTTGTGGCCTCTCCCATTGCGGAGCACAGGCTCCGGACGCACAAGCTCAGCGGCCATGGCTTATGGGCCTAGCCACTCTGTGGCATGTGGGATCTTCCCGGAATGGAGCATGAACCCGTGTCCCCTGCATCGGTAATGCCATAGGTAATTTGATAGGGATTGCATTGAATCTGTAGATTGCTTTGGGTAGTAGAGTCATTTTCATAATATTGATTCTTCCAATTGAAGAACATGGTATATCTCTCCATCTGTTTGTATCATCTTTAATTTCTTTCATCAGTGTCTTATAGTTTTCTGCATACAGGTCTTTTGTCTCACTAGGTACGTTTATTCCTAGGTATTTAATTCTTTTTGATGCAATGGTAAGTGTGATTGTTTCCTTAATTTCTCTTTCTGATAGTTCATTGTTAGTATATAGAAATGCAACAGATTTCTGTATATTAATTTTGTATCCTGCAACATTACCAAGTTCATTGATAAGATCTAGTAGTTTTCTGGTTGCGTCTTTAGGATTTTCTATGTATAGTATCATGTCATCTGCAAGCAATGACAGTTTTACTTCTTCTTTTCAAATTTGGATTCCTTTCATTTCTTTTTCTTATCTGATTGCTCTGGCTAGGACTTCCAATACTATTTTGAATAGAAGTGGCCAGAGTGGGCATCTTTGTCTTGTTCCTGATCTAAGAGGAAATGCTTTTAGCTTTTCACCATTGAGTATGGTGTTAGCTGTGGGTTTGTCATATATGGCCTTTATTATATTGAGGTATGTTCACTCTATGCCCACTTTCTGGAGAGTTTTTATCATAAATGGATGCTGAATTTATCCACTCAAAAGCTTTTTATCTTTCTTTGCATCTATTGAAATGATCATATAGTTTTTATTCTTCAGTTTATTGATGTGGTGTATCACATTGATTGATTTGCATATATTGAAAAATCCTTGCATCCCTGTGATAAATCCCACTTGATCATGGTGTATGATCCTTTTAATGTATTGTTGGATTTGGTTTGCTAATATTTTGTTGAGAACTTTTGCATCTATATTCATCAGTAATATTGGCCTGTAACTTTTGTTTTTTGTGATATCTTTGTCTGGGTTTGGTATCGGGGTGATGCTGGCCTTGCAGAATGAGTTTAAAAGTGTTCCTTCCTCTGCAGTATTTTTGAATAGTTTGAGAAGGACAGATGTTAACTCTTCTCTAAATATTTGGTAGAATTCAACTGTGAAACTGTCTGGTCCTGGACTTTTGTTTACTGGGAGTTTTTTTTAAAAAAACAATGACTGATTCAATTTCATTACTGCTAATTGGTCTGTTCATATTTTCTATTTCTTCCTGGTTCAGTCTTGGGAGATCATACATTTCTAGGAATTTGTCTTAGAATTTGTTTCTTTTACATTGCCCATTTTGTTGGTGTATAGTTGTTTGTGATAGTTGCTTATGATCATTTATATTTCTGTGGTGTCAGTTGTAACGTCTTTTTAATTTCTGATTTTATTGATTTAAGCCCTCTCTCTTTTTTTTTGATAAATCTGGCTAAAGGTTTATCAATTTTGTTTATCTTTTCAAAGAACCAGCTCTTAGTTTCATTGATTATTTCTATTTTTTTACCCTCTATTTCATTTATTGTCCTTAAATCTTAATCTATATTCCTCTTAGTACAATTACCTAAAGGTAAAAATTGAAATAATCAATATGTTAGAAGGAAACATGAGTGATTTCAAAATGAGTCATGAAGTAGAGATCTTTCTAAGTTTGGACAAAAGCTTAGAAACCATAAAATGAAATTTTCATAAATTTGACCTTTTAAGAACTTCACTTTAACCTTGACTATCTGAAATTTTAAATATTTTGTATGAAAAAAAGGTCAAAAGGCAGATGACAGTGTGAGGGGAAATATTTGCAGTGCATATGTAGATAAAGACTAGTTTCCTTTGTTTCACATATTAATAAGATATAGGACAGTTCTCAGAAAAGAAATAAAAATGGCTGACAAACTTAATGGTAACTAAAAGATAAGAGATTAAATCAAAAATGAGTTACCATGTTTCACCTATTAGATTGGCAAACATTTTAAAGCTAGATTAAAACCTTTGGTTATTGAGGGTAGGTAAATGGGCTATCAATAATACTGGTAGATATATAAACCAGTCATCTTTTGGGAGACAGTTTGACATAATCAGTCAAGATTGCAATTGTGTATATTCTCTTATCCAGCAATTCTACATTTTTTAGATGTTCCTACAAAAATATACATACAAGTCTCTTCCTTGCAGAATTATTTTGTTGTAGTAAACAACAATTATCCCCCCCCATTTCTGTTCTTTCTTTTTTTTTTTTTTCGGTACACGGGGCTCTCACTGTTGTGGCCTCTCCCGTTGTGGAGCACAGGCTCCAGATGCGCAGGCTCAGCGGCCGTGGCTCACAGGCCCAGCCGCTCCGTGGCATGTGGGATCTTCCCAGACCGGAGCACGAACCCGTGTCCCCTGCATCGGCGGGTGGACTCTCAACCACTGTGCCACCAGAGAAGCCCCCCCCATTTCTTTTATATGACATCTGACATATAAGATTTCCTTTATATGACATATGACAGCTACAAAAGTTATAAATACAAGGCAGTGTTATAATTTTTGCTTTGAATAGTCAAATATGTTTGAAAGAAAGTTTTAGAAGTCTTTTATAGATATTCATGATTTTTGATGTTCTTAATTCCTTCCTAAAGATCCATATTTTCATCTGGTATAATTTCTCTTCAGCCTGAAGAACTTCCTTTAGCATTTCTTTAGTGCAGCTCTGCTGGTGACAAATTCTTTTAGTTTTCTTTTATATGAAAAAATCTTGATTTTGTCTGAATATTTGATGTATATTTTTTGCTGGATATAGAATTCCGGACTGACAGTTTTTTTTTTTTCTTTCAGCACTTTCAAGATGTTCATCCAGTGTCTACTGGCCTCCACTCTTTCTGACATGAGATATCAGCAGTCATTTGAATCATTATTGCCCTCTTTGTAATATGTTGCTTTTCTCTGTGTGCTTTCAAGATTTTCTCTTTATCACTGATTTCCAGCAGGTTGACTCTAATGTTCTTTGACATGGTTTTATTTTAGTTAACCTGCTTGAGGTTTGTAAGTTTCTTAGGTGTGCAAATTTATGTCCTTCACCAAATTTGGGGATTATTTGGCCATTATTTCTTCAAATATTTTCTTCTACCCTATTTCATCTCTCTTCTCTTTATAGGACTCCAATTGCATGTGTGTTAAGTCTCTTGATATTATCCTACAGGCTCTATCACTTTTCTCTCTACTCTTCACATTGGATATTTTATGTTGATCTCTCTTTAAATTCACTGACTCTTTCCTCTGTTTTCTTCATTCTGTTGATAAGCCCATAAAATTAATTTTTAAATTTTAGATATTGCATTTTTCAGTTCTAGAATTTCCATTGATTCTTTTATTTTAAGAACAGAGGTTTTATTTTTTCTGTTTACACTGTTTTTATTTTTTTCAGTTATATATCTATTCTTTTTCAGATTCTTTTCTGATATAGGTTGTTACAGAATATTGAGTAGAGCTCCCTGTGCTACAGGGTCCTTGTTGATTATCTATTTATATATACTAGTGTATATGTTTTAATCCCAAACTCCCAATTTATCCCTCTCCCCCTTTGGTAACTGTAAGTTTATTTTCTTTTTCTGTGGGTCCGTTTCTGTTTTGTAAATAAGTTCATATGTGGAATCACTTTTTTACATTCCACATATAAGTGATATCATATGATATTTGTCTTTCTCTGACTTACTTCTCTTAGTATGATAATCTCTAGGTCCATCCATGTTGCTCCAAATGGCATTATTTCATTCTTTTTTATGGCTGAGTAATGTTCCATTGTATATATGTACCACATCTTCTTTATCCATTCATCTGTTGATGGACATTTAGGTTGCTTCCATGTCTTGGCTATCGTAAATAGTGCTGCTATGAACATTGGGGTACATGTATCTTTTCTTTTTTTATTCTTCACTGTAACAGCTCCTTTACTTTGCAGTGAAAATTGATTTGTATATTTTTTGCCTCTGAGTCCTTGTGGGATTTTTTTTATTCAAACAGAAAGTCACAAAAATTATAATCATCCTCATCAGTTCACTCAGTCCCATGTAATTAATTTTTTTATCTTGATCTTTTGTTAACAATTTTATGAGTTCATCAGTTTCCCATTAGAGTTCTGAAAATGCTTATTCATTCAGTTCAGCAGTATAGTCAGTTACCAGAAACCTGTACTTGTCAGAGTCTTTTCCATGAATTCCTTGAAGATGAAACATTTTTATAGGAACATTTTTGCAAAAGCATCAGAGTACACACAGAACTGTCTGTAAATGACAAAAGACTTAAAAATGACAACAGTTAAAGATTTGATGAAAGTTTATAATGATTCAATTGACAAGGAAATTTAGTTATTTCTGAGATATACATTTTGAAGTAATAACTAGAATTATGACATAACATTATACCAGAACATAAAAGATTTTTAGAAATTTCATGTAATGTCTGAAACATTTATATTAACATATTTCCATACAAATAACCCAAAGAAAGTTTAGTATTAGTTGTTTTGTTTGTTTGTTTATACTGCAGGTTCTTATTAGCCATCAATTTTATAATCATCAGTGTATACATGTCAATCTCAATCGCCCAATTCAGCACACCACCATCCCCACCCCACCGCGGTTTTCCTCCCTTGGTGTCCATACATCTGTTCTCTACATCTGTGTCTCAACTTCTTCCCTGCAAACTGGCTCTTCTGTACCATTTTTCTAGGTTCCACATACATGAGTTAATATACAATATTTGTTTTTCTCTTTCTGACTAACTTTACTCTGTATGACAGTCTCTAGATCTGTCCACATCTCAACAAATGACTCAATTTTGTTCCTTTTTATGGCTGAATAATATTCCATTGTATATATATGCTACATCTTCTTTATCCATTCGTCTGTCGTTGGGCATTGAGGTTGCTTCCATGACCTGGATATTGTGAAGAGTGCTGCAATGAACACTGGGGTGCATGTGTCTTTTTCAATTATGGTTTTCCCTGGGTATATGCCCAGTAGTGGGATTGCTGGATCATATGGTAATTCTATTTTTAGTTTTTTAAGGACCCTCCATACTATTCTCCATAGCGTCTGTATCAATTTACATTCCCACCAACAGTGCAGGAGGGTTCCCTTTTCCCCGCACCCTTTCCAGCATTTGTTGTTTGTAGAGTTTCTGATGATGCCCATTCTAACTGGTGTGAGGTGATACCTCATTGTAGTTTTGATTTGCATTTCTCTAATAATTTGTGATGTTGAGCAGCTTTCAATGTGCTTCTTGGCCATCTGTATATCTTCTTTGGAGAAATATCTATTTAGATCTTCTGCCCAGTTTTGGATTGAGTTGTTTGTTTCTTTAATATTGAGCTGCATGAGCTGTTTATATATTTTGGGTATTAAACCTTTGTCCGTTGATTCATTTGCAAATATTTTCTCACATTCTGAGGGTTGTCTTTTCATCTTGTGTTTCATCTTATCCTTTCATCTTGTCCATCTTGTTTCATCTTGTATTAAACCTTTGTCCGTTGATTCGTTTGCAAATATTTTCTCTCATTCTGAGGGTTGTCTTTTCATCTTGTTTATGGTTTCCTTTGCTGTGCAAAAGCTTTGAAGTTTCATTAGGTCCCATTAGTTTATTTTTGTTTTTTATTTTCATTACTCTAGGAAGTGGGTCAAAAAAGATCTTGCTGTCACTTATGTCAAAGAGTGTTCTTCCTATGTTTCCTCTAAGAGTTTCATAGTGTCTGGTCTTACATTTAGGTCTCAAATCCGTTTTGAGTTTATTTTTGTGTATGGTGTTAGGGAGTGTTCTAATTTCGTACTTTTACATGTACCTGTCCAGTATTCCCAGCACCACTTATTGAAGAGGCTGTCTTTTCTCCATTGTAAATTCTTGCCTCCTTTATCAAAGACAAGGTGACCATATGTGCATGGGTGTATCTCTGGGCTTTCTATCCTGTTCCATTGATCTTTGTTTCTGTTTTTGTTCCAGTACTATACTGTCTTGATTACTGTAGCTTTGTAGTATAGTCTGAAGTCAGGGAGCCTGATTCCTCCAGCTCCGTTTTTCGTTCTCAAGATTGCTTTGGCTATTCGGGGTGTTTTGTGTTTCCATACAAATTGTGAAATTTTTTGTTCTAGTTCTGTGAAAAATGCCAGTGGTAGTTTGACAGGGATGCATTGAATCTGTAGATTGCTTCGGGTAGTAGAGTCATTTTCACAATGTTGATTCTTCCAGTCCAAGAACATGGTATATCTCTCCATCTATTTGTATTATCTTTAACTTCTTTCATCAGTGTCTTATAATTTTCTGCATACAGGTCTTATGTCTCCTTAGGTAGGTTTATTCCTAGATATTTTATTCTTTTTGTTGCAATGGTAAATGGGAGTGTTTTCTTGATTTCACTTTCAGATTTTTCATCATTAGTGTATAAGAATGCCAGAGATTTCCGTGCATTAATTTTGTATGCTGCTACTTTACCAAATTCATTGATTAGCTCTAGTAGTTTTCTGGTAGCATCTTTAGGATTCTCTATGTATAGTATCATGTCATCTGCAAAGAGTGACAGCTTAAATTCTTATTTTCTGATTTGGATTCCTTTTATTTCTTTTTCTTCTCTGATTGCTGTGGCTAAAACTTCCAAAACTATGTTGAATAAGAGTGGTGAGAGTGGGCAACCATGTCTTGATCCTGATCTTAGTGGAAATGCTTTCAGTTTTTCACCATTGAGGACGATGTTGGCTGTGGTTTTGTCATATATGGCCTTTATTATATTGAGGAAAGTTCCCTCTATGCCTACTTTCTGCAGGGTTTTTATCATAAATGGGTGTTGAATTTTGTCAAAAGCTTTCTCTGCATCTATTGAGATGATCATGTGTTTTTTCTCCTTCAATTTGTTAATATGGTGTATCATGTTGATTGATTTATGTATATCAAAGAATCCTTGCATTCCTGGACTAAACCCCACTTGATCATGGTGTATGATCCTTTTAATATGCTGTTGGATTCTGTTTGCTAGTATTTTGTTGAGAATTTTTGCATCTATGTTCATCAGTGATATTGGCCTGTAGTTTTCTTTCTTTTGACATCTTTGTCTGGTTTTGGTATTAGGGTGATGGTGACCTTGTAGAATGAGTTTGTGAGTGTTCCTCCCTCTGCTATATTTTGGAAGAGTTTGAGAAAGATAGGTGTTAGCTCTTCTCTAAATGTTTGATAGAATTCGCTTCTGAAGCCATCTGGTCCTGGGCTTTTGTTTGTTGGAAGATTTTTAATCACAGTTTCAATTTCAGTGCTTGTGACTGGTCTGTTCATATTTTCTATTTCTTCCTGATTCAGTCTCGGCAGGTTGTGCATTTCTAAGAATTTGTCCATTTCTTCCAGGTTGTGCATTTTATTGGCATATAGTTGCTTGTAGTAATCTCTCATGATCCTTTGTATTTCTGCAGTGTCAGTTGTTACTTCTCCTGTTTCATTTCTAATTCTATTGATTTGAGTCTTCTCCCTTTTTTTCTTGATGAGTGTGGCTAATGGTTTATCAATTTTGTTTATCTTCTGAAAGAACCAGCTTTTAGTTTTATTGATCTTTGCTATCATTTCCTTCATTTCTTTTTCATTTATTTTGGATCTGATCTTTATGATTTCTTTTCTTCTGCTAACTTTGGGTTTTTTTTTGTTCTTCTTTCTCTAATTGCTTTAGGTTCAAGATTAGCTTGTTTATTTGAGATGTTTCTTGTTTCTTAAGGTAGGATTGTATTGCTACCAACTTTCCTCTTAGAACTGCTTTTGCTGCATCCCATAGGTTTTGGGTCATCGTGTCTCCATTGTCATTTGTTTCTAGGTATCTTTTGTTTTCCTGTTTGATTTCTTCAGTGATCACTTCGTTATTAAGTAGTGTATTGTTTAGCCTCCATGTGTTTGTATTTTTTACAGATCTTTTCCTGTAATTTATATCTAGTCTCATAGCGTTGTGGTCAGAAAAGATACTTGAAATGATATCAATTTTCTTAAATTAACGAGGCTTGATTTGTCACCCAAGATATGATCTATGTTGGAGAATGTTCCATGAGCACTTGAGAAGAATGTGTATTCTGTTGTCTTTGGATGGAATGTTCTATAAATATCAACTAAGTCCATCTTCTTTAATGTGTCATTTCAAGCTTGTGTTTCCTTATTTATTTTCATTTTGGATGATAGGTCCATTGGTGAAAGTGGGGTGTTAAAGTCCCCTACTATGATTGTGTTACTGTCGATTTCCCCTTTCATGGCTGTTAGTATTTGCCTTATGTATTGAGGTGCCCCATGTTGGGTGCATAAATATTTACAATTGTTATTTCTTCTTGGATCGAACCCTTGATCATTATGTAGTGTCCTTCTTTGTCTCTTGTAATAGTCTTTGTTTTAAAGTCTATTTTCTCTGTTATGAGAATTGCTACTCCAGCTTTCTTTTGATTTCCATTTGCATGGAATATCTTTTTCCATCCCCTCAGTTTCAGTCTGTATGTGTCCCTGGGTCTGAAGTGGGTCTCTTGTAGACAGCATATATATGGGTCTTGTTTTTGTATCCATTCAGCAAGCCTGTGTCTTTTGGTTGGAGCATTTAATGCATTCAAGTTTAACATAATTATCAATATGTATGCTCCTATGACCATTTTCTTAATTGTTTTGGGTTCGTTATTGTAGGTCTTTTCCTTCTCTTGTATTTCTTGCCTAGAGAAGTTTCTTTAGCATTTGTTGTAGAGCTGGTTTGGTGGTGCTGAATTCTCTTAGCTTTTGCTTTCTGTAAAGCTTTTGATTTCTCCATCGAATCTGAATGAGATCCTTGCTGGGTAGAGTAATCTTGCTTGTAGTTTCTTCCCTTTCATCACTTTAAGTATATCATGCCACTCCCTTCTGGCTTGTAGAATTTCTGCTGAGAAATCAGCCGTTAACCTTATGGGAGTTCCCTTGTATGTTATTTATCATTTTTCCCTTGCTGCTTTCAATAATTTTTCTTTGTCTTTAATTTTTGTCAATTTGATTACTATGTGTATCAGCATGTTTCTCCTTGGGTTTATCCTGTATGGGGCTCGCTGTGCTTCCTGGAATTAGGAGGCTATTTCCTTTCCCATGTTAGGGAATTTTTCAACTATAGTCTCTTCAAATATTTTCTCTGGTCCTTTCTCTCTCTCTTCTCCTTCTGGGACCCCTATAATGCGAATATTGTTGCGTTTAACGTTGTCCCAGAAGTCACTTAGGCTGTCTTCATTTCTTTTCATTCTTTTTTCTTTATTCTGTTCTGTGGCAGTGAATTCCACAATTCTGTCTTCCAGGTCACTTATCCGTTCTTCTGTCTCAGTTATTCTGCTATTGATTCCTTCTAGTATAATTTTCATTTCAGTTATTGTATTGTTAATCTCTGTTTGTTTGTTCTTTAATTCTTCTAGGTCTTTGTTAAACATTTCTTGCCTCTTCTTGATCTTTGCCTCCATTCTTTTTCCGAGTTCCTGGATCATCTTCACTATCATTATTCTGAATTCTTTTTCTGGAAGGTTGCCTATCTTCACTTCATTTAGTTGTTTTTCTGGAGTTTTATCTTGTTCCTTCATCTGGTATATAGCTCTTTACCTTTTCGTCTTGTCTATCTTTCTGTGAATATGGTTTTAGTTCCACAGACTGCAGGATTGTAGTTCTTCTTGCTTCTGCTGTCTTCCCTCTGGTGGATGAGGCTATCTACGATGCTTTATGGGAGGAAATGGTGGTGGGTAGAGCTGACTGTTGCTCTGGTGGGCAGAGCTCCATAAAACTTTAATCCACTTGACTGTTGATGGGTGGGGCTGGGTTCCCTCCCTATTGGTTGTTTGTCCTGAGGCAACCCAACACTGGAGCCTACCTGGACTCTTTGGTGGGTCTAATGACAGACTCTGGGAGGGCTCATGCCAAGGAGTACTTCCCAGAACTTCTGCTGCCAGTGTCCTTGTCTCCACAGTGAAACAGAGCCACACCCCGCCTCTGCAGAAGACCCTCCAACACTAGCAGGTAGGTCTGGTTCAGTCTCCCCTGGGGTCACTGCTCCTTCCCCTGGGTCCTGATGCACACACTACTTTGTGTGTGACCTCCAAGAGTGGAGTCTCTGTTTCCCCCAGTCCTGTCGAAGTCCTGCAATCAATTTCCACTAGCCTTCAAAGTCTGATTCTCTAGGAAATCCTCCTCCCGTTGTTGGACCCCCAGGTTTAAAGCCTGACATGGGGCTCAGAACCTTCACTCCAGTGGGTGGACTTCTGTGGCATAAGTGTTTGCCAGTCTGTGAGTTTCCCACCCTCCAGTTTTAGGATTTGATTTTACTGTGATTTCCCCCCTCCTACAGTCTCATTGTGGCTTCTCCTTTGTCTCTGGATGTGGGGTATCTTTTTTGGTGAGTTCCAGTGTCTTCCTGTTGATGATTGTCCAGCAGCTAGTTGTGATTCTGGTGTTCTTGCAAGAGGGAGTGAGAGCATGTCCTTCTACTCCACCATCTTGGTTCCTCCTCCAAAGCATGTATCTTTTCAAATTAGAGCTTTCATCTTTTCTGGATATATGCCCAAGAGTGGAATTGCTGGATCATATGGTAGCTCTAATTTTAGTTTTTTTAAGGAAACTCCATACCGTTCTCCATAATGGCTGTATGAATTTACATTCCTATCAACAGTGTAGAAGGGCTCCCTTTTCTCCACTCTCTCTCCAGCATTTATTGTTTGTAGACTTTTTGTTGATGGCCTTTCTGACCAATGTGAAGTGATACCTCTTTGTAGTTTTAATTTGCATTTCTCTAATAATTAGTGATGTTGAGCATCTTTTCCTGTGTTTTTTGGCCATCTGTATGTCATCTTTGGAGAAATCTCTATTTAGATCTTCCTCCCATTTTTTTTTTGATTGGGTTGTTTGTTTTTTTGATATTGAGCTGCATGAGCTGTTTGTATATTTTGGAGATTAATCACTTGTTGGTAGCATCATTTGCAAATATTTTCTCCCATTCTTTCAGGTTGTCTTTTCATTTTATTTATGGTTTCCTTTGCTGTGCAAAAGCTTTTGAGTTTCATTAGGTCCCATTTGTTTATTTTTATTTTCATTACTCTAGGAGGTGGATCCAAAAAGCTATTACTGTAATTTATGTCAAAGAGTGTTCTGCCTATGTTTTGCTGTAGGTGTTTTATAGTATCTGGCCTTACATTTAGGTCTTTAATCCATTTTGAGTTTATTTTCATGTATGATGTTAGACAATGTTCTAATTTCATTTTTTTTACATTAGCTGTCCTGTTTTCCCAGCACCATTTATTGAAGAGACTGTTTTTTCTCCATTGTATGTTCTTGCTTCCTTTGTCATAAATTAATTGACCATATGTGCATGGGTTTATTTCTGGGATTTCTATTTCATTGATGTATAAGTCTGTCTTTGTGCCAGTACCATACTGTTTTGATTACTGTAGCTTAATATACAGTCTGAAGTCAGGGAGCCTGATTTCTCCAGCTCTGTTTTTCCTTCTCAAGATTGCTTTGGCTATTCAGGGTCTTTTGTGTTTCCATAAAGATTTTAAGATTTTTTATTCTAATTCTGTGAAAAATGCCATTGGTAATTTGATAGGGATTGCATTGAACCTGTAAATTGCTTTGGGTAGTATAGTCATTTTGAAAGTATTGAGTCTTCCAATCCAAGAACTTGGTATATCTTTCCATCTGTTTTTGCCATCTTTGATTCCTTTCATCAGCATCTTATAGTTTTCGGAGTACAGGTCTTTTGCCTCCATAGGTAGATTTATTTCTAGGTATTTTACTCTTTTTGATGTGATGGTTATCATTGATTCTTTTAAAACTAGTTTTTATTTATCTGCTGAGACTTATAATATTTTCATCATTTAGCATAGTAAAAATTGCTGCTTTAAAGTAATTTTCTAATTATCTAAACATCTTTGCCTTGAGATTGGTTTTTGTTGATTTTCTTTTCCCTTGAGAATGAGTCATATTTTCCTGTTTCTTCATATGCCAAGAGATTTTGAGTTGTGTCCCAGATATTGTGATTCTTATGTTGTGGAGGCTGGATTTGTTGTATTCCCAAAGAGTTTAAAATTTTTGCTTTAACAAATAATTAACTTGGTTGGACTCAAACTGCAAACTCTGTTTTTTGGGGGGCCATCTCTAATTTCAGTTCAGTTGTCTTATCCTTAGCTGGGCTGCTTAAATTCTGTCCTGTATGTGGGTGATTAGGGGTCAGGCAGAAAATTGGGCAGAGTTTACACATGAAATTTGAAACTTCTCTGTGTTTCTCTCCTTTCCACCTAATTCTCCAGCAGCTATGGTTGCCATAAACTCTGTTCCCTGGTTCTTCAGATCAGAAGGACTGTGGGTTTTCTAACAGGTTTAGCCACCCCTCAGGATATTGACTGCAGCTTGCTTTCAGGCTAAGTCATTAAAAACAGGAGACTCACCTCATATGATTCCCTTCTTCCAAGTATCACTTTCCCTCTGCCTGCTTTGTATATTCTCCAGGGTCTTCAGGTAGGCTTTTTTGTTTTTGCTATTTTTTTTTTTTTTTGGTTCAGAGTTTATAGTTGTTGTCTTTAGTAATGTTGGTATAGTAAGAGCTAACTCATCTTAGCAGAAGTGGAACTCAGTCCAGAAACTGAATTCTTAACCACTGAGATGTACTGACTATCACTTAGTAAAATGCTATTCTGGCCTCATCTAACATTCTATAAAGGGTCATTGATTTGAGAAATATCTTGAATAGTGGGTTTTCAGACACTGTATAAAACTGGTGATGTCTTTTGAAGAGCAGGAATTTTTTATCAATGCTTTTCAACTTGAAATGCCCATTGCACCTATAGACAAGGGCTTTTTTTTCTAAAGAGAAAATAATGACCATGTACACAAACAGGAGATGCTGACTCATCTTGGCTAAGCCAGCCCCTGAGAATGACTTACTATGCCTTAAGAGACTGGGGAAAATGGCCAAGTGGACAGGCCATCTGCTAATGCTTGGTTCTGACTTGACTAGATTTAGACCAAATTAATTCTGATTTGGGAAAGGTATAAACTTGATGTTCCAGGTCATTAGGTGACTTCTTCTGTTCACTTTTATTTACCATCATGAGGACATGAGATCCTAGGACGTGATTAGAAATGAGTAAGCAAGTGCAGTTGTACTAAGTCATTCAGTCACGCAGGGCAGGCATGGGATAGAAGGGGAGGGTAGGTGCTAGGACCATGTGGGGAGAGGTTAGTGGCATCAGGAACTACTGGGCCCTGCTTATCCTCTCCCTTCCTTGGAAAAATGGGGTGTTTGTTGGGAAGGACCTGAGTCTCAAAGAGCAGTGCCATCATTTGTTATACCTTTGGTCCTCTGTGACTCCCTTTTCTCCTCTGTAAAACCATGGCCATGGATTAAATGTACCTGAAGGAACCTTCTGATTCCATGAATCACCATGGAAGGGCCTCTCCTCCTTATAGGCACTCACCAGAGGGGGAATTATGGGAACAGAAGTCAAGACAGGAGAGGTTGGGAGCAGGAGTAGTAGACACTGCAGGGGAGGTGCCAGGGCCAAAGACACCCTCACTTTCCATTAACCCTTCACCAGATCCACCGTAGAGCTGAGGGTGGGAGTGGGCAGGACCTGGAACTGCACAGCGAGGGTGAGAGAGGCCAATTCTCTCTGCCCTGGGCACTACCCTCACTTCCCAGGAAACCTTTGAAAGGCATAGTTGCCAAAGCCCTCCCCTGGAAACCAAACCTGAAAAACAACTACTTCTTTTCACTGGGCTAAGTTCAGCTTCAGCAGCTAGCAGTGACCTTGGGAAGAGAATGCATGGCCCTTTGCACTCCCTATTCTCTCCTGGGGTGGGACTCCAGGTGGATTAAAACAATCAGAGGAGAGGAGGAAGGGGGTTAAAGTAGGGGAGTAAAACCGAAAGGGAAGATAGAGGGTGTATAGCTAAATGTCACCAGTTCTAAGTTGCAGATTTCACTCAGCCCAGGGCCATCTTTTCCCTTGTACCACCCACCCCTCCACATCTGGGTAGGTCCTCTGCGTGCAGTCTCTTCTCATTAACTGTGAAGTTTTTACACACCAGCACCCTCCATCAAATTTAAAAAAGCAGGAGGAGGATGCTTTGGAGTTGATTCACTCCTTCTTTTTAAATTTTTCACCTATCTGATTTCCCCACAAACATTTCCCCCTCCTTCCAAAGAGCTCTCAACATTCTCCCTTCTGAGAGGCTCTCCCTGCTCAGAGCAATGGACTCAGAGTTCTTTGACGGTGTTTGGCCTCAGCTCGCCGCCACTCCTGTCCACAGCCTGAGACATCCCTGCTCTGGGACATGAGGTGTCCCTACCTGATTCCTGGATGGCATGAGGGACGCAGCTTTCCCCCAGGCAGAAAAGGCAGTGTAGGAGGGTGGAAAGTCAAGATCCGAGGGTGAGGGGCTTGTATTTGTCAAGAGGACCTCCAATGACAAAGTGCAGCTACTGCTCAATGAAATATCTTACCAGCTTTTGTTTTCATTCTTAAATATTAGTTTTTTCTCCCCAGTCATCAGGATGCTGCATGCCCACTGCAGAAATTATGAAAAGTACAGAAAATGATAAAGAGATTGAAGAAAATAATCTATAAATTTACTACCCACTGGGAATATTTGGGATGTTCTCTTTCAGTTCTTTCTTTTTACCTCCATTTTTTCTTTATATACTTGAGATCAAATAGTATATATTCTTTGCTATACTGCTTTAAAAACTTAACCCTACACAAATAGGATTTTCCTATGACATAAAAATTTGTAAGCATCATTTTATTTTATTAAAAAATTTTTTTAACATCCTTATTGGGGTATAATTGCTTTACAATGGTGTGTTAGTTTCTGCTTTATAACAAAGTTATACATATACATGTGTCCCCATATCTCTTCCCTCTTGCGTCTCCCTCCCTCCCACCCCACTAGGTGGTCAAAAATCACCGAGCTGATCTCCCTGTGCTATACGGCTGTTTCCCACTAGCTATCTATTTTACGTTTGGTAGTGTATATATGTCCATGCCACTCTCTCACTTTGTCACAGCTTACCCTTCCCCCTCCCATATCCTCAAGTCCATTCTCTAGTAGGTCGGTGATTATATTCCCGTCTTGCTCCTAGGTTCTTCATGACCATTTTTTTAGATTCCATATATATGTGTTAGCATACGGTATTTCTTTTTCTCTTTCTGACTTACTGCACTCTGTATGACAGACTCTAGGTCCATCCACATCAGTACAAATAACTCAATTTCGTTTCTTTTTATGGCTGAGTAATATTCCATTGTATATATATGCCACATCTTCTTTATCCATTCATCTATTGATGGACACTTAGGTTGCCTCCATGTCCTGGCTATTGTAAATAGAGCTGCAATGAACATTGTGGTACACGACTCTTTTTGAATTATGGTTTTCTCAGGGTATATGCCCAGCAGTGGGATTGCTGGGTCATATGGTAGTTCTATTTTTAGTTTTTTAAGGAACCTCCACAATATTCTCCATAGTGGCTGTATCAATTTACATTCATACCAACAGTGCAAGAGGGTTCCCTTTTCTCCACATCCTCTCCAGCATTTACTGTTTGTAGGTTTTATTTTATTTTATTTTATTTTTTTTCTGTACGTGGGCCTCTCACTGTTGTGGCCTCTCCCACTGTGGAGCACAGGCTCCGGACGCACAGGCTCAGCGGCCATGGCTCACGGTCCCAGCTGCTCCGCGGCATGTGGGATCCTCCGGGACTGGGGCACGAACCCGTGTCCCCTGCATCGGCAGGCGGACTCCCAACCACTTCGCCACCAGGGAAGCCCTGTTTGTAGATTTTTTGATGATGGCCATTCTGACCTTGTGAGATGATATCTCATTGCAGTTTTTATTTTCAGTTCTCCGATGATTAATGATTTTGAGCATTCTTTCATGTGTTTGTTGGCAATCTGTATATCTTCTTTGGAGCAATGTATATTTAAGTCTTCTGCCCACTTTTGATTGGGTTGTTTGTTTTTTGGATATTGAGCTGCATGAGCTGCCTATAAATTTTGGAGATTAATCCTTTGTCAGTTGCTTCATTTGCAAATATTTTCTCCCATTCTGAGGGTTGTCTTTTCGTATTTATGGTTTCCTTTGCTGTGCAAAAGCTTTGAAGTTTCATTAGGTCCCATTTGTTTATTTTTGTTTTTATTTCCATTTCTCTAGGAGGTGGGCCAAAAAGAATCTTGCTGTGATTTATGTCAAAGAGTGTTATGCCTATATTTTCCTCTAAGGGTATGATAGTGTCTGGCCTTACATTTAGGTCTTTAATCCATTTTGAGTTTCTCTTTGTGTATTGTGTTAGGGAGTGTTCTAATTTCATTCCTTTGCATGTAGCTGTCCAGTTTTCCCAGCACCACTTATTGAAGAGGCTGTCTTTTCCCTACTGTATATTCTTGTCTCCTTTATCAAAGATAAGGTGACCATATGTGTGTGGGTTTATCGTTGGGCTTTGTATCCTGTTCCATTGATCTATATTTCTGTTTTTGTGCCAGTACTGTAGCTTTGTAGTATAGTCTGAAGTCATGGAGCCTGATTCCTCCAGCTCCATTTTTCGTTCTCAAGATTGCTTTGGCTATTCGGGGTGTTTTGTGTTTCCATACAAATTTTGAAATTTTTTGTTCTAGTTCTGTGAAAATTGTCAGTGGTAGTTTGATAGGGATTGCATTGAATCTGTAGATTGCTTCGGGGAGTAGAGTCATTTTCACAATGTTGATTCTTCCAATCCAAGAACATGGTGTATTTCTCCAGCTATTTGTATAATCTTTAATTTCTTTCATCACTGTTTTATAATTTTCTGCATACAGGCCTTTTGTCTCCTTAGGTCGGTGTATTCCTAGTTATTTTATTCTTTTTGTTGCAATGGTAAATGGGACTGTTTTCTTAATTTCACTTTCAGATTTTTCATCATTAGTGTATAGGAATGCAAGAGATTTCTGTGCATTAATTTTGTATGCTGCTACTTTACCAAATTCATTGATTAGCTCTAGCAGTTTTCTGGTAGCATCTTTTGGATTCTCTATGTAGAGTATCGTGTCATCTGCAAACAGTGACAGTTTTACTTCTTTTCCAATTTGGATTCCTTTTATTTCTTTTTCTTCTCTGATTGCTGTGGCTAAAACTTCCAAAACTATGTTGAAGAATAGTGGTGAGAGTAGGCAACCTTGTCTTGTTCCTGATCTTAGTGGAAATTCTTTCAGTTTTTCACCATTGAGGATGATGTTGGCTGTGGGTTTGTCATATATGGCCTTTATTATATTGAGGAAGCTTCCCTCTATGCCTACTTTCTGGAGGGTTTTTTTTATCATAAATCGGTGTTGAATTTTGTTGAAAGCTTTCTCTGCATCTGTTGGGATGATCATATGGTTTTTCTCCTTCAATTTGTTAATATGGTGTATCACATTGATTGATTTGCGTATATTGAAGAATCCTTGCATTCCTGGGATAAACCCCATTGATCATGATGTATGATCCTGTTAATGTGCTGTTGGATTCTGTTTGTTAGTGTATTGTTGAGGATTTTTGCATCTGTGTTCATCAGTGATATTGGCCTGTAGTTTTCTTTCTTTGTGACATCTTTGTCTGGTTTTGGTATCAGAGTGATGGTGGTCTCGTAGAATGAGTTTGTGAGTGTTCCTCCCTCTGCTATATTTTGGAAGAGTTTGAGAAGGATAGGTGTTAGCTCTTCTCTAAATGTTTGATAGAATTCGCCAAGATTTGATTTGTGACCCAGGATATGATCTATCCTGGAGAATGTTCCATGAGCACTTGAGAAGAATGTGTATTCTGTTGTTTTTGGATGGAATGTCCTATAAATATCAATTAGGTCCATCTTGTTTAATGTATAATTTAAAGCTGTGTTTCCTTATTTATTTTCATTTTGGATGGTCTGTCCATTTGTGAAAGTGGGTGTTAAAGTCCCCTACTATGGTTGTGTTACTGTCAATTTCCCCTTTTATGGTTGCTAGTATTTGCCTTATGTATTGAGGTGCTCCTAAGTTTGGTGCATAAGTATTTACAATTGTTATATCTTCTTCTTGGATTGATCCCTTGATCATTATGTAGTGTCCTTGTCTCTTGTAATAGTCTTTGTTTTAAAGTCTATTTTGTCTGATATGAGAGGGTCTCTTGTAGATAGCATATATATAGGTCTTGTTTTTGTATCCATTCAGCCAATCTATGTTTTTAGGTTGGAGCATTTAATCCATTTACATTTAAAGTAATTATCGATATGTATGTTCTTATTCCCATTTTCTTAATTGTTTTTGGTTTCATATTGTAGGTCTTTTCCTTCTCTTGTGTCTCCTGCCTAGAGAAGTTCCTTTAGAATTTGTTGTAAAGCTGGTTTGGTGGTGCTGAATTCTCTTAGCTTTTGCTTGTCTGTAAAGGTTTTAATTTCTCCGTCAAACCTGAATGAGATCCTTGCTGTGTAGAGTAATCTTGGTTGTAGGTTTTTCTCCTTCATCACTTTAAATATGTCCTGCCACTCCCTTCTGGCTTGCAGAGTTTCTGCTGATAGGTCAGCTGTTAAGCTTATGGGGATTCCCTTGTGTGTTATTTGTTGTTTTTCCCTTGCTGCTTTTAATATTCTTTCTATGTATTTAATTTTTGCTAGTTTGATTAATATGTGTCTTGGCATGTTTCTCCTTGGAGTTATCCTGTATGGGACTCCCTGTGCTTCCTGGACTTGATTAACTATTTCCTTTCCCATGTTAGGGAAGTTTTCAACTATAATCTCTTCAAATATTTTCTCAGTCCCTTTCTTTTTCTCTTCTTTTTCTGGGACCCCCATAATTCGAATGTTGTTTCATTTAATGCTGTTTCAGAGGTCTCTGAGACTGTCCACAATTCTTTTCATTCTTTTTTCTTTATTCTGCTCTGCAGTAGTTATTTCCACTATTTTATCTTCCAGGTCACTTATCTGTTCTTCTGCCTCAGTTATTCTGCTATTGATCCCTTCTAGAGAATTTTAAATTTCATTTATTGTGTTGTTCATCACCATTTGTTTGCTCTTTAGTTCCTCTAGGTCCTTGTTAAAGGTTTCTTGTGTTTTCTCCATTCTATTTCCAAGATTTTGGATCATCTTTACTATCATTATTCTGAATTCTTTTTCAGGTAGACTGCCTATTTCCTCTTCATTTGTTAGGTCTGGTGGGTTTTTATCTTGCTCCTTCATCTGCTGTGTATTTTTCTGTCTTCTCATTTTGTTTAACTTACTGTGTTTGGGGTCTCCTTTTCACAGGCTGCAGGTTTGTAGTTCCCATTGTCTTTGGTGTCTGTCTGTTGTGGCTAAGGTTGGTTCAATGGGTTGTGTAGGCTTCCTGGTGGAGGAGACTAGTGCCTGTATTCTGGTGGATGAGGCTGGATCTTGTCTTTCTGGTGGGCAGGTCCACGTCTGGTAGTGTGTTTTGGGATGTCTGTGGCCTTATTATGATTTTAGGCAGCCTCTCTGCTGATGGGTGTGGTTGTGGTCCTGTCTTGCTAGTTGTTTGGCATAGGGTGTCCAGCACTGTAGCTGGCTGGTCGTTGAGCGGAGCTGGGTCTTGGTGTTGAGATGGCGATCTCTGGGAGATTTTCGCTGTTTGATATTATGTGGAGCTGGGAGGTCTTTTATAGACAAGTGTCCTGAACTTGGGTCTTCCAACTCAGAGCCACAGCAGTGATGCCTGGCTGGAGCACCTAGAGCCTGTCATCCACACGTTTTAGAATAAAAGGGAGAAAAAGAAGGAAAGAAAGAAAGAAAGAGAAAGAAAGACAGAAAGAAGAAAGAAAGGAAGGAAGGAAGGAAGGAGAAAGAAAGAAAGAAAGAAGATAAAATAATATAAAAAAGTTATTAAAATAAAAAATAGTTATTAAAATTTTTTTAAAGTAATAAAAAAAAGAAAGAAAGAAGAGAGCAAGCAAAGTAAAAAACAAATCCACCAATGATAATAAGCTCTAAAACCTCTACTAAAAAAGAACCCCAAAAAACAAAAAACAAAAAACAGACAGACCAAACCTTAGGACAAATGGTAAAAGCACAGCTATACAGACAAAATCACACACAGAAGCATACACATACACACACACAAAAAGAGAAAAGGGGGAAAAAATTATATATCTTTGCTCCCGAAGTCCAGCTCCTCATTTTGGGATGATTCGTTGTCTATTCAGGTATTCCACAGA
Organism: Delphinapterus leucas; assembly: GCF_059928025.1. Lineage (NCBI taxonomy): Eukaryota > Metazoa > Chordata > Mammalia > Artiodactyla > Monodontidae > Delphinapterus > Delphinapterus leucas. The sequence goes on along the minus strand of NC_143142.1, from coordinate 61,970,145 downwards.
TGCAGGGTGTATCAAGTTGACTGTGGAGATTTAATCCACTGCTCCTGAGGTTGCTGGGAGAAATTTCCCTTTCTCTTCTTTGTTCGCACAGCTCCTGGGGCTCAGCTTTGGATTTGGCCCCGCCTCTGCATGTAGGTTGCCTGAGAGCGTCTCTTCTTTGCTTAGACATGACGGGGTTAAAGGAGCAGCTGATTCGGGGGCTCTGGCTCACTCAGGCTGGGGGGAGGGAGGGGCACGATTCGGGGCTAGCCTGCGGCGGCGGAGGCCGGCGTGACGTTGCACCAGCCTGAGGCACGCCGTGCGTTCTCCCGGCAAGTTGTCCCTGCATCACGGGACCCTGGCAGTGGTGGGCTGCACAGGCTCCCGGGAGGGGAGGTGTGGATAGTGACCTGTGCTTGCACACAGGCTTCTTGGTGGCTGCAGCAGCAGCCTTAGCATCTCATGCCCGTCTCTGGGGTCCGTGCTGATAGTCGCGGCTCGCACCGGTCTCTGGAGCTCCTTTGAGTGGCGCTCTTATTCCCCTCTCCTCGCGCACCAGGAAACAAAGAGGCAAGAAAAAGTCCCTTGCCTCTTTGGCAGCTCCAGACTTTTTCCCGGACTCCCTCCCGGCTAGCCGTGGTGCACTAGCCCCCTTCAGGCTGTATTCATGCCGCCAACCCCAGTCCTCTCTCTGGGATCCGACCGAAGCCCGAGCCTCAGGTCCCAGCCCCCGCCCGCCCTGGCGGATGAGCAGACAAGCCTCTTGGGCTGGTGAGTGCCAGTCGACACTGATCCTCTGTGCGGGAATCTCCCCGCTTTGCCCTCTGCACCCCTGTGGCTGCACTCTCCTCCGCGGTTCCGAAGCTCCCCCTTCCCACCTTCCCCGTCTCCACCAGTGAAGGGGTTTCCTAGTGTGTGGAAACCTTTCCTCCTTCACAGCTCCCTCCCACTGGTGCAGGTCCCGTCCCTATTCTTTTGTCTCTGTTTTTTTTTTTGTTTTTCTTTTGCCCTACCCAGGTACATGGGGGAGTTTCTTGGCTTCTGGGAAGTCTGAGGTCTTCTGCCAGCGTTCAGTGGGTGTTCTGTAGGAGTTGTTCCACATGCAGATGTATTTCTGATGTACTTGTGGGGAGGAAGGCGATCTCCACGTCTTACTCTTCCGCCATCTTGAACTCCTCCTGTAAGCATCATGTTATATGGCTGCATAACATCCTGTCAAAAGTATATGCCTATTTTAGTCAACAAATGGGCCTGTTTTTTGGATATTTGAGGTGTTTCCAGGTTTTTTTTTAATTTTTTTTTTTGCGGTACGCGGGCCTCTCACTGCTGTGACCTCTCCTGTTGCGGAGCACAGGCTCCGGACGCACAGGCTCAGCAGCCATGGCTCATGGGCCCAGCTGCTCTGTGGCATGTGGGATCTTCCCGGACCAGGGCATGAAACCGTGTCCCCTGCATCAGCAGGCGGACTCTCAACCACTGCGCCACTAGGGAAGCCCTCCACTTTTAAGTTATTATAAATAGGTCTAAAATGAACATGTTGGTGCACAAGTCCTTTGGGACAGATTCTTAGGAGTGGGACCACCAGAAAGGACCACTTTCCCTTAATCATAGGCAGGCTAGGCTTACGAGCTTCAGGCCCATTCTTTAGTCATATACTATATTGCACCTCATTACTTTCCCAAAGTTCATACCAGATCACTCTTCCAACAGCACTTGATGGAAATCCAGGTTATTTTGAGAGGTCATTTGCAAGCTGGAAAAACCCTTATGTTTCTTTGCTCACAAGGAAAGTTACACATCCTGATTTACCCATCATGGCCAGTGCCACGAGCCTGTCCCCAAATGATGACAATATTAACTATCACAAGAGAATCAGCAACTCTTTATTTTAGTAAGTGCCAACTTTGTTCTGAGTGTTCTGTATTTATAATCAAATTCTCACAACAACGCTGATAGCAACAGTCCCATTATACAGATGAAGAAGCAGAGGCTCAGAGAAGATAAGGAATGCATCCAGGCACACAGGTAGTGAGAGGCAGAGGGAGGTGTATCGTCTGGCCCGTAACACCCATGCTCTTGCCACACACTACAGGGCATCAGAGAAATGGGGAGAGATCATGCTGTTGAATGCTGAGGCTATGCTTTCTAAGGGTTTGGGAGTCAGGGGTGAGCATGGGGTGGGTTTGCTTTGATTTTGGCTTCCGGTGTGATTTTGACCTCACCACCTGGGTCACCTGACTCTGGGATCAAGGCCAGCCGGTGGCTGAAGAGTGTCTGCTCAAGGCTGTGTCCCTGAAAGCACAGATCTTATAAAAGTTCTTTTTTCCCCTGCAACTTTATTGAGATATAATTGACATATAACATTGTGCAAGTTTAAGGTGTACAACATAGTAATTTTATATACGTATATATTGCAAAATGGTTACCACAATAAGGTTGATTAACATATCCATCACCTCATAGTTACTTTTTTTTTTTTTTTTTTGGTGCTAGAACATTTAAAATCTACTCTCTTGGCAACCTTCAGATATACAACACAATATTGTTAAATGTAGTCACCAGGCTGTACAGTACATCCCCATGCCTTATTTATCTTATAACTGGCAGTTTATACCTTTTGATCACCTTTACCTATTTCCCCCACTCATTTCTGGTAGCTGTCAATCTACTTTCTGTTTCTCTGAATTTTGTTTTTTAAGATTCCACATATAAGTGAGAACATACAGTATTTGTCTTTCTCTG